>NC_083413.1:70369986-70681653 GCF_020745735.1 Hemiscyllium ocellatum | reverse complement strand
TCCTCTCATCCTAAACTTATACCCTCTAGTTCTGGACTCCCCCACCCCAGGGAAAAGACTTTGTCTATTTATCCTATCCATGCCCCTCATAATTTTGTAAACCTCTATAAGGTCACCCCTCAGCCTCCAACGCTCCAGGGAAAACAGCCCCAGCCTGTTCAGCATCTCCCTGTAGCTCAGATCCTCCAACCCTGGCAACATCCTTGTAAATCTTTTCTGAACCCTTTCAAGTTTCACAACATCTTTCCGAGAGGAAGGAGACCAGAATTACATGCAATATTCCAAAAGTGGCCTAACCAATGTCCTGTACAGCCACACCATGACCTCCCAACTCCTGTACTCAAGACTCTGACCAATAACAGAAAGCATACCAAATGCCTTCTTCACTATCCTATCTACCTGTGACTACACTTTCAAGGAGCTATGAACCTGCACTTCAAGGTCTCTTTGTTCAGCAACACTCCCGAGGAACTTACTATAAAGTGTATAAGTCCTGTTAAGATTTGCTTTCGCAAAATGCAGCACCTTGCATTTATCTGAAATAAAATCTATCTACCATTTCTCAGCCCATTGGCCCATCTGGTCAAGATCCTGTTGTAATCTGAGGTAACCCACTTTGCTGTCCACTACACCTCCAATTTTGGTGTCATCTGCAAACTTACTAACTGGATCTCTTATGCTCGCATCCAAATTATTTATGTAAATGACAAAAAGAAGAGGGCCCAGCACTGATCCTTGTGGCACTCCATTGCTCACAGGCTTCTAGTCTGAAACACAACCGTCCACTACCACCCTCTGTCTTCTACCTTTGAGCCAGTTCTGTATCCAAATGGCTAGTTCTCCCTGTATTCCATGAGATCTAACCTTGCTAATCAGTCTCCCATGGGAAACCTTGTCGAATGCCTTACTGAAGTCCATATAGATCACATCTACTGCTCTGCCCTTGTATATCTTCGATGTTACTTCTTCAAAAAAGTCAATCAAGTTTATGAGACATGATTTCCCATGCACAAAGCCATGTTGACTATCCCTAATCAGTCCTTGCCTTTCCAAATACATGTACATCCTGCCCCTCAGGATTCCCTCCAACAACTTGCCCACCACTGAGGTCAGGCTCACCAGTCTATAGTTCCCTGGCTTGTCCTTACCGCCCTTCTTAAACAGTGGCACCACGTTTGCCAACCTCCAATCTTCTGGCACCTCACCTGTGACTATTGATGATACAAATATCTCAGCAAGCGGCCCAGCAATCACTTCTCTAGCTTCCCACAGAGTTCTCGGGTACACCTGATCAAGTCCTGGAGATTTATCCACTTTTAACCGTTGCAAGACATCCAGCACTTCCTCCTCTCTGATGTGGACATTTTGCAAGATGTCACCATCTATTTCCATACAGTCTATATCTTCCATATCCTTTTCCACAGTGAATACTGATGCCAAATATTCATTGAGTATCTCCCCCATTTTCTGTGGCTCCACACATAGGCCGCCCTGCTGATCTTTGAGGGGCCCTATTCTCTCCCTAATTACCCATTTGTCCTTAATATATTTGTCTTAAGAACCCTTTGGATTCTCCTTAATTCTATTTGCCAAAGCTATCTCATGTCCCCATTTTGCCCTCCTGATTTCCCTCTTTAGTATATTCCTACTTTCTTTATACTCTTCTAACGATTCACTCGATCTATCCTGTCTATAGCTGACATATGCTTCCTTCTTTTTCTTTACCCAACCCTCAATTTCTTTAGTCATCCAGCATTCCCTATACCTACCAGCCTTTCCTTTCACCCTAACAGGAATATACTTCCTCAGACTTCCTGTTATCTCATTTCTGAAGGCTTCCCATTTTCCAGCCGTCCCTTTACCTGCGAACATCTGCCTCCAATCAGCTTTCGAAAGTTCTTGCCTAATACCGTCAAAATTGGCCTTTCTCCAATTTAGAACTTCAACTTTTAGATCTGGTCTATCCTTTTCCATCACTATTTTAAAACGAATAGAATTATGGTTGCTGGCCTCAAAGTGCTCCCCCACTGACACCTCAGTCACCTGCCCTGCCTTATTTCCCAAGAATACGAAGTGTTTTGCACCTTCTCTAGTAGGTACATCCACATACTGAATCAGCAAATTGTCTTGTTCACACTTAAGAAATTCCTCTCCATCTAAACCTTTAACAATATGGCTGTCCCAGTCAATGTTTGGAAAGTTAAAATCCCCTCCCATAACTGTCCTGTTATTCTTTCAGATAGCTGAGATCTCCTTACAAGTTTGTTTCTCAATTTCCCTCTGACTATTGGGGGGTCTATAATACAATCCCAATAAGGTGATCATCCCTTTCTTATTTCTCAGTTCAACCCAAATAACTTCCCTGGATGTATTTCCGGGAATATCTTCCCTCAGTACAGTTGTAATGCTCTCCCTTATCAAAAATTCCACTCCCCCTCCTCTCTTGCCACCCTTTCTATCCTTCCTGTAGCATCTGTATCCTGGAACATTAAGCTGCCAGTCCTGCCTATCCCTGAGGCATGTTTCTGTAATTGCTATGATATCCCAGTCCCATGTTCCTAACCATATCCTGAGTTCATCTGACTTCCCTGTTAGGCCCCTTGCATTGAGATAAATGCAGTTTAATTTATTAGTCCTACCTTGTCCCTGCCCACCCTGACTGTTTGACTCACTTCTGTTCTCAGCCGTACCCATTGATCTCTTTCCTCACTATCTCCCTGGGTCCTACCCCCCACCCCCCCACCTTACTAGTTTAAATCCTCCCAAGCAGTTCTAGCAAATTTGCCTGCCAGTATACTAGTCCCCTTCCAATTTAGGTGCAATCCGTCCTTCTTCTCCAGGTCACTTCTACCCCAAAACAGATTTCAATGATTCAAAAATGTGAATCCTCCTTCCATACACCAGCTCCTCAGCCATGCATTCATCTGCTCTATCCTCCTATTCCTGCCCTCACTAGCTCGTAGCACTGGGAGTAATCCAGATATTCCGACCCTTGAGGACCTCCTTTTTAAATTTCTGCCTAACTCTCTGTAATCTCCCTTCAGAATCTCAACCTTTTCCCTTCCTATATCGTTGGTTCCAATGTGGACAAAGACCTCTTGCTGGCCTCTCTCCCCCGTGAGAACATTCTGCACCCTCTCTGAGACACCCTTGATTCTGGCACCAGGGAAAAAACACACCATTCTGCTTTTTCTCTGCTGGCCACAGAAACATCTGTCTGTACCTCTGACTACAGAATCCCCTAACACAATTGATCTCTTGAAAACCGACGTACCCCTCATTGCATTACAGCCAGTGTCAATACTAGAAACTTGGCTGTTTGTGCTACATTCCCCTGAGAATCCATCACCCCCTACATTTGCCAAAACAGCATACCTGTTTGAAATCGGTATATCCACAAAAGACTCCTGCCCAAGGTGCCTACCTCTCTTACCCTTCTTGGAGTTATTCCATCTCTGTGACTATATCTGAGACTTTCCCCCCTTCCTATAACTGCCATCCATCACATACTGTTGCTGTTGCAAATTCCTCATCACTTCTAACTGTCTCTCCAACTAATCCACTCGATCTGATAAGATTCGCGTCCAATAGCATTTATGCCAGATATAATCTGCAGTAACCCTTAAACTCTCTTTAAACTCCCACATCTGACATCCAATATCTATCACTGCAAAGGCCATTTTTGCTCCTTCACAATCTACAGACCCAAAAAATAACACCGTTTTATTCCTCTACAAACACTGCCTCAGGTTAAATTAATAGCTATGGCTTATATTTTAAGTTTAATCAAGAGACTTATTTCCAAAAACATATAATCAAGAAAGAATCAATTATACTCACGACTGCAGCCTTTCTATTGGACATACTTAAAACAATAATTAACTTATCTGATTCTGTGCTGTGAACTTTGCCCAACAGTTCCTCCAAGATTAGTTGTGAATTTCACTGTTTGTTAATTTTCCCAGATGCACTCCGATGTCCTGCAATACACTAATTCAAACAGCAAAGGCATTGACTGTGCAGGAGGTCTCTCGGTCTCTCTCTCTCTCTCTCTCTCTCCCCTGCACAGTACTCACTATGTGCTTCCTTTGTCTGCCCTTCTCCCTTTTAAACTGCTGTTGTTTTGACTTTTTTTTCCCAAAGTTCCAAAACAATGCAACAGCATATAAAACAGTAATTGCTGCTCCTGGAATTTGAGGAAATCACCTCCAACACCTAAAATACCTCAAAAAAAGGAGCAGCTCTTACAGCCAGAAATTTTCTCCGTCCTCCATCTTGGATTACCCAGAATCCAATCAACTAAACCTGTAGACAATGATGACTCAAATATCAAAGACAAAGGCTCTGCTATCTCCTCCCCAGTTTCCCAGAGAATCCTCAGATAAATCCCATCCGTCCCAGGGGACTTGTCTACTTTCACTCCTTCTAGGATTGATAACACCTGTTCATAACTAACCTCGATCCTTTCTAGTATAATATCTCATACTTCATTCTTCTCCTCTACAATATACTCCTTTTCCTGAGTGAAAACTGATGAGAAATGTTCATTTTGCACTTCTCTGATCTCCACAGGGTCCACACTCAACTTCCCACTTCTGTCTTTGACTGGCTCTTTTCCTACCCCATTCATCCTTTTATTCCTCACACACCTACAGAAAGCTTTAGGGTTCTCCTTTATTCTATTTTCTAAAGACTGTTCATGTCCTCTCTTTACTCTTCTTAACTCTCTCTTTAAATCCTTCCTAGTTGATCTGGCAGAGGACATCACCCATTCTTTATAGAACTCACCAGATTACCAGATTTAGATTTTGATTTTATTGTCACATGGACTCAAGTTCAAAAGTATAGCAGTATCATGAAAAGTGTATAATGCCGCCACACACAGTGCCATTTTAGGTACAAGGACTTAGGCACCAGCACGGTGGTTCAGTGGTTTGCACTGATATCTCGCAGTGCCAGGGATCCGGGTTTGATTCCAACTGTAGGTAACTATCTGTGCAGAATTTGCACATTCTCCCCATGTTTGTATGGGTTTCCTCTCACAGTCCAAAGATGTGCAGGTTAGGTGAATTGGCCATGCCAAATTGCCCATAGTGTTAGGGATGTGTAAGTTAGGTGCATTAGTCAGGGGGTAAACGTAGAAGTATGGGTTTGGGTGGGATACTATTCAGAGGGTTGGTGTGGACTTGTTGGGCTGAAGGGCCTGTTTCCACACTGTAGGCATTCTATTCGAGGTATGGAATCTTAAGAACGAAGTAAAAAGAATAAAGTTAAACATTACACTAATTATTGCATTAAAACATACAAAATAAGGTTAAAAGTTATACTTTGCCGACTTCTCAACACTCTCAACTCCAACCCAGTATATATTGCAAAAATTGACTTCACCCCTGCTGATCTCCAAACCCTGCATTTCAAGAATAAGTTATTAGTTGCTAACTACTTTGGTATCCCCTGAAGAGATGAGAACCATTTATCTTAGTCTAAGTGCTTTGATCAAGAGCAATAAAAAATCCGAAGGAAAAGGATGCATGCAAAAGTCACATAAAGAAATTGGAAACAGACGTGCCAAAGAGAGAGACCAGAGATGGAAATGCCTTTGCCTCACTTAAAACTTGTCAAATAATGAGGAAGGCAAATAATTGGACCATTGATAATGGAGGGTCGGTTGTACCTCAATGCATTGCCATTACAAAGGATTTTGATAGATTGAATTTGGAAAGAATATCCCCTCTGGCTGGAGAGTCAGTGATGGATGCCACACCAATGGCAATTTAACTAAGAGTTAGGAAAGAGGTTTGATGGGTTTTTTTTTTAAATGCAGTGCTTTTCTGCAGCATGTGGTTGAGGGAAATGATAAAACAAGACCAAAAATTTGAAAATTGTAACGAAGTGTTTAGATAAAAAAAATTAAGTCAACTGTTTGTTTTAGATTTCATGCCAGTGAATTCCTACTTCTACCACTTTTGTATGCCATGAACACATATCATCTTACATTCAAAATTAAGTCTGTGGCACATGGTTCAGATCTGGATTGTGATGGTGTGCACCAGTGGACTTTGTATCTGAGGTAAGTGATTGTTGAAGTTTGAGGCATCGTCATCATTGGTGGTGCCTTGTGGACAATAATGACTCTTTCATTGTTAAGGTCAGTCCATAGGTGGCTGTACAGAACGATGTAGCTGCCACAGACTCTGTTACACTTGGGGCAGAAGGTGGTCAAGGGAAGGGATGGTTGGGCCGTTGGTGTGGCATCATGCTCCTTACATTGTTTTCTCTTGGCTTTCATTTTTTCCCCCAGTGGCTAGTCTCGAGGTGTTCAGAGCTTTCCTAGATGCTCCTTCTCCACCTTGGACAGTTTTGGGCCAGTGATTCCCAGGTGTCTGTAGGAATGTCATACTTCATCAGCAAGACCTTGAGAGTATCCCTGAAGTACTTCATTTGTCCAGGTGATGCTCACCTGCCTTTTCAGAGGTGGGAGTAGAGCACTTGCTGAGGGGGTCTCATGTTGGTCATGGCGATGACATGCCCAGCCCATCGTAGCCGATGTAGGGTGTGTTGGCCTAGTCGAGGATGCTGGTGCTGGTACATCAGTCTTCAGTACCTTGAAGAGGTAGTGTGGGTCATTAGATCCTGCGGGTCAAACTTGTTGGACTAGGTACAGAGGGCCGGGGGTGCTGAGTGATAACTGGGAGGGACAAGGGCGATGACGGCTGAGGGAAGGTAGCTAGGAAAGGGATAGGCAGATGAAGGTGGAGTGGAGGGGAAGATGATAGGTCAGAGAGTGCCCAAAGGATCCTTCCACATCCGACAGAAATGTACCTGTATTTCCACATACATCATCTACTGTATCCATTGCACCTGATGACCTGATGTGGTGTCCTCTACATCAGGGAGACAGGACACCAACTTGCGATCGTTTCAGAAAACATCTCTGGGACACCTGTGCCAACCAACTCCACTGCCCCGTGGCCGAGCATTTTAACTCCCCCTTCCCACTCCGCCGAGGACATGCAGGTCCTGGGCCTCCTCCATTGCCAAACCCTAACCACCTGATGCCTGGAGGAAGAACGCCTCATCTTCTGCCTACAATTGCTCAGGATCAATGTGGATTTCACCAGTTTCCTCACTTCCTGCCATCCCCCAACCTTATCCCCAACTTACAGTCACAGAGGGAGGAGCTAGAGTTCAATTCATTTTTAAGGTACAAGTCTAGTAGATATATTCAAAGATTTCATAAGGTAAATCAGAGATCTATTGGAGACTGTAAACATGATACAGGGTATGTCCAGGATCAGAGGAGGAATCTGAACAGGAGTGGAGAGTAGGCTCAGGTGGAGAGAATCCATGTCCACTTCCACAATGATAATGTGGGCAGAATAGTTGCATAGTGGTTAGTATTGCTGTCTCCCAGCGCCAGGAGCCTGGGTTCAATTCTAGCTTTGGGTGACTGTCTGTATGGACATTTTCCTAATGTCTATGTGGGTTTCCGCTGGGTGCTCTGGTATCCTCCCACAGTCCAAACTTTGCAAGTTATGTGGATTGGCCATGCTAAATTGCCCATAGTGTCCAGGCTAGGTGGATTAACCATGGTAAATGCTGGGTTACGGGGTCTGGATGGGATGCTCTTTGGAAGTTTCAGTGCAGACTCAATGGACTGAATGGCCTCCTTCTGCACTCTTGGGATTCCAAGATTCTATGTCTTCAATTTCATATCAGGCAGTTCAGATGTCACTGCACAATATAATCACTGACTCTCTCCTTGACAACTGATTATAATGGAATATTTGCAGAGCCTGTATGTTCCCCTATATCTCACAGACTGGTAAACATCAAAATTGACATACGCAGAGATATTAAATGAAGTCCCATACCCTCTTAAAAACAAAGTATATAGTGAGGTTGCAACATTCTCCAACAGGGGTTTATTTTAAAAGTTGCAATATTAATTAAGTGATGTTGCCAATTCCTAACATTAACCGATCAATTAAAATTTGTGTCAACCTAACATATTTGATAAGGCAATGTGACAAGAGATAGATGCTATTGTCCCTCTAGATGACAGCCTAGACAAACAGCAAACAGCAGCTTCTGGCAAATTTACCAAGACCAGGCAGTTAGCAACATTATAATACTTTGTGAATGTTATTGTTTGAGCCAGCTGCCCTTTGACATCCGGTACCTGATAGGAGGGCTCGAAGGCCCTAATGGAGATCTATGAGAGCCTGCTTTCCAGTCTGTTGCTCCATTGGTGCTCGTATTCTTTCTCTGAAACACTTCTAGTGACAGCTGCTGCAAATTAAATGCAACCATACTTTAAAAGGAGCAGGCTGCCTTTTATAATGGTGAGCCGTGACTCGCATTAGCCGTACACATTGCTGGGCCTTTGGCTTTGATTGCAACCAGGCAGCACCCGTTCAATAAAGGGTGACATGCCACAAGCAGGGAAGTGAGCAGGCAGCATGAACATTGTTCTGTCCAGTCTGCATGACCTCAACCAGGTAATTGTGCATTGCCATGTATATACCTGCCAACTGGCCCTATTGAATTCTTAGCATGTGGTTTTAAAAGATTTTAAGAGCATTTAAGAGTGCTATATGGTAAGCTTAAATGCAGCTTTTGTTTAAATAATGAGAAGATCGTCCTTAAATATTGAATATAATTTCTATTGTTGACAATTGCCTTTCTACCCAACAGAAAAGAAAATGTTTAAGTTTCTTTGTCTACAGCTTCTTAAAAGAGTGCAGTTGTAAAGATCACAGCACACTCCCAGTGTCCCTGCTACGTTCAGCTGTGTAGTCACTGTTAATAGCAGTTAAATTTGATGTAAGTTCTGCCTGTAGTTACTCATGTAATCACCTTTCCCAGCATGTTTATTATGTCAAATAAAATGAGTTCTTTTTTCCAGACAATCTGCATTACTACAATGCATTGCAAGGATGGCAGATAAAAACTTAAGGTTGGACTATTGAATCGAACTTCAGACCCAGCAGATCAGTAGAGAGACAGATGGTTAGGAATGCTTGGAAAGCCTTCTCTGGTGATCGATTTACTCCCTCCTTGAGGGACATGGTCTTTGACTGGCACTGGCACCTCCGTCTTTCAAGGGTAAATAGCTTTGCCCTTGCTGTAGTGTCTGTTGCAGACATTGATGGCCTGGTTGAATCAATGAAGTAAAGTGGGGAATCACTATTTCTGAGAATCTGTTACATTTTCTGGTTTCATTTACAGTTAAAAGCAATCACATATTACTCTCAAATGCAGAAGCTTTCTCAAGCCTATTTCTTGCTGTTCTCCACGCGGTTAATCAACTGAGAGTCTGACTCTCATTCATTCATAAGATGTGGCAGGCCGGGTATAGGTTCTCATAACAATTAGTTCCTATCTCATAATGAATATTACAGTATAATACTATCCTAATCCTACATGGGATTTCCCTCATACAAAAGGGATCCCAAGTCTTGACTTCAAATGAATTCATGGTGATCGCAGCACAAAAATGTGGCAAAATTCATCGAATGTACAGTGCAGAGGATTAAGGAGGCATCGACTTACATTATTTTGTATCATTAAAGAAGTCGATACAATACAAAGAGCGAAACAAATTATTTTCGCTGGTTGGTAAGTCCTGAACAAAATTGTCAGACACAATTAAAGGGGATAGCTGTAAGCTTTTTTACTGCAACAACATCGTACAATCATATAGTGCCTTGAGGTAAAGAAAAGTCCCAAAGCACCTCACAGGAGCATTATAAGACAGACTACGCTGCATCAGGAGATTTTAGATTAGACAGCCAAAGCTTGGATGATGCCAATTGGAGTATCTTAATGGAGAAAAGTGAGCTCAAGAGATGGCGAAATACTGCAGGAGTACGGAACTTAGAGCCGAGGAGATTGAATGCAGGGCAAGCAATGGGGGAGCCATTAAAATCAAGGGCATTGAAGAGGCTGGAACTAGATTATTTGTGAGGCTGCAGAAGCTTGCAGAGCTACAGAGGGAAGTGAGGCCCTGAAGGGATCTGAAAGGAAAATTATGGATTTTAAAATCAAGGTGTTGCTTGCCCTGGAGCCAGTAATCAATGAACACGGTGATGCTAGGTTAACAGGGCATGTCATGAGTTAAGACAGATGGAGCAAAGATCTGTGTGACCTCAGTTTTACGTAGAGTGCAGGAGACAAATCTAGTATTGCGCTGGATGAGTCAGGTTTCGAGTTATGAAAGGTATATGTGGGGGTTTCAGCAGTAGATGGGAAGAGGTAGGAGAAGTCAGGGGTAGCTATGGAAGTGGAGATGGGAGGTCCTAGTAATGGTGGAAATATGGGGTTAGAAGCCTATCTTCATGTTAAACGTGATACAAATATTGCAATGACAGGGATTTTTTTCCAAAGGTTTCAGACTGTGATATCACATCAAATGAGGAGGCAAAACTCCACTTGGCAGGTGCAAGACCAACAGAATCACAGAGCACTTGGAGGACTCTATCAATACCTGCCCCCCACTCCACCCCCCCAGAGAAGAGGCAACAGCCCAGCCCCAGATTAGAGAGAACCCCCTTGGTGTCAGCAATGAACCGCTCCATTGAAATGCACAAGCAGATACAGCAACAGCAGGCAGGACTGTCAGGGGCACTGGGCAAACTCATACAAAAGGCTGCAGGACCTTGCTGCCTCTGGCATGTAATCAGAATGCAGAGTAAAAGACATGCAAATCCTGAGCCCCCTGAGTGACAGACTGACTGTCACCAAACACTTGGACAGATATCACTGGCCATCTCACATGATTTTCTCAACTCCCTTCCCATGGCCTATATCAGCTCTGCCTCACCATCAACCCTCTTGACCCCTGGCACTGAGACTAAATTATCAGTCTGCAGACATGCAACGCTGGGTGAGCAGAAATTTATTTCAATTAAATTTGGAAGGACTGAAGGCATGAAACACTCTCCCAAATTAAAAAAAAGGTTAATAAAGACATGTGTCAGATACTGTGGCAGAATTTCAGCTTGCCTTATTTGGCTGAGGGCTGCTCTCCCCCTTAAGACTTTGAGACATGGCCATTTGGTTGATACGCTGGCAGTGTTTGCAACATACACTGCTGGCAATTGGTGAAGCTGGGAGATTATTGCAGCATAGTGCTGTCCAGTAACATGTCCGCCCCTTTGACTGATCACTGGTGAAAGCCATGACAAGCCACTTGGCTTTGATTTTGCACTAAAAGGCAAGTCCAGGCAGATGTATGGTGAGCCTTTAAGCTCAGGTTGAGAGAGAACAAGTGCAAAAAGGTGAGGATTGGTAGGGAAAGGCAGGAATATTGTGAACATCAACGTCAACACAAAGCAAGAGCATGCTAAGGGAACAAGTGAAAATCCCTGAGATGCAACCTAGTCCAATCCACAAAATGGTTTCCTGTCCATTTGCACAACTTGCCCTTGCAGTAGCATTGCAATGAAAGCTGCCAGTGTGCTCAAAAGTATAGCACTGAGGAGCAGAACAGGTAATCATTTCTGATTTTCTGATCATAAATGGTCACCATCTAGCTTTTATCCATTGGATGAGACAATGGGAAGCTATTACATATGAGATAGATGACTTAATAATGAAACTTCTGTGCATCCATATAGGCTTCTTGCAGTTCACAAGTGGGAATCCCATCTTACTATTCAACACTTGATTGGAATGTTTTGCTCTCAGTATCAAGAAGTTAATCACTGGCCATCTCACATGATTTTCTCAGCTCCCTTCCCATGGTCTATATCAGCTCTGCCTCACCATCAGCCCTCTTGACCTCTGGCACTGAGACTAAATTATCAGTCTGCAGACATGCAACGCTGGGTGAGCAGAAATTAATTTCAATTAAATTTGGAAAGACTGAAGGCATGGAACACTCTCCCAAATTAAAAAAAAGGTTGATAAAGACATGTCAAAGGAAAGTGTAAAATTTATGAATTTCTATTGAACAATGAATTTCTGTTTCAGAAGAGCAGGAAGAGTGGAAGTGTCGACCAGGGGCTGATGGTAAGGTGAATCACTGATTTAAAACTTACTTCACGAATAAGCCGAGTGCATGCTGAGCAGGAACAGATCGGGACTGATAAGTAAGTGAAGAAATATATTTGGGTAGTTGTGTTACCTGAAACACTATATAGGTAGTGTGTCCCATCCACCCTCCTCCTCTAACCAAAAAAAAAGGCTCTGTTCACCGATTGGTAAGATAACCACTTTTGTTTTTATTCTGTATTTTTCTACGGTCTCTGGGAATTTATGACAGTGGGAATGGAGGTTAGGGCCGTTAAATGTTCCTCTTACAGAACGTGGGAGGTAAGGGTCACCACCAATGTCCCTGTTGACCTCCTCTGTAGGAAGTGCACCCAACTCCAGCTCCTAGAAATTGCATTAGGGAACTGGAGCTGGAGCTGAATGAAATTTGGATCATTCAGGAGGTGGAGGGGATTATTGAGAGGTAGTCTCATCTTAGGTGCAAGAAAAAGGGAGATGGGTTACAGTCAGGGCAGTGCAAACAGTGCAAGGAACCCCTATGGCCATTCCCCTCAATAACAAGTATACCATTTTGGATGCTGTCTGCGGGTATGACTCACCAGGGATAAGCCATGGAGTACAGGTCTCTGGCACAGGGTCTGTCCCTGTTGCTCAGAAGGGAAGAGGGGGGAGGAGCAGGGCATTAATCATTGGGAACTCCATAGTTATGGAGACAGATAGGAGATTCTGTGGGAACGAGAGCAACTCACAGTTTGATATATTGCCTCCCAGGTGCCAGGGTCCATGATGTCTCAGATCTTGTTTTTAGAATCAAGGGAGAGAAGGAGCAGCTCCAAACCGTGGTTCACATCAGCACCAATGACATAGGGATGGGGATTTAAGGCAGAAATTCAGGGAATTAGGGTGGAAGCTTAGTGCTAGAACAAACAGAGTTATTATATCTGGTTTGTTGCCCGTGCCACATGCTAGCAAGACAAGGAATAGGGAGAGAGAGGAGTCAAATATGTGGCTACAGGGACGGTGCAGGAGGGAGGGTTAATTGGGGCCCATTCTGGGATAGGTGGGACCTTTGCAAACAGGATGGTGTACACCTGAACCAGAGGGGTACCAATATTCTGGGGGGGGGGGGGGGGGTACTTTGCCAATGCTCTTCAGAAGGGTTTAAACTAATTCAGCTGGTGGATGGGAACCTAAATTGTAGTTCCAGTGTCCAGGAGGTTGAGGGTGGTGATCTCAGAATTGAGATTTCAAGGTCGCAAAAGTTCACCGGCAAGCAGGAAGGTGGTTTGAAGTGTGTCTACTTCAACGCCAGGAGCATCCGGAATAAGGTGGGTGAACTTGCAGCATGGATTGGTATCTGGGACTTCGATGTTATGGTCATTTCGGAGACATGGATAGAGCAGGGACAGGAATGGTTGTTGCAGGTTCCTGGGTTTAGATGTTTCAGTAAGAACAGAGAAGATGGTAAAAGAGGGGAAGGTGTGGCATTGTTAGTCAAGGACAGTATTGCAGTAGCAGGAAGGATGTTTGAGGACTTATCTACTGAGTTAGTATAGTCGAGGTTAGGAACAGGAAAGGAGAGGCCACTCTGTTGGGAGTTTTCCATAGGTCTCCAAATAGTTCCAGAGATTGAGAGGAAAGGATAAAAAAGATCATTCTGGATAGAAGCGAGAGTAACAGGGTAGTTGTTAAAGGAACTTTAAATTTCCAAATATTGACTGGAAATACTATAGTTCGAGTACTTTAGACGGGTCAATTTTTGTCCATTATGTGCAGGAGGGTTTCCTGACACAGTATGTAAACAGAGCTGATAATGTGTTGCTGGAAAAGCACAGCAGATCAGGCAGCATCCAAGGAGCAGGAGAATCGACATTTCAGGCATGAGCCCTTCTTCCTGAAGAAGGGCTCATGCCTGAAACGTCGATTCTCCTGCTCCTTGGATGCTGCCTGACCTGTTGCGTTTTTCCAGCAACACATTTTCAGCTCTGATCTCCTGCATCTGCAGTCCTCACTTTCTTCTACAGTATGTAGACAGGCCAACAAGGAGCAAGGCCACCACATTGGATTTGGTAATGGGTAATGAACCAGCCTAGGTGTTAGATTTGGAGGGTTTTAGATTAGATTCCCTACAGTACGGGAACAGGCCCTTCAGCCCAACAAGTCCACACTGACCCTCCAAAGAGTAACCCCCCCAGACCCATTCCCCTACACTATCTTTACTCCTGACTAACATGCCTAATACTCTGGGCAGTTTAGCATGGCCAATTCACCTAAGCTGCACATCTTTGGATTGTGGAAGGAAACCAGGGCACCTGGAGGAAACCCACACAGGCACAGGGAGAATGTGCAAGCTCCACACAGACAGTCGCTCAAAGCAGGAATCTAACCTGGGTCCCTGGTGCTGTGAGGCAGCAGTGCTAACCACTGAGCCACCATGCCACCCCAGTGCACACTTTGGTGATAGTGACCACAATTTGGATATGTTTACATTAGCAATGGAAAGGAATATGGCAAGAGTTATTGCTGGGGACAAGGTAATTATGATGTGATTAGGCAAGATTTAGGATGCATAGGATGGGGAAGGAAATTGCAGGGAATAGGCACAATTGAAACGTGAAAAATATTCAAGCTACTCCATGTCCTTGGTAAGTATGTACCTGTCAGGCAGGGAGGAAGTGGTCGAGCGAGGAAGCTGTGGTTTACTAAGGAAGTTGAATCTCTTGTCAAGAGGTAGAAGAAGGCTCATGTAAGGATGAGATGTGAAGGCTCGGTTAAGGCTTGAGAGATACAAGTGAGCCAGGAAAGACCTAAAGAGAGAGCTAAGAAGAGTCAGGAGGGGTCATGAAAAGTCTTTGGCAGATAGGATCAAGGAAAACCCTTAAGTTTTCTATAGGAATATCAGGAATAAAAGAATGACCAGTGAAAGATTAGGGTCAATCAAGGACAGTGGTGTGAAGTTGTGCATGGAGTCCGAGGAGATAGAAGAAACACTCAATGATTATTTTTTTATCAGTATTCACACTGGAAAAAGAAAATATTGTTGAGGAGAACACTGGGATACAAGCTACTAGACTAGGTGGGATTTAGGTTCACAAGGAGGAGGTGTTAGCAATTCTGGAATGTGTGAAAATTGATAAGTTCCCTGGGCCGGATGGGGTTTATCTGAGTATTCTCTGGGAAGCCAGGGAGCAGATTGCAGAGCCTTTGGCTTTGATCTTTATGTTGTCATTGTCTACAGGAATAGTGCCAGAAGACTGGAAGATAGCAAACATTGTCCCCTTATTCAAGAAGAGGAGTAGAGACAACCCTGGCAATTATAGGCCAGTGAGCCTTACTTCGGTTGTGGGTAAAGTGTTGGAAAAGGTTATAAGAGGGAGAATTTATCACCATCAAGAAAAAAATAAGTTGATTAGGGATAGTCAACACGGTTTTGTGAAGGGTAGGGTACGTGCCTCACAAACCTTGTTAAGTTCTTTAAGATGGTGGCCAAACAGGTGGATGAGTGGTTGATGTGGTGTATATGGATTTCAGTAAAGCATTTAGTAAGGTACCCCACAGTAGGCTATTGTACAAAATATGGAGGCATGGGATTGAGGGTGATTTAGCAGTTTGGATCAGAAATGGCTAGCTGAAAGAAGACAGAGGATGGTAGTTGATGGGAAATGTTCATCCTGGAGTTCAATTACTAGCGGGGTACCGCAAGGATCTGTTTTGTGGACACTCTTGTTTGTCATTTTTATCAATGACCTGGACAAGGGCATAGAAGGATGGGTTAGTAAATTTACGAATGGCATTCAGGTTGGTGGAGCTGTGGATAGTGCTGAAGGATGCTGCAGGTGACAGAGGGACAGAGATAAGTTGCAGAGCTGGATTGAGAGGTGGCAAATGCAGAGCTTAATGCAGAAAACTGTGAGGTGATTCACTTCAGAAGGAGCAACAGGAATGAAGACTACTGGGCTAATGGTAAGATTCTAGGTAGTGTGGGTGGGCAGGGACATCTCGGTGTCCATGTACATAGATCCCTGAAAGTTACCATCAGGTTGATAGGGTTGTTAAGAAGTCATACGGGTGTGTTAAATTTTATTGGTAGAGGGATTGACTTTCGGAGTCACGAGGTCATGATGAAGCTGTACAAAGCTCTGGTGTGGCTGCACTTGAGTATTGCATACAGTTCTGGTCACTGCTTTGTAAGAAGGATGTGGAAACTTGGAAAGGGTGCAGAGGAGATTTACTAGGACGTTGCCTGGTATGGAGGGAAGGTCTTTTGAGGAAAGGCTGAGGGACTTGAGGCTGTTTTCATTAGACAGAAGAAGATTGAGGATAACTTTAATTGAGACATATAAGATAGTCAGCGGATTAGATGGGGTAGACAGTGAGAGTCTTTCTCCTTGGATGGTGATAGAACAAGGGGACATAGCTTTAAATTGAGAGGTGATGGATGTCACAGGTAGTTTCTTTACTCAGAAAGTAGTAAGTACGTGGAACGCACTGCCTGCAACAGTCGTAGACTCACCAACTTTAAGGGCATTTAAATGGTCATTGGATAAATATATGAATGAAAATGGAATAGTGTGGGATAGATGGGCTTCAGATTGGTTTCACAGGTCAGTGCAACATTGAGGGCCAAAGGGCCTGTACTGCACTGTAATGTTCTGTGCTCTATGTGACAGTGGCATTAAGGGCCATAGAACCAAGATGAGTAAGTGGATTTAAGGGAAAGGTTTATAATTTTCTCACAAAATATTAGCACATATTCCTGGTACAGAATGCTATTTCCTGTCTTCTGAAAGTTTTTGTATTAACGCATTGACAGGGAAAAGGTCAATAGCAGGTATGGGAAATGGCCATAAGTGATCTTGTTATAGACACAAAACAGATGTGTTTACCATGTAAGAAACCTTCAGCAGAATGTACTGAATGTCAGACTCAGAGCATTTGCAAGGGTCCCCTGGGAGGAAAAGACTAATAATAAAATACAGATGGTATGTATCCAAATTAAATGACAAATCTCAAATCAGAACTAATAACTGTCAATTCTGCAGGTGACCCATGATTCATGGAAGGCTCTGAGCAAATTACTGCACATTTCCATGGCTGTATTCCACAGAGCAGATAAAGTATGTTTGTAAGGTTAACTCCAAGTTTTTTAAAAAATTGAATACTTCGTAATTAGCATGAGATGCCAAAACATAAGATGGATGTGAAGTAACCTTCTGCCTTCTCCCAGACATCAGCAGGATGACATTCATAAGAATTGCCTTTAGCAAAAGTTACTGCCTGAGAGGGACACACCGAGAGTGAGATCACTGGGAGAAGAATGAAAAGAATGTAAGATTGATTGTGGGCAGCAATTTCAATTTGAAAAGAGCAGCCCATGTTCCTCTGTGAAAGTGAATGGAGAATGTATCTTCCTCGATGAAAATTGCTGTGTGGTACTGGTGTGATGACAACCCCAGAATACAGAGGCATACTTCTGTTGAAAGGAAGAGTCACCTTCAATTTAAGCCTGCAAAGTGTGCTTGTACATACAAGAGATGGGTAAACAGAGCTGCCAGATATTTGTGAGATTTCCTCGGAGATTAATTCTACTGCAGTTTATTGGTTCTGTAATTAAGCAATAATAGACTCGTAGTGTACCACTTTGCCAATCAGATGATAGACTGAAGGTCATTTTTGACAGTCTAATTGTATACCTAAGCTAATTATTTCTGTTCAATCGTCCCTTAAAGAGTCACTGTTCACCAAGGTAAAAGGATTTGGCAAATGTTCATTTTTGCAGTATGATGGAACTTTGTTCCCTGACTGTATATGCCCTCAGAAATTGTAAGCATTTTCTCTGTAATGAAGAGTATTAAAATCCTTTATTTAGAAAAATAAAATGTTTACTGTGCAGCATTCATAGTTTCAGACAGTTTGTAAAAGGAGAAAAAAAGAACTCGCGTTTATACCACTTGTTTGTGAATTCAGCTTGTCGCAAAGTGCCTTACAGCTCATCAAGTGCTTGAGAAGAGCAAAGTTAAAAATCACACAACACCAGGTTATAGTCCAACAGGTTTAATTGGAAGCACATTAGCTTCATCAGGTGAAGGAGCGTCGCTCCGAAAGCTAGTGTGCTTCCAATTAAACCTGTTGGACTATAACCTGGTGTTGTGTGATTTTTAACTTTGTACACCTCAGTCCAACACCAGCATCTCCAAATCTTGAGAAGAGCAGTCACTGTAGGCACAGCAGCCAATTCCCCAGGTCATCTCCTCTGCACAGAAACTCTTCAGCCACGTTCTACCTCTCCGCCCCCACCCCACTCCGGCCTATCACCCTCACCTTGACCTCCTTCCACCTATCCCACCTCCATCACCCCTCTCCCAAGTCCCTCCTCCCTACCTTTTATCTTAGCCTGCTTGGCTACTCTCTCTCATTCCTGATGAAGGGCTTATGCTCGAAACGTCGAATTCTCTATTCCTGAGATGCTGCCTGGCCTGCTGTGCTTTGACCAGCAACACATTTTCAGCTGTGATCTCCAGCATCTGCAGACCTCATTTTTTACTCGAAGATTTTAACCTACTGCGAATCCTCTTACAAGGATGCCTTCCTTGAAGAAGCTCTCTTCCTCCCTCTACAAGGATTTCAGTGAGTCTCTCTCTCACTGCACCCCCCAGGCCATCTCCTCTGCACAGAAACTCTTCAGCCACGTTCTACCTCTCCGCCCCCACCCCACTCCGGCCTATCACCCTCACCTTGACCTCCTTCCACCTATCCCACCTCCATTGCCCCTCCCCCAAGTCCCCCCTCCCTACCTTTTATCTTAGCCTGCTTGGCTGCTCTCTCTCATTCCTGATGAAGGGCTTATGCTCGAAACGTCGAATTCTCTATTCCTGAGATGCTGCCTGGCCTGCTGTGCTTTGACCAGCAACACATTTTCAACAGCAGCCAATTTGCATAGAACAATGTTCCATTGACAGCAATGTGATAGTGACCTTACAATCTACTTAGTTTTCAGGTATTGGTTGAGGTATAAATGATGGCCATGACTGTGGGGAGAACTCTACTGCTCTTCTACAAAGAGTACTTTATTTTTCAGCAATGCCTGAGGCCACTCAGTTCACTTCATGTGAAAAGCAGATCCTCTGACTGGGCTGCATTTTCTTGGTGTTGCATTTTATTAATATTACATTAGAGAGTAGGCCTGAGTTTTACATTCAACTCTCTGGAATCCATAATAATCTGGCTTCGAATCAAAATTGCTACCTACAGAATGCAGCTCAGGGATATTTTCCTGCCGATTCTACATTCTTCAATAATCTCTGTGAAAGGATTTAAATGCTCTGAAATGTTTGAATAATCCTGATGCCAACCAGAATCACGTTGCTTGTGCAGTCTGAAGAAACAAAATTATTCAATTCTGCTGAATACAACAATATTAAGATGGTGAAAAAGGAATATTTCAAGAATGAACTGAACTATTGCCATCCTTCAGAACCCCGGGATATTGAATGCAGCCATTCTACCCTGATTTATATGTTCATTTTATTAAATTCTAAATATCCCATATTTTAAGCACAGGTCTAAAAATTTGTCTGATTTTCGGTGTAAAATCAAATGTATGGATTTACAGCATTTATGTGCTAGCCCCTCACTAGGAAAGTCCCAAACTCAGCCTATTGCCCTATTCTCTTTTGAAAACCCTCAATGGGATTTAATTTGTGGCGCCCCATTCCCAATTCAGAAAGGGAAGGAAATGTGGAAACTTGAAGATTGAAATGATTGGCACGTGAAACATTTACAACAAGATGATGGGGTGGGTTTCTGTCGGGGAGTCCTACCATCAGGTCTGGGCAGGCTATGAAAGATCAGCTTGGACAAGTAAGGAGACTTTGTACCATGGCTCCAAATTTTTTATCCAATTGCTTTTTGGTCAGAACTCTGAGCTTTAGGTTTTGTGCACACTTTTGTCTGCTCAAAGTTTTCCACTTATTACTGTCCACTCTGCTCACTAATTTTTGTTGTGCTGGGAGCTTAACACACATCTCCCCCTCATACCAATTCCACCTTGACATGCACCATCACCTGTCCCTGCCATGCACTCTTCCAGCTCAGCTCGACACCCACCTGGCCTGTGGAGGAGTTACATTTGGAGTCAATCCACATGCTTGTGAATGCAGAAACAGACATGTCTCTGTGCTGAGGGATGTTTACACAGCCCAGGGCCCAATCACTGAGAAGACTGTTAGGAAAGCAACCTCCTCAGAGTCCCACACTGATGATGAGTCTCTGCCAGCAGTCAGCATGATGTAAATGCAGCAGAAATTGTGCATGAACTCAGAAGGAACCATGTATGCTACGAGTTCTGCCATGTGTTATGATCCCATCTGATGCTATTGCTGGGCAAATCAAATTTCAGATCAAAAGCAAATAATGCTGCAGCTTTAAACCAAAGTCTAATATGCAAAAGAAATGAGGAAAAATAGAATAACTCAAGCTATTTATATATAATGCCTGTTTTGAGTTCAAAACACATGATATATTATAGACCCATTAATCCTAATAGCACTCCTTATCTATCACATCTTAATTTAACTGTGGGTTCAACTCCCATCCTGAGAATATGAAAGCCTCTTCCTACAACCGAGTTTAGACTTTCTCAGCTTCAAATAACCCCTTCAGGCTTTTAACTCGCCACTTCTGGTATGGAACCTTCAATGTAAACTTCTTATAGATCGGTAGCCTACCTCTTAACCATTCTAAACTATCAGCATTCTTCAGCTGCCTTTTGTTTTGTTTTGTAAAGTCAAGTCGGGTCCACATTGAGTTGAGTGAACATTAACAGGCTTTGTTGAACATAACAATATATAAGGAATGTCCCCCGAAGACCTGAGTCTCAGTTCTATGTGATTTGACATCACCACATCATAGCTCCTTAGACTTATGCTCAATATTATTTGAGTAAAGTTAACCCTTCACTCAATATCTCACCCCATTCTTCCCATACACTGTTAAGATCATGACTATTCACAATGCCCATATCTTCCATACCTCCCAATGCCTACCCCCCCAATCTAACCCCTCAGTGGATCAGTACATGCCAACCTGCCCCTCTGCAGCCTTCATCCCTTGTCTATCATTAATAACGGTGTTGTCATAATGTGTTGTCTACGATTAGGATTTACAGACGATTCAGTTATCAGCTTTTTTGAGTGCAATCGAAACACTTTTCTTCCTTTGCATGATGCTGTTTTGTTTATGTGGGTAAGATTCTATCTGATGGTGTTGTGCCAGCAATGTGTACTCATACTGCTGCTTTCTGAGTCTCACCAGCTATCTTTTGCCCAAGTATGGGCAAGTTCTGAGCCCTGCACCACTGGTTATAAGCTGCAAGCTTGGTCTACCCTATAATGATATCCTTTGTGTTGTGTGCTTTAATTGTTTTGCAATGCGGCATTTGGCTTTAGTGCCTGGGAAAGATGGGGGAGGTTGGTCTCAAAGTTAATGTACATCAAAAGCTGGCCCACAGCAAAACATCCAGCAACAGTATCAAGTGGGAGTTGAGTAAGGGTAGCCCACTTTCTTGGACTAAATGCTGGTTTTACCAGTCAAATCAAAACTTATCACAAACTACCAGTAACATTGATAAGAACAACAGAGCTCACAATGATGCCTCTCAGAACCTAGAGATTTTGACTCTGCTGGATGCAATATAATATTATGGGATACTGCAAGGGAAACAACAGACTACTGCTGACTATTTGTCAAGGCTCCCCATCAGCATCTCAAGAAACGAAGATAAACATTTTGGACAAGAAATCAAAGCAAAGTTATTAAGGAATGTAGGCTAAATGTAAGTAGAAGGACTTAGATCACAGATCGGCCATGATCTCACTGAATGGTGGAACAGGCTTGAGGGGCTGAATGGCCCACTTCTGTTCCTCTGTTTGTAAACTTGAGGCCTCCCAAAACTGTTGTCCATTTCTTAGCTCACACTAAATCCCATTTCCCCTATCGCCTGTGTGCTTGAAGGTGTACGACAGTTCCCCTGTCAAGCAATGTCGTTGATTTTAAAATTCTCATCCTTTCTTTTGTATTCCTCCATATTCTTATTCTTCCCTCTCTCTCTAATTTTCACTCACCCCACAACCCTTCAAGAATGTCTATTCTTCTAACGTTGGCCATTAAAATAGCAGTGATTTTATGCACTCCATTATTAAGTCACCTGTACCCAAAGCTCGAGAATCCCTCCTCCAGCCATACACTTTTCGACCTCAAAATCCACATCTAAGAATCTCCATAAAACATATCACTTTGACTGAGTTTTTGATCACCTGAACTAATATTTCCTTTTGCAGCTCATTGTTGTGTTTTGAATTAGCTTGTTCCTGTGAAAGGCTTTGGGATGTTTTATTCAGTCAAAGATGTTATATAAATACAAGATACTGTTGTTAATTTATACAAATGACCTAGTTTCAGAAAGTTTATGGAGCATAACAGGCATATTTGAACCAATCAGCATGATTTCTAAAGCTGCTGGTGGTTACTAAAGTTATTCATCATTCTTCTTTGCCCTTCAGAGGTGTTATGCCTTTGACAGAACCCATTCTGTAGATGCACATTGAACTTCTATTCACAGAATAAGATACCTGTTTAAATTTAAACACTGTAAATCCTTTATAAGATGACAAATTGTCATATAGCCCCATGATAACCTTTAATATTCCAGTGTAGTTGCAACAGGGAGTGAACACTAATGCAGCAGTTAGCCACCATGGTGTTAATAAAAGATGTCTCAAATAAATTTCTGTGAGAATTAAGACTTCCCTTTCTATTCCTTATAGATTCCTATAAAATCAATCTCAGTTCAAGTAAAAATAACAGATTTCTGACTTAATTTATACCGTGGGCTTTTATTAATATGCAATGTAACATGCTTTGCTAATGTACTAAGTGTGGTGCCTGCTGCCTTCTGAAGGTTGGCTCTGGGTTATTGACAGTGGTCTGGCCTCACTATAGATGATGTGGAGGTGTCAGTGTTGGACTGGGGTGGACAACATCAAAAATCAAGTAACACCAGGTTATAGTGCAACAGGTTTGTTTGAAACAGCAGGCTTTCGGAGCCCCCCGCTCCTTCCTCAGGCAACTGAAGCGGGAGCTTCGAAACCTTGTGGGTTCAAATAAACTTTTTGGACTTTAACCCTGTGTCATGTCATTTTTGACTTTGTTTACTATAGACGGCAAGACAGGCAGGTGAAGAACATTGTTGAAGAATGTGGTCCTGGAAAAACACAGCCGGTCAGGGAGCATCCGAGGAGTAGGAGAATTGACATTTCGCTCATAAGCTTTCTCATAGGAATCTTCTGCTCCTCGGATGCTGCCTGATCATTGTGCTTTTCCACAGCTTACTCTTTAACTCTGATCTCCAACATCTGCAGTCCACACTTTCTCTTGGCTAAGAACATGCTGACTGGAGAAATTTATCTCAAAAATACTCATTAGAGTAAGAACTCGTTTATATTTTAGGATTGTTTTTAAATGCCACACAGCACCTTCATGAACTCATGCCAATTCTAGGTCTACCACTGTTGCCTTATTACTCAGTTATTATACATTGTAAGGAGTCTCAATGCTGAAACCCCACATTCATTTGGGCAGGGTTTTGGGCTTCCAGTAGAAATCTCAAAGTTGAGGTAAAATGGAGGTCAATCACCAGACAGTAATTTTCCCTCAAATTTACCGACTGAGGATGGGAGATGTCAGAGAGCAGCCTCCTTGTCCAATTGCCCAGAAGGATAGACCAGTGAAGCTAAATAGCACTGATTATGCGAGATCTCCATTTCAAGGTATGCAAGATGCGACAGTGCAGCATGTACCGTTTGGAGGTTACACTGGGTAAGGGATGGTGGATGGGTTCCCAATTCTGGAGCATCAATATGAAGCCCAGCAGCTGAGATGATGAAGCCTGTGACTAAAGGGGTAGAAACAGTCTCTGTCTAACTTATTAAATCTTTAAATTAAAGATTGCAGTCGGCAGCAGGACCAACATTGTGAAGGGAAAGCCCTCCCATAAATTGGCCTGTAGCTGTAAACCAGCAGTCGAGAAGTATCTCCCAGTCTACCTGAACCTGCTCCAGCAAGACCACCAGTTTAATCAAAACTCCATTTGGCCTCTGGCAAAAAGTGGTCATTTAACCCTATTAATTGAGGACCCACAGCAAATGGATGGGTAACCCTGACCATCTCCATCCCACCTAGTAGAAAATGGCACAAGGTCAGAATGATGTCAGAAAATTGGCAATCGGGTCTACTGTATGCAATTTTATCCCAAGTTTTTCTACTTACTGAAGTAACTGCACAGAGGCCGGTACTCCCTTTATCTACTTGTACATTGTACACTGGCTATGGCCAGCCAGCTCAGAATCAGTCACCCAAACTGAGGAGATTCTAAATCTCCTGTTAATATTGGTCAGTCAAGGCTTCCTGATTGGCCTGAGATAACAAATTTAATGAAGGACCTCAAAGTGAACACAATCCACCTGGTTTCAGTCACTACACATACCATCTTCATCGCCTCCAACAAAAGCTTCTCTGCATACTGTCCATCTCTGTGCCCGCTCACATACAGAGCTGAAAATCCTGCTCTTTAAGCTTACTTCGATGAATTTGTACTGAGCTGGAGTGGGATGCGGGAAGAATATATATCATTCCTATAAAGACTCATCATCATTAAACAAGACCGCTATTCTAGAGAATGCTGGAGATGATTGTTGCCTTTTCACAGATGCCAACTCTGGGTATCTTGTGGTATTTGTCACCACCAACAGTATGTGATACAAGTAGTTTGAGACAATTCACTGGCACCAATCTTCCTTTGTTTTGGCTTTATGTTTCAGCATATATAATGATTAATAGAAATTGATACACCACCAGAACATTTGCACAGAAGAGGCACTGTTTTGAGATAACAACAAGGTTTACTGCATGCTTGTAATAAGCACAACTGTATTTGGTCAGACATAATAAGCAGGGGTGGCACGGTGCCTCAGTGGTTAGCACTGCTGCCTCACAGTGGCAGGGACTGGGGTTTGATTCCAGCCTCAGGCGACTGTCTTGTGGAGTTTGCACATTCTCCCCGTGTCAGCGTGTGTTTTCTCCTGGTACTCCCGTTTCACCCCATAGTCCAAAGATGTGCAGGTTAGGTGGATTAGCCATGGGAAATGCAGGGTTATAGGGGGAGGGTAGTTAGTGGGTCTGGGAGGGATGTTCTTCGGAGAGGTCCGTGCAGACCCAATGGTCTAAATGACCTGCTTCCACATTGAAGAGCTTCTATATATCTATGTAACTATTAGGGCCTTACAGATCTGATACAAATAAATCTGCCCCCTCTTTAAGCTAGAACCCATTGTCTCCACTTACATACTATAGAATTGGTGGAGCCAATGTAATGTAAATAATACCACTTCAGAACCATTACAACAAACCCATTTGGATAATCATGCCTGTGGAATGTACACATTGAGTTGATGTTGAAAAAAAACATTCTATAGCGACTTAAAATTTGGCATGATCAAAGAAATTTTTGCCTTGCAAATTTATAAATACATCAGGTTTCTGGTAAGAATTTAGAGAAACTGTAATGTGTGAAAAGTAGCAGCTATGTAGGCTTTGCAACTTAGTTTATCAGTACAGACCCATTTTCTGTACTTTAAAAGGAGGCGATGGGAAAGAGAATCAAAGTATTTATGAATGTAGACAAATGTTGAAGGCAATATAGTAGTTACCAACCTCTGCAGCTCTCCAGAAAATTTCTGCATCAAACATTTACATTCTTGTACATTTTAAGGATACTTATACTTCATAATTAACATATTTCAAATCTTAAAGAGAGAAAGAAAGTAAAATTTGAATTTTCAACAGATTAATTGGAAAATTACTTAGACTCTACCTCTGAAATGAGCCTGAAAAATAAACCTTTCTGTCACATTTTCCACATGTATTTAACTCATCTGGATTCAGCTTCCAGTAGTACTATCCACTTTGCAGCTCCATACTCTTTTACAAAGACATTCATCCTTCAACTCTCTCACTCCTTACTATTCTTAATCTTAACTGAAAATGTGTTGCTGGTTAAAGCACAGCAGGTTAGGCAGCATCCAAGGAATAGGAAATTCGACGTTTCGGGCATAAGCCCTTCATCAGGAATGAGGAGAGTGTGCCAAGCAGGCTAAGATAAAAGGTAGGGAGGAGGGACTTGGGGGAGGGGCGATGGAGATGTGATAGGTGGAAGGAGGTCAAGGTGAGGGTGATAGGCCGGAGTGGGGTGGGGGCGGAGAGGTCAGGAAGAAGATTGCAGGTTAGGAGGGCGGTGCTGAGTTGAGGGAACCGACTGAGACAAGGTGGGGGGAGGGGAAATGAGGAAACTGGAGAAATCTGAGTTCATCCCTTGTGGTTGGAGGGTTCCCAGGCGGAAGATGAGGCGCTCCTCCTCCAGCCGTCGTGTTGTTATGTTCTGGCGATGGAGGAGTCCAAGGACCTGCATGTCCTCGGTGGAGTGGGAGGGAGAGTTAAAGTGTTGAGCCACGGGGTGGTTGGGTTGGTTGAATGCACTTCCTGCCCTTCTGAATGCCACTCCTTACATCTTCCTCTTCCATGCCCCCACACAATTCACCATATACCGCCCTTGTTCTTGTTCTTAAATTCTCCATCTTTTCAGTCCCTTATTCCCTCATTGCCAGTTGAATACACATCCAGATGCAAGTCAAACTAATTTGGCCATACAGTTCTACAAATGCAAACCTTACATAATCAAAACTTTCTGTTCAGGATACTCGATAGCCAGAATCATTTTCATTAGCAGCAGTCCTGAAATAGAAGCAGCATTGCTGAGAGGCTCTTGTATCATGCTAATATTTTAGCTACAAATATGTAGGGGGCAAGAGTTCCTCGTTTGTTTTTCTGTGTACTTGCATTGTAACAGCAGCAGAAGTGTTGTGGTTGAATTGCCTGTCCCAAATACACCCAGAGTCCTCTCAATTGCCATGACTACCTTTTAGACACCTAACGAAAGAAAAGTCCTTCCCTCCAATCAAAGTCTTGTCATTTACCTCAATTGTGCTCTCTCTGTCTGGCTAATCTTACTCATTTGGTCCATGCTGAGTGGGCTGTGATTCCCTGTTTCCTGAATCTTTTACCAAATTTACCTGTTGCCCACATGTGGGCACAGACTAGGACTGGGGCAGAGGTATGTGACTCTCAAACCCATTGAGTTTCTATGCTGCCAAGTTATAGAAACCTGGCAGATCAATCAAATTGGCATGGTTGGTAAAACATTGAACACCGACCATTTGATTGGTAGGTGTGAGTTCATTGAGAGATCCTGGCATTCAGTCCTTTACAAATGAGGTAAGTTTTCGAAACACATGAAAAGTAAACTTTCCATTCCACACTCACTCCACCATCTCTGATTCAGCCAATTTTCTTATAAGCTGAGAGGAGAGACAGATGAATATAGTTTGAGTGGCATACTGCCATCATTTCCACTGATGTGAAGGAACCTTTCCCTGATTGGGCAAGCTTAGGCAGGTTCAACAGGAATAAATCCTTGACAATTACAACCCAGCACTTAATCCAGGGCATGCCTCTGTTAATTTACACTGTTGGTAAGCGTGTGTGTCTGTATGAGCACATGAACTAGTCTGGGATCCAAAGACTGTTATCAACTTACAGAAAGGTTCTGAATCAACACCAGCAGGAGCTCAGAACAATCATAGAATTTGGAGGAATACATCTGATGTATGTGATCTTAATTTGCAGCAAAAAGGTAGTCTATTATACATGGGTTTTTTTGTGTAACGTTAGGACTCCTAAATATTGCATGTCGAATCTATATGAGATTCCCTGTGGGTCTTCACAATTTGACAGTATAATTACAAGCTTCAGGCTGAATTCAATGGGCCATTGAAAAAGTTAACCATGGTTGTCACCACGCAAGGTACAGGAAGCTTAATGAGTAAATTAGGATTCGATTACCAAAGTGAAAAATTTGAAACTTTGCGCACCAATTGAAAAAGAAAATCAGAAACACTGCTCAGAGTTAATGAGATGTCATCTATCCAATAAATAAGACATCAAAATGTGAGATAATCTGGCAACCAGAATATTTCATGAGCTTTATCATAGTTGACATGCTGGCAGGTCAACCAGTCATAATGGGATTCTGTCAGAATGTTAATAATATTAGCACCTTTAGACTAACAACTGAGACATGGCTAAACAGCTGTCATTAACACATCTTATAATCTGCAGTCTCTTGACTTCATCAAGACATCTAATCCCAGTGAAAATTTTGATCTGAGACAATGATCGAAATTTCTGCATATATTGAATTATTAAATATGCTTGCAAAAGCATTGAGTCGCTGTTGTAATGTGAGATGACCTTTTCTTAACCCTATGCCACCTCCAACTTGTCTGAAAACAGCCATTATATGGTTCCCTAGGGTATCCTATAACCATTATCAGGTTCCCTGGGAAAAAAAGAACTCCTTAATAGATTTTTTTAAAAACCAACGATGAATTTGTGTGCAAAATAGCTTCTACTCTCACTACACATGTCCAACATGCTTACCAATTGTGTCAAATGTAAGAGAAAACTAGCCAGGTTCAATCTTTGGTCAGGGTGAGTTAGCCTGACTTTAGGCAGTGGAACATTTTATTACATAAAGGATTATTATTGTTATCTTCTGGAATTCCTACAATGCTTTACAATATGTGAATTTCTTTTAAAATTCAATAATAATTGTGTAGATAATTGTAGCAGTCAAGTTGTGCAGAACAAAGAAAACAGATAAGAATAGTCAGTTCTGATGTAACGCGATAGATCCATTTTCATGTGATCCCGTGTTATAAGAAAATCTCGCAATAGCCAGGCCATTTAAACTAATGGCGTCGGAATCATGTTATAGCCAACACAGATAAGGAAAATTTGAGTTCTGCAAGTAATGATCTAAATTCTCTAATCACCAATTCACATTGAAGAAACACATATTATAGCAGAACAGACTGCACAGGGCAGCTAACTTAATGTCTGTTATTGTAAAAATGTGAAGTCTTTATTATTGACAATGAAATAGCAGACCATTTATAAATGCATGATATAATCAAGCAGAGTCAGCATGGCTTAATAAAGGAGAGGTTATGCCTCAAACATTTACTAGAATTCTTTAAGGAGGTAACAAGCAGGAAGGATAAAGGTGAGGTTGTGAATGTAATTTATTAGGACTTCCAGGTGTAGATAATGTGTCATTAATTAAGTTGCTTAATAAGATAAGAGCCAGTGGTGTTCAAGATAGTATACTTGATAAAGAGGATTGGCTAATTTGGAGAAGACAAAGCATAGGGACTTGGGAGGATTTTCAGGCTGGCAGCAAGTAGCTAGCGGAGTGCCACAGTAATCAGTGCTGGGGACACAATTCTTTACAATATATGAATGGCTTGAATGAGGAAAGTGAGTGTACGATGGCCAAGTTAGTGTACTAGACCAATAATAGTTGGGAAGGCAAGTGAAGAGGATGACACAAAGAGTCTTTAAAGGCCAGGCTAAGTGAGTAGGCAACAAATTGGCAAATTGGCAAATTGGCAAATGCGGGGAATTGTGAGGTTATTTATTTTGGTCCATGAATTACAAAACAACTAGCATCTGGGTTCAGTGGGTAATTGGGAAGGCATCTGGAATGTGAGTCTTTGTTTCTAAGGGAATGGAATAGAAAAGAAGGGAGGTTTTGTTAAAGCTATGCAAAGCACTAGTCTTACTAAAGCTGGAATACTGTCAACAGTGATCTTACTGAAACACACAGGATTCTTAGAGGATTTGACAGGGTAAATGCTGAAAGTTTGTTTCCCTTTGAGGGACAGACTCGGACCAAAGGATATAATCACAGAGTAGGGTCATATATTTAATGTAGAAACAAGGAGGTATTTCTTTTCTCAGAGGATAGTGAATCTGCGGAAATCTTTCCACAGAAGGTTGTTGGAGTGTTTCTTTAATTATATCCAGTGTTGAGACAGACAGATTTTGCTCAACAAGACGATCAAGGGTTATGGTGAAAAAGCAGTGGAATTGAGGATTATCAGTTTAGCTGTGATCTCATTCAATGGCAGGGTAGACTCAATGGGCTGAATAGCACATTTCTGCCCCTTATGGTCTTATAGCAAGTACTCCCACAAATATGAAAAGAAGAGGAAGAATTGAGGGCTAAATGTTGATCAGATAGTCAGCTGAATGCTCTTAGAATCTTTCACGATCAATTAAACAGGCAAACCAAGCTTTGTTTGTATCGTCTCAACTAAAAGACTTTGACTTTGGCACCTCAAAGTCAAAAGCATAGAAATAAATGGTATTCAGTACAAACAGACAAGTGTGTAATATTTGATGATGACAGCCCTTGTCCAATCTTTTAGAAAGTTACCAAGTGGATGTAAATATGTTTAGATCATAAATGAAAACACTGACCCAGAAATATGTTACAATGCATACAGCTTTAAACGGTGAATATGGATCACAACAGTTTACAATCTCATTGTATGGAGCTTGAAATAAATGTATTTATGTTTCTAACATACAAAATAATTTATTTATTTATTGTGAATTTGAAGGCAAACAGGGACTTTGATGCACTTGTGCAGAAAACGCAGAAAGCTAGCCCACAGGTGCAGCAGTTAATCAGGAAAACTAATGGAACATTGGCCTTTATTTCAAGGGTGTTGGAGTATAAGAGTAGCGAAGTCTTACTACAATGATGCAGGTTGCTGGTGAGATCACATCTGGGGTACTGTGAACAGTTTTGGGCCCTTTTTTTAAGAAAAGGCATTATTTCATCTCAGGCAGTTCAGAGACAGTTCACTTGGATGAATCCTGGGAGAGTGGGATTACGTTATGAGCAAAGGTTGAGCAGATTGGGCCTCTACTGTTTGAAATTCAGCAGAATGAGAGGTAATCTCATTTAAACATATAGGATTCTTAAGGAGCTTGACAGGGTAAATGCTGAGAAGATGTTTCCTCTCATGAGAGAGTTCTGGTATCAGTGGGCATAGTCTCAGAGTAAAGGGGCACCAATTTAAGACTGAGATGAGGAGGAAATTCTTTTCACAGAGATTAGGTAAGCTATATGGTGAAGATTGCAAGGAGGCCAGAGGGCTGTGAAGTCATTAAAATAAAAGAGAGGGTGACTAAAAAAAAACAAGAGGGGAAAAGATGAAAGGTGAAGGTAGCCAGCTAGAAAAATAAGAAGATTTCAAGAGTGCTCTTAGATATCTAAAAGGTAAGAGACAGGCAAGTGTGGACATTGAACCACCGGAAAAGGAAGCTGGAGAAGTAGTAAAAGGGAAGAAGGAAATTGCGCAGTAACTGAATAGATACATTACATCAGTTTTAAAGTGGAACACAACAGCAGCATTCTAAAACTTCAACAGAATCAGGGGGCAGAACAAAATGTAGTGGCCATCACGAAGGAGAAGGTGCTGAGGAAGCTGAACAGTCTGAAGGGGGATAAATCACCTGGATCAGATAATTACACCCCAAAGTTCTGAAGGAGGTAGCTGAGGAAATTGTAAAGGCATTGGTGATGATCTTTCAGGAAATGCTGGGGTTAGGGAGGGCCCCAAAAGACTGGAAAATGGCTAACGTAACACAGAGGCAGAAGGTAGGAAACCGAAAGCCAGTTAGCAATTTTTGAGAAGATTTGTAGCTCAGGTTGATGATGAGTATGTAAGTTAGCTCACTGAGCTGGAAGGCTTGTTTTCAGATGTTTCGTCACCGTGACTAGGTAACATCATTAGTGAGAGTTTCCGCTGGAGCACTGGTGGTATGTCCTGCCTCTCTATTTATAGGTCTTAGGTTCTTAAGGTGGTGATGTCATTTCTGGTTCTTTTCTTCAAGGGAAGGTAGATAGGATCTAAATCGATGTGTTCGTTGATGGAGTTCTGGTTAGGATGCCAAGCCTCTAAGAATTCTTGTGTGTGTTTTTGTTTTGCCTGTCCAAGGATGTGTGTGTTGTCCAGTCAAAGTGGTGTCCTTCTTTGTTGTATGTATGGAAACTAGTGATAGTGGGTCGTGTCTTTTGGTGGCCAGTTGGTGTTCATGTATCCTGGTGGCAAGTTTCCTGCTTGTGTGTCCTATGTAGTATTTTTTACAGTTCTTGCACGGTATGTTGTAAATGACATTAATTTTGCTGGTAGCATCTAATGAATCCTTTAGGTTCATTAGTCGCTGTTTAAGTGTGTTGGTAGGTTTGTGGGCTACCATGATGCCAAGGAGTCTGAGTAGTCTGGAAGTCATTTCTGATATGCCTTTGCTGTAAGATAATGTGGTTATAGTTTTAGGTTGCAGTATGTCTGTTCGGGGTTGTTTCTGAGGAATCCGTTTTTCTTGAAAACATTATATAGATATTTTTCTTCTGCTTTTGCTGGTTCTTGGGTATTGCAGTGTGATGTAGCTCATTGAAATAATGTCTTAATGCAGCTCCATTTGTGGCTGTGGATGTTGGGGTGATTGCTTCTGAAGTTAAATATTTGGTCAGTGTGTGTTGTTTCTCTGCAAGCCAGTTAATCTGCCCTTGGCCATTAGGACGATTTTAGAGCCCAATATTAAGGGTGAGATTGCAGAGTACTTTGAAGTGCACAGTAAAATAGGGCTAACTCAGCATGGCTTCAACACAGGGCATCATGTCTAACAAATCTGTTAGAGTTCTTTGTGGAGATAATGAGCAAGTTAGACAAAGGTGAGGCATGGGAGATGATCTATTTGGATTTCTAACAGGCCCTTGATATTGGGCAGCAAAAGATGTTGCTAAGTAAGAGCACATGGTGTTAGGTTCAAGATACTGGCATGGTTCGAGGATTGGCTGACTGGCAGAAGGTCAAGAGTAGGGATAAAGGTGTCTTTTCTCAGGATGGCAGGAGGTGACCAGTGGAGTTCCACAAAGGTCAGTTTTGGGATCAGAACTATTCATGTTATACATTAACAACCTGGATGAAGGAACTAAGGGCACTGTTGCTAAGTTTGCAGATGACTTAAAGGTAGGTGGAGGGACAGAGAGTGTTGAAGAAGGATTTGGACATGCTAAGAGAGTGGGCAAGGAAGTTGCAGACAGAATATAATGTGGAAAAATGTGAACTTACGCACTTTGTTAGGAAGAATAGAAGCATGGATATTTTCTAAACAGAGAAAGGTTTCAGAAACTGATGCAGAAAGGGACTTGGGACTCCTAGATCAGGACTCTCTTAAGGTTAGCATGTAGGTTCAGTTAGCAGTTGGGAAGTTCAGAAGGGAAATGCAATTTTAGCTCATATTTCAGAAAAGGAGCACCTTGTCAGGACCCCGGGAGGGCGGGGGGGACGATGTCAGACAGTGCCAACTGGAAGACCAGAGAGGTTGAAGGCGACAGAGTGGAAAAGATTAATGTTTGAAGCAGTTTCAGTTTCAGTGATATCAATTTGATATCAACTCATTCAGTAATTTACAAAATGGACGGTAATCCAGTAATTTATTCTGTAATCAAAGATGGTAACATTTTCCACTTTTCACTGTACCCAAGTATTAGTGACAATATTAAATAAATCTAAAAAGCTAGATGTAGGTAATGCAGTATTGGAAGATTAAATGAATACTTAAGCTAGTTTCTGGCATCCACATGTATAACTGTCACAGGCATTGTCTTATCTGGGATAGTACTGAGCAATTTCTTTACAACCTGGAGCTTGCTTCCCTCAGTGTGCCATACTGCCATTGATAAGGCACAAGAGCAGAAATTAGGCCATTCAGCCCATCCAGTTTGATTTGCCATTCAATCAAGTCTGATAAGTTTCTCAATCTCATTGTCCCTCTTTCTCCCCATCACCCTTGATCCTGTTGAAAATCAAAAACCAATATATCTTAAATATACTGAATGATCTAGCCTCCACAGCCTTCCATGACAATGAGTTCCAGAGATTCACTAATCTCTGGCTGAAGAAGCTTCTCATTATCTCCATTCTAAAAGTCTTCCCTTTACTCTAAGGCTGCACCCTAAGGTCCTAGTCTCTTCTACCAATGGAAACACCTTCCCAATGTCCATTTTGTCCAAGCTATTCAGTACAGAGGAACCTTGATTATCCAAATGACACAGGCTGGGAGTATTTTGTTTGGATAATTCAATGCCAAATAATCAAATGCTGCACAACACTGTTTAGCCAAGCATTGCTTCCCTGCAATCTTTATTAGATTATCCAAAGTTCAGATAATCGAGGTTCCTCTGTATTCTGTAAGTTTCAAGTAGATCTCCCTCTCATCCTTCTCAACTCCATTGAGTATAGACCCAGAGTCCTTAAACATTCCTCATATGTTAAGCTTTACATTCCTGGCATTATTTTTGTGAACGTCCTCTGAACATGCTCCAGGACTAGTACATCCTTCCTGAGATATGGGACCCAAAACTATGCACAATATTCCAAATGTTGTCTGACCTTATAAAGACTCAGAAGTAGATCCCTGTTTTTATATTCAAGTCCTCTCAAAACAAATGTTATCATTGTACTTCTCTTCCTAACTACTGACTCAACCTGCAAGTTTACCTTGAGACAATAAGAGTGGGTGCTGGAAAAGCACATTTGGTCAGGCAGTATCCAAGAAGCGAGAGAATTCGATGTTTCAAGCATGAGCTCTTCATCAGAATGATTCTCCTGTTGCTTGGATGCTGCCTGACCGGCTGTGCTTTTCCAGCATCACACTCTCAACTCTGATCTGCAGTCCTCACTTTCTCCTTACCTTGAGAGAATCCTGTACTAGACTCCCAAGTCTCTTTCTACTTCAGACTTCTGAATATTCTCCCCATTTAGAAGATAGTCCGTGCCTCTATTCTTCCTACCAAAGTGCATGACCTCACACTTCCCCACATTATACTCCATCTGCCGCTTCTTTACCTACTCTCCTAACCTGTCCAAACCCTTCTGCAGCCTCCCTGTCTCCTCAATACTACCTGTCCCTCTACCTATCTTTGTACCATCTGCAAACTTGGCCAGAATGCCCTCAGTTCATCTTGATTGTTAATGTATAAAGTGAAAAGCTGTGGTCCCAACACTGACCTTTGCGGAACATCATTTGTCACTGGCTGCCATCCTGATAAACACTCTTTTATCCCCACATTCTGCTTTCTGCCAGGCAGCCAAGCTTCTCTCCATGTTAGCACCCTGCCTCTAATACTATGGGCATTTATTTTACTCAGTGGCCTCCTGTGTAGCACTTGGGCAAATGCCTTCTTGAAGTCAAGATAAATAACATCAATAGGCTCTCCTTGGTCTAACTTGCTCATTACTTCCTCAAAGAACTCTAGCAAATTTCTCAGGTACGGCCTCCCCTCGATGAAACCATGCTGACTTTGCCTTATTTTACAATACACTTTCAAGCATTTAGAAATCTTATCCTTCACAATTAACTCCAAATTATTACCCACTAATTTTCTATCTTTTGCCTTATTCCATTTTTAAACAGTGGTGTCATGTTATCAATCTTCCAATTCTCTGGGACCCTCCCTGATTCTAGTGATTGCTGAAGGATCATCACTAGCACCTCCACTATCTCTTCAGCTATCTCCTTTAGAATTCTGGGGTGTAGGAGAAAGTGAGGACTGGAGATACTGGAGATCAGAGTCGAAAAATGTGGCACTGGAAAAGCACAGCAGGTCAGGCAGCATCTGAGGAGCAGGAGAGTCAACATTTCAGGCACAAGCCTTTCATCGAGAATGCCCTCAGTTCTTTCATCTAGATCATTAATGAATAAACTGAAAAGTTGTGGCCCCAACACTGACCCTTGAGGAACACCACTTTTCAACAGCTGCTATCCTGAGAAAGACCCTTTTATCCACTCTCTGCTTTCTGCCGGACAGCCAATCCTTTATCCATGCTAGTAGTTTGCCACTAACACGATGGGCCCTTATCTTACTCAGTACTCTCCTGTCCGGCATTTTGTCGAAGACCTTCTTAAAATCCAGGTTGATAACATCCATTGGTTCTCCTTAATCTAGCCTGATCATTACTTCCTCAACTCTGGAGTGTAGTCCATCTGGTCCAGGTGATTTATTCACCTTCAAACCATTCCGTTTTTCCAGTAATTTGATGATAGCCACCATACTCAGCTCTGCCCCGTGAGTCTCTTAATTTTTTGGGATATTACTCATGTCTTCCATCATGAAGACTGATGCGAAATAATTATTCAGTTCCTCAGCCATTGCCTTGTTCTCCACTACTATCCCTCTACCATCATTTTTCAGCAGCTGAATGTCCACTTTTGCCTCTCTTTTGTCCTTTATATATCTGAAGAAGCTCTCACGGTTTTCCTTTATATTACTGGCTATTATTTCATCATCTCTCTCCTTATTTCTTTTTCTGTTGCCCTCTGTTGGTCTTTGTAAGCTTCTCACTGCCCTTCATCACATGATACGCTTTCTCTTTTGCTTTTATGCTATCCCTGCCTTCCCTACTCAGCTATGGTTGCCTCATCCTTCCTGGACCATGCTTCTTATTCTGAGGGGTGAAGTTTTGTTGTACCTTCCTGCCACTAGTTTTCCCACTAAGCTCTTCTCCCAGTCAATTCTGCCCAGCCCCTCCCTCGTGCTTCTGTAGTTGCCTTTATTCTGCTGATCCTAGTAAGCTGTAGAGTGAGGCCTTTACATACAAGCTCCCATGCCTTGATACTGTGATAGCTTGGGAATGTCTTTGAAAGATATATTGCACAATAGCTGGAGTCAAAGTATTGCCTAGTCCCTTCTGCATGGGGTTCCAGCACTAGTTGGACATGTTCCGAAAGATTTCACCATCGTCCTATGCCCACATCTTCACTACTTGTCAACCAAAATGCCGTTTTGCACAATACAGGTCAGAAAACTAAAACACTCTGACAGTGGGTTTTATATGGAGGTGCCAGTCAAACAGCCATTATTTCCACTCTGGTACTTGCACCGGCAAAGGCCATCTCCTGCACCTTCCACCAGCTTGGACACTTTCACCTTGGTGGATACTTTATTTAGGTTAGACCCAGTGGCATATTCAAATGACTATTGCACTGAGACAGCTGGCAAAGGAAGAAATATCCCAGGTCATCAGCATTGAGAGTACTTCTAGAGACTAGGCATTTGCTTAGCCCTACACAGGAGAGAACGCCATGGTGAATGACTTTGTCAAAAAGCACAGATAGATTCAGGAGCTGCAGGCAGGTTTGTCAGAGCCACTCAGGAAATCGAATTGGAGCTTTGGAGAAGCCGTGTTGGCTGAGGCATACGTGACAGATAAAAACAAGGACTGCAGATGCTGGAAACCAGATTAGAGTGGTGCTGGAAAAGCACATCAGGTCAGGCAGCATCCGAGGAGCAGGAAAATTGATGTTTCGGGCAAAAGCCCTTCATCAGGAATCAGTCTAATCTAGACTGAGGCATATGTGAACCTGACAGTGTCTGGGGACAGGTTGGAGGCTGGCAGGAAGAGCCAGGTCTGGCCTAACACACAGTCACTCCCAGAGGTACTTGCAGACACACTCTCATTCACTTCAGCCATTGGTTTTCAGCATCAATGACAATGCGAGAGGGAAAAATGAGGGACCTTGTCTTCTCTCAATGTGCCATTTCCTCTCAAGGAACATGGTGGTGCCAGTGAGCATCCAGATAGAGGAAGAACAAACATAGGAGGACTGCAGATGCTGGAGATCAGAGCTGAAAAATGCGTTGCTGGAAAAGTGCAGCAGGTCAGGCAGCATCCAAGGAGCTCCTTGGATGCTGCCTGACCTGCTGCGCTTTTCCAGAAGAACAAACATACATAGGAACCCCAGACATCTCTTCACGGGACACTCCAGAGGTGCCTGGCCATTCATATTCCACACTGTTTGTGACCCCCAACACTATGGAACTTCAAGCTGAAGAGGGTGAGCCTGCATCTAAACAGGGCATTCTCAACATGTCTGGTCTCTCTATCCTCAAACATTCCGAGGATCACCCACTTAAACTCAGCCCTGACTGAGAATGGCCAAGACCCCTGACTGATGTCTCTGCAGTTCTCCAAATGACTTATCAATAATATAAACCTGGTCGGACCTGACCTACGAGACTAACTATGGTTCAATCCTCAAATTGTAAGGACACAGATTCCTTGACCTTGATTATATCAACTTCCCAAAAGACCGTAATCAACCCACGGAATGAGATCTGTGAATGTCCTTAAAATATTCTGAAGAAGGATCACTGGACTTGAAGCATTAACTCTGCTTTCTCTCTACAAATGCAGCCAGGCCTGCTGGGTTTCTCCAGCTATTTCTGTTTTTGTTTCTGATAATGTTCTTGCCTGACACCATCTGACTACCTGATTAACCATGGCACCCCTTGAAAGCACTAAGTACTGACTTCCTAGACTTTTAGACATGGTCATTCTGATTGAAGCCTATGCAATTTGCTTGATTCAGAAGATGCTAGCACATGCTACAGTTGATGATATTGACACTGCACACATTCACATAACAACATGTCTACCCACTTGACTGTCCAGTACTTGTTACCATAACAAGTTATCTGGCTTTCAGTATGTGCTGAAAGAAAGCAAAACAGAACTACATGTGCCTGTCAGTTCTGAATGAAGGAATAATCCTTCAAAGAAAGCAAAGTAGAGACACTGAGAGCATGCAGTGGAAAAATGATTAAGAGCTGAGAAAGGAAGCTAAGAGCCCTGAAATGCACCATATACTAATGCATTAGACAGTTGTATGACCCTGTGTGCTAGGTGAGCTGTCAGGAGCATTGCAATGTAAGGTGTTTGCGACCTCCAACGTGCAGTATTGTAGTGTTGAGCTGTAATGTATTCTGGTATAAAATGTGCCACAGTGATGTGGTAAAACTGCTGTTTTGATTATGTTAATTTTATGTGGATGAAAGTTGCAGGCAGTCGCTGTCCATGGAGTGTGTCCTGAGATGTTGGGGAAAGTTGGCCAATATGGAGACCCAAAGAATCTGCCAGCAAGCTACAGTATAACCACTTGGACTTTCATTCCTGAAATTGGTACTGTCTAGTTTCGCACTGGTACCTGGGAGAATAGCAATCTGCCTGTGAACATGGGAAGATTAAGTAAAAATTAGATATTAATGCATGCAAAAAGGCTTCTCACCACACAGTAGTGAGATTCTCATCTAGCTGTTGAAATCCTGAGGAGAAAACTGTGCCTTCTATTCTCAATGTCGAGAATCTCGTTCTCTGAATTCCAACTGGATTCTTCCAACTTTCTTGAAGTCGCCCACAGTGCTCAGGCACTGGGAAAATTCTGCACACAATCTCATGTCAAGATTAATGGGTCAAGAATCATAAAAAGTAAAATGAACTTAGATAGCCTAGTAGTGGTTCTGTTCGCCGAGCTGGAAGTTTTTGTTGCAAACGTTTCGTCCCCTGGCTAGGAGACATCATCAGTGCTCTGGAGCCTCCTGCGAAGCGCTTCTTTGATGTCTCTTCCGGTATTTATAGTGGTCTGTCCTTGCCGCTTCTGGGTGTCAGTTTCAGCTGTCCGCTGTAGTGGTTGGTATATTGGGTCCAGGTCGATGTGTTTGTTGATGGAGTTTGTGGATGAATGCCATGCCTCTAGGAATTCCCTGGCTGTTCTCTGTCTGGCTTGCCCTATGATAGTAGTGTTTTCCCAGTCGAATTCATGTTGCTTGTTGTCTGAGTGTGTGGCTACTAGGGATAGCTGGTCGTGTTGTTTCGTGGCTAGTTGGTGTTCATGTATACGGATTGTTAGCTGTCTTCCTGTTTGTCCTATATAGTGTTTTGTGCAGTCCTTGCATGGTATTTTATAAACTACATTAGTTTTGCTCATGTTGGGTATTGGCTCCTTTGTTCTAGTCAGTTGTTGTCTGAGCTTGGCTGTTGGTTTGTGTGCCGTTATGAGTCCTAAGGGTCGCAGTAGTCTGGCTGTCAGTTCTGAAACGCTCCTGATGTATGGTAGTGTGGCTAGTCGTTTTGGTTGTGGCATGTCCTCGTTCCGTGGTCTATCTCTTAGGCATCTGTTGATAAAGTTGCGCGGGTATCCGTTTTTGGCGAATACCTTGTATAGGTGTTCCTCTTCCTCTTTTCGCAGTTCTGGTGTACTGCAGTGTGTTGTGGCTCTTTTGAATAGTGTCCTGATGCAGCTTCGTTTGTGTGTGTTGGGGTGGTTACTTTCATAGTTTAGGACTTGGTCTGTGTGTGTTGTTTTCCTGTGTACCCTTGTGGTGAATTCTCCGTTCAGTGTTCTCTGTACTATCACGTCTAGGAATGGGAGTTGGCTATCCTTTTCCTCTTCTCTCGTGAATCGGATTCCTGTGAGTGTGGCGTTGATGATCCGGTCATCAGCAGGTAGTTTGGGTGGTGACTGTAGGAGAAATATTAATTAAGTACTAATGATCAGTTTTATTCTTAAGGATTATAGAAAACTGATACAGGAATGTCACGCTATTATGGTGGAGGATTTTCAACTGTGATTGTGAATTTGTGAAATGCTACAAATCCATGTTTTCGTTTTCCAGCACTAATATCCTGCACTGTAACAAGCAGAAAGAATTTCACTGAATGAGAAAAGCTATCTGTCAAGAGGAGCGACACAGAACATGTTCCTCTCCATCCTATTCTTCCTCTTCAGCTTTTTGTGTCCCTGACCCTTTCTTTTCTTCTTAATACTTGTACTTTTATCTTAATTCTTTTTCTATAAGAAAGCCAATACACGTTACATCCAGCAAGTTAATTAAAATACTGTGTGAAGTGAATTGAAAAGAAATACAGGAGGTAATTGACAAATCCTTCATTTAACATGTAATTGCTTATAAATCTTTTATGAATAATTTTGATAGGTTTTAGAGATTTTATGCATGTAATCCAGTTTTGATTTTTCACTGAAATGAAAGTCTTTGTGATTTGTTTTCGACTGTGGGTTCTATATCTGCTTGCATGAAAGTTCTATGAATATTAATAATATTTTAAACAGACAGTATCTTTCTGTGCATCTGGCCTGGAATTAAAAATATAAATAAAACCAATGAAATATTCTTCTATTCACATTTCTGCATTCTTATTAACACTTACAGTGCTGCCTTTTCAATTGGCACTTCTGCCGGAAAAGTATTCAAATAGATATTCACCAATTATATCCTTGACACAAACCCAAGTTCCTTAGAATGTGCATTAAAATGCCATCTGAACACATTTCTTGTAGGAAATTTCATTGTAACTTATGTTTTTTTTTAATCCCTTCCTTTCCCTAACAACCCCATACCAACACCACAATGGTTTGCTCAGAAAATGGATTTGTTTGCTAATTAATTTGCGAAATCGCTTTTGTATTCTATCTGGGCAGAATCCAAACTCTATTCTCTGGGAATCAGATTATCTTCAAATACATCATCAGGCAGTACAATGCTATCCTTAGAACAAAGTCAAGTCGCTGTCATATCGGACAAACTTTCTTATCGAACAAAGACTTCTGTCCTTTTGTTCCTTTCAAACAATGCAAGCAGATAGAATCCTTGTGATTGATATTCAAAATCAATCGGGTGCAATAACTGTTTCAACTTCACTTCACCCTCAGAAGAGGGGAAAACAGAGCGAGGGAAAACAATTACTTGGTTCTGGACTGTCCAAATATTAGATTCAATGTAAAGGTCAGTGATTCATCACCAATGCTGAACCGATCAAAGTACAGAACTCCAGTAGATCAAACCTGAGTCCTAATCATTCCCTGGGGAAGAATTCTTGAGCCCTTCTTCCAACAGCACTTTAATTTAGGCCCTACTCTCTCTTCCAACCTCTCCCTCATCTTTGATGATCTGCATTGCTTCTTAAGGACTTCGCATATAGATTACTCAATTGAAAACCATGGATCATTTACTCTCGATGATTAATAGATGAAAAAATACTATATATTATTTGGTGATGGGGAAGAAAAGCATTCAGTCGTGTTTAAAATCACTTTTGGATACAATAAGAATAAAAAAAAGGCTAATTCAAGGCTTAACTGATTTTTCATTCTAACAACAAGAATCTTCATTTATATAGGATCTTTAACAGTCACAGAAGCATAATCAGATAAGAACTGGCACAAAAACACATGAAGAGAGATCTAGACAGGGAACCAAAGCCTCAGTCAAAGAGGCAGCTTTTAAGGAACATCTTGAGAAGGAAAGTGAAGGTGAAAGTTTCGGGAACAATTCCAGAGATCCTACACATCTAAATATGACCACAAAAGGATTAATCTTCCTTTATTCGAAGGACATAGGTGTCACTGGCTGGGTGAGCTCTTATTGACCATCCTTAATTGCTTTCAAGAAGGTGTGGTGATCTGAATGGTGCTGGAAAAGCACAGCAGGTCAGGCAGCATCCAAGGAGCAGGAAAATCTATGTTTCGGGCAAAAGCCCTTCATCAGGAGTGGAAGCTGGAAGCCTCCAGGGTGGAGAGATAACTGGGGGGGGGGGCTGCCTGGCCTGCAGTGCTTTTCCAGGACCACTCTAATCTAAACTCTGGTTTCCAGCATCTGCAGTCCTCACTTTTGCCAAGATGTGGTGATCTGCCTTCTTGAAACTCTGCAGTTTATCTGGGGATAAAAGGGATGACAAAGGAGCCAGAATTGGCAGAAAGCAGAGCTCTCACAATTTTGTAGAGGCAGAAGCGATTACAGAGGTACGTACGGTGAGAACAGGGAGGGATTTAAGCACAAGGATGAGAGGTTTAAATTTGGGACTTTTACTGCTGGGGAGCCAAAGTAGGTCAAGAGCACAGCGTTGATTGGTAGCAGAACTTTAATGAACTGTTGTTTAAAGACAATGGAAGATAGAAAGATGATCAGAAGCGCACAGAAATAGTTAGGTCTGGAGGCAACAGAAGCATGGATGAAGATTTTAGCTGTGAATGAATATAGCCAGGAGTGGCGGCAAGTAATATTATATAGATGGTAGTCAGCAATGGAACATGTGATTGGCAACTCACTGTCAAATACCATGCCAATGTTGCCAACAGTGTAGGTCACCATTAGACAGTGGATAGGCAGAGAGGTGAAATCAGTAGCTCAGGTGCACAGTTTGTGGTGGAAACTGAAAGAATTGATTTCAATATGTCTAAAGTCTAATTCTAAATGTCAAACCTGTTTCAAGATCCTAAAAAAAAAGGTGAAATATTTATGAGTGAAAAGCCCTTCAAATATTGATATTATTTTGCAACTGACCCACTCGTGCCACAATAGCACTTTCACCATCCAGATACCAAGTGGTAGGTACTTGTTGGTCTAATGGTAATTGGGCAATCTTCCCCAGCCCTGGATTGCTTGGTTGGACCTGCAGTACAAATTGTTGCTTCAGTTTCAACAACCATGCGTGGATTTTAGAACCATTTGTCAAAAATAGATTTCAACCGTTTAGGATGTGAATGAGTAAACATTCATTATGCTTTCAAAATAATGTATGCACTCATAGCTTGCATAGTGGGCGACACGGTGGCACAGTGGTTAGCACTGCTGCCTCACAGCGCCTGAGACCCGGGTTCAATTCCCGACTCAGGCGACTAACTGTGTGGAGTTTGCACGTTCTCCCCGTGTCTGCGTGGGTTTCCTCCGGGTGCTCCGGTTTCCTCCCACAGTCCAAAGATGTGCGGGTCAGGTGAATTGGCCATGCTAAATTGCCCATAGTGTTAGGTAAAGGGTAAGTGTAGGGGTATGGGTGGGTTGTGCTTCGGCGGGTTGGTGTGGACTTTTTGGGCCGAAGGGCCTGTTTCCACACTGTAAGTAATCTAATCTAATCACACAAAAAAAAGCTTGTCAGCATTAACTTAATAAGGAAATGGTCACCATGTCAGAACTGATGGGTCTGGGGTTCATATGATATTTAGAGCAGAGAAATGAAATGCACAAGACCATTTGGTATCTCCAAGTAGTTCACCAGCAGCAGCCCTCAGGTGGGTTCATGATGCAGGGGGAAATAATCAGCAGTGAGATAGAGATAGCCGAGAGTGCAGTGATAATTACATGGGAGGCAAAGTGATTGGAAGGGAGAAAGGGGGCAGACTGGGAGCAAGCACCAGTCCTCAGGATTTCAATAGAGCCAAAATTAGGACCCTCCTCCTGCACATTTAGTATTATTTTTGCAACAAAGGTAATATTTCCAAGTATGGAACCTAAATAACTGAAATCTTGACTGCCAGCAGATCCATCACCATTTACATGGAGAATAAATATTGATGCTTCAGGTGCTATCGTTTGCAAGATAATTTCCATGTTTATGAACCGACCTTTACTTTGAAATGGACTCTTTGGGCAGTCTGGAACCCAGCAATTGGTCTATTGGTTGTGGTTTGCCCCTTACAAGGAGTGAGGTTCTGCTGAAACTGTTACTGATATCTCAATACTGTATCAGATTACTTTTCCATATCAATCACAGCTTTTCACCCTTTTTCCATGGTAAGGAAGGTAAGAACATGTGTGTTTGTGCAGTAAAATGTGTCCTGTGTGAACTAAACTTGGCTTTCTCCCATAGATAGCACTTTATTATCTTATTATGAGAAGATTATCTGGCTCCCAGAGTGTATAGTTCAGATTCGACCAGAATAGAATATTTCAGTACAGGATTCTTAAGGGGCTTGATAGGGTAAATGCAGAGAGAATGTCCCCCCTCATAGGACTGTAGCAGACTAGAGACTATAGTCTCAGAATTAAGAGGTGCCATTTTAAGACTAAGAAGACTTCTTTCGGAGGTTTGTGAGTCTTTGAAATTCCTTGCCACAGACAGATTTGGGGGCAGAGTCCTTGTGTATATTTAAGGCTGAGATAGATAGATTTTTGATCAATTGGAGAATCAAGAGTTACAGTGAGAAGGGAGCAAAGAAGATATGAGGAATGTCAAGTCAGCCATCATTCTATTGTATAGGGGATCAGGCTCCAGGGGGCTGAATGGTCTACTCCTGTTCCTATCATCAATGCTATTTGAGGATAAGTAAAATCTGAAGTCTGATTTTGTTACAGAAGCTAATTAACCAAACTTCAGTTTCTGGGGACATTCTGAAAGATAGTCATGTGAGAAGGAGTTGGAGGAGAGGAGGATAGGAATTGGAAACTCATGAAAAGTTGCAATGACATACCCTGCAAGAAATGTAATTTTAAAGAACATTACTAATGATTGCATAGCAACAATGTCTTTATATTGTGAACCTCGCCTCTTGTCGATCACTTCAATGTAAGAGAATTACATTAATGGACAGCTCATGGATGACCAAATCAATATTTTGCATTCCAGATGAATATATTAAGGGCTGGAACAGAAATAGAAAGCTACTGGGTGGCATGGTGGCTCAGTGGTTAGCACTGCTGCCTCACAGTGCCAGGGACCTGGATTCGATGCCAGCCTCAGGTGACTGTCTGTGTGGAGTTTGCATATTAGATTACTTACATTAGATTACTTACAGTGTGGAAACAGGCCCTTCAGCCCAACAAGTCCACACCGACCCGCCGAAGCGCAACCCACCCATACCCTTACATTTACCCCTTACCTAACACTACAGGCAATTTAGCATGGCCAATTCACCTGACCCGCACATCTTTGGACTGTGGGAGGAAACTGGAGCACCTGGAGGAAACACACGCAGACATGGGGAGAACATGCAAACTCCACACAGTCAGTCGCCTGAGTCGGGAATTGAACCCGGGTCTCAGGTGCTGTGAGGCAACAGTGCTAACCACTATTCTCTAGCCTCTAGTCATATCTATTCAACAGTTGCAGAGAAGCAATAAACTTGTGTCTGTGTGGGTTTCTTCCGGGTACTCCAGTCTCCTCCCACAATCCAAAGATGTGCAGGTTAGGTGAGTTAGCCAAGTTAAATTGCCTGGGGTGTGGGGGTTAGGGGTAAATGTAGAGTAATAGGGAAGGGTAGGTTAGTCTTCAGAGGGTCGGTGTGGAGTTGTTGGCCTGATGGCCTGTTTCCACACTGTAGGAATTCTAAGAAACTATTGTGTCACAATAAGCCCCATGTCTCTACAAATGTTGTCATTGACAGATTCCACTTGGGTCTTAATGGAAATATCTACCCGAATCAGGAAGTTTTTTTGTGCTCTCCAAATTGTGTGAAACAGACAGATATAGTATGAGAAAAAAAAACAGGAAGTACTAGAAGTTCTGCATAGGTCAGGAAGTATCCATACGGAGATACGAGGTCAAAGTTTTTGGTTGATGATCCTTCATTAGTATAAGATCATTAATTTGAAAGGTTAACTCTTTTATTTGTTTCAGAGTGTTATGATATCTTGCAGGATGCTCGCATGCTGGCGAGGAAATGGAAGGCAATTGTATAGGCCCTTAGGAAGAAAGTCGGTCATGTCTTCTGCCCTTAGCAGTTAAGAGGCCTTTATTTGGGCTAAGGACCCTAGGATATGACATTTTCTTTCAATAACTGCATCAGCACACTTTGTCTTCCTTCCCATGGACTCCCATTTTCTTGTTTTTGAACTAAATTAGTATGCTTTGAAAGCCAGAATCAAGTAACATAGCATTTTTAGATAGCCATGCTGTTTTCTTATTCTCTTCCCTGCCTGAAGACAGGTATGACGAACAGTACGATGATCACAGCTGATTGGACGAGGAGACAGTTCCTGAAGCCAACCCAACTGACCATCTTATCAACTGAGCCAACCAACCTCCTGCACCACCCATCCCAAGGAATGTTGGTTGCTATGACAAAATATCCCTTTACGTTATATTGTAGCCTTGTTTTAGAGACATTGATGGCAGATCTTTCAACTTTTTCCGTCACATAACTAATCAGGAATCTTTCACACTCTAACTGCCTGTCATTGGTTTCTGTTTTGAATGATTTGCGAGTTAACATTCATCTTGATGTGTCACATCAAGACACACTTTCCTTGTACATCAAGGCTCAGAGTGGGACATCAAAGCAGAACTTCTAACTCAGAGGCAGTGACCTATCCACCGCTTTTGAGACTAACTTTCAATGTTTTGATGCAGAGTATATTTGTGCAAGAGGCCAGTGGAACATATAATGGCCCTGTTGGCAATTACAGTGCTGTTTCATGGGAATGCATTGTGAAGATGACTTTCAGGAAATACTTAAGTTAATTTACGGAATTCATTGTTTGTTTGCTCTTTGATGCATTTGGAACTCATCCTTCCAAATCATTTGTTTTTTTTGCCTGACAGAAATGTTGATATATATCTCCCATGCTCCCACTTCTGCTGAGATAGTGCATAGAGCAGCATGTGTGCACAGTGGCCCCACTCTATTTGATAAGTTGATCTCATAGAACTTGGGTAAACTCCAAGGAAAATGCAACACAGGAAACTCCAGGCTGAGAAAATATCAACTCTGTAAGTGGTGCTCACATTTTAGTCCATCAAGATATCTAACTGCAGATGGAATTTAAAGTTTGCCGGTAAGGTCAATGGTTGGAGGATAGTTCGGAAACAATGAGAGATTTATTTTTCTACTGGCTTCCACCCATTTGGAACCCTTGAGAGGACGTTATCAGAAGGTCACTTAATAAAAGCAGAGCTGATCTTGACAATTCCTCAGATAATTTAAATGCATAATATTTGTTTGGTCAGATTTCTTGAATTTACTTTCCTACTAGTTTCTTACTGCCAGTAAGCTCAGATGTCACTTTCCAAAGGGTAGAAGATTTGAGAGTGTTTCATGAAGGGACTTGAAAAAAGAAAGAAGAACACACAATTATGGAACACCTTTCAATGCTCAGAATATCCTAGATTGTTTTATAGGCAATAATGTGTTTTTGAAGTGTATTCATTGTTGTCATGGAGAGAGCACAGCAGCTAATTTGCACACAGAAATGTTCTTAAAACAACAGTCTGATGATAAGCAGGTAATCCATTTTAGTAATGTTGATTCAGCTCACCAGAGAGAACTTTTTGGCTCCTCTATGAAATAGTCCAGGTGGAAGTGTCATAGAGTAAAAGGTGAGGTCTGCAGATGCTGGAGATCAGAGCTGAAAATGTGTTGCTGGTTAAAGCGCAGCAGGTCAGGCAGCATCCAAGGAACAGGAAATTCGACGTTTCGGGCAAAAGGGCTTTTGCCTGGAACGTCGAATTTCCTGTTCTTTGGATGCTGCCTGACCTGCTGCGCTTTAACCAGCAACACATTTTCAGCACGGAAGTGTCATAGATAAATGTTTCATCTGTCATTGCCTTTGATATAGGAGAACCACCTCAGTGACATACAGGAATACTGTGTACGTATGTGCTGAAAACTTGAGGCAGTTTTCAGAATATCTAAAAAATTTCTGAGCAGATTTCCGAAAGGTAATAGACAACATCACAACCATGAAAAGCAAGTTGTACCATCTGCAAGAAGTACTGAAGCAATTCAACAATGTTGAAAATGTGTTGCTGGAAAGGCGCAGCAGGTCAGGCAGCATCCAAGGAGCAGGAGAATCGACGTTTCAGCCCTGAAGAAGGGCTCATGCCCGAAACATCAATTCTCCTGCTCCTTGGATGCTGCCTGACCTGCTGCGCCTTTCCAGCAACACATTTTCAGCTCTGATCTCCAGCACCTGCAGTCTTCACTTTCTCCAATTCAACAATGCTCTACTTTCTAAACTTATCCCCTCTGCCAAATTGAAGGACAACAATAGCAGATTCATTGGAATACCACCATCCTGACTTGGAATGATATCATGGCCCCGTTAGTGCCATTGAGTCAGCATCCTGAGCCTCCATGCCTAGCAGCACCTCAAGGAATCTAGTAGTAAAAGAAGTTTAAGATAAGCTCACCAAGGCTTTCTGCAGATCAATTAGGGAGAGGCAATAAATGTTGGCACAACTCGTGACACTCACATCCCATGAACAAATAGAAAGCCCATTTATGTGGCTTTTCTTGTATTCTGGAAGACATGGGACAAGTTGTGTTGAACTGAGTCACATAATTAGATTTTAAGTTATTCTCATGTGCACATTATTAACGTTATAAAACCCAAAGTAGTGATTGTAGTAGGGTCAGCCAGATGGACCTCGGGCAGCCATCTGTGTGGAGTTTGCTCATGCTCCCTATGTCTGCGTGGGTTTCCTCTGGGTGCTCCGGTTTCCTCCCACTGTCCAAAGATGTGCAGGTCAGGTGAATTGGCCATTCTAAATTGCCCACAGAGTTAGATGCATTAGTCAGAGGGAAATGGGTCTGGGTGGGTTACTCTTCGGAGGGTTGGTGTGGACTGTTTGGGCCAAAGGGCCTGTTTCCATACTGTAGGAAATCTAAAAGAAAATAGATTGGTATACTCATTACTTATGAAGGAGGTAAAAACAATGACTGCAGATGCTGGAAACCAGATTCTGGATTAGTGGTGCTGGAAGAGCACAGCAGTTCAGGCAGCATCCAAGGAGCAGCGAAATCGACGTTTCGGGCAAAAGCCCTTCATCATTCCAGAATCATTCAGATTGAAACACACATCTGAAAGCAATGCAAGTCAATCCCAAAGTTGGCGCAGGACATCTTCAGAATCCATTCAATTCTTCACATTATTCATAAGAACTAGCAGCAGGAGTAGGCCATCTGGCCCTTTGAGCCCATTTAACCATTCAATAAGATCATGACTGATCTTTTCATGGCCTCAGCTCCCTTTACCCACCCCCTCACTGTATCCCTTAATTGCTTCATTGTTCAAAAAAATAGTTATCTTAGCTTTAAAAACATTTACTGAATTAGCATCAACTGCTTTGCTGGGCAGGGAATTCCATAGATTCACAACTTTCTGGGTGAAGAAGTTCCTTCGAACAAAGAACAAAGAACAAATTTTACAACCCAGGAACAGGCCCTTCAGCTTTTTAAGCCTTAACCTATCCAAATCTACTGTATAAACCTGTTGCCCAATTCCTAAGCATCTGCATCCCTCTGCTCCCCACCTACACATGCATCTGTTCAGACGCATCTTAAATATATCTACTGTACCTGCCTCTACTACCTCATCTGGCAACACATTCCAGGCGCCTACCACCCTCTGTGTAAAGTACTTACCATGTGAATCCCCCTTAAACTTTTCACCTCTCACCTTGAAAGCGTGACCTCTCTTTATTGAATCCTTCATCCTGGGAAAAAGCTTATCTCTATCCACCCTGTCTATACCCTTCATGATTTTATAAACCTCAATCAGGTTCCCCCTCAATCGCCTTTTTTCTAACGAAAATAAACCGAACCTACTAAACCTCTCTTCATAGCTAGCACCTTCCATTCCAGGCAACATTCTTGTAAACCTTCTCTGCACCGTCCCCAAAGCGTCCACATCCTTTTGGTAATGTGGTGACCAGAACTGTACACAGTAATCTAAATGCGGCCAAACCAATGTCGTGTGCAATTTTAACATGACCTGCCAGCTCTTATACTCAATACGCTGTACAATGAAGACAAGCATACTCTCTGCCTTCTTGACCACTCTATCCACCTGTGCAGCAATCTTCAGGATATAATGGACCTGCACTCCCAGATCTCTCTGACCATCAACTTTTCCCAAGGCTCATCCATTTACTGTATAATTCGCTCAAGAATTAAACTTCCCAAAATGCATCACCTCACATTTGTCTGGATTGAACTCCATCTGCCATTTCTCCGCCCAACTCTCTGATCTATCTATATTCTCCTGTAGTCTTTGACAGTCCCCTATGTTTTCTGCTACTCCATCAATCTTCGTGTCATCTGCAAACTTGCTGATCTTACCAACAGTGCTCTCTTCCAGATCATTTATGTATATTACAAACAACAGTGGCCCCAATACTGACCCCTGTGGAACATCACTGGTCACCTATCTCGATTTTGAGAAGCTTCCTTCAACTACTCTCTGTCTCCTGTTGCACAACCAGTTCTTTATCCACATAGCTAGTACATCCTGCACACCATGTGACTTCACTTTCTCTATTAGTTTAGCATGGGGAACCTTATTAAACACCTTACTAAAGTCCATGTATCTGACATCAACAGCCCTTCCTTCATCTATCAACTTGGTCACTTCCTCAAAGAACTCCATTAAGTTAGTAAGGCACAACCTCCCCCACACAAAACCATGTTGCCTATCACTGATAAGCCCACCTTTTTCTAAATATAAATAGATTTTATCCCTCAGTACTTCTCCGGCAACTTTCCCACTTCTGGCATCAGGCTCACTGGTCTGCAGTAACCCGGAATATCCCTACTACCCTTCTTGTATGGGAGACAACATGAGCCACCCTCCAGTCCTCCGGCACCTCACCTGTGTTGAAGGATGCTACAAAGATATCTGTCAGGGCCCCAGCTATTTCCGTCTCACCTCCCTTAGCAACTTGGGATAGATCCCATCTGGTGCTGGGAATTTGTCCACTTTAATAACTTCTAGCCTACCCAACACATCTTCCCTACTTACATCAACATGATCCATAGTTATCAAACTTCTATCTCTAATCTCAACATTTATCATGTCCCTCTCCTCAGTGAACACTGATGCAAAGTAACCATTCAGTATATCACACATTCTCTCAGGTTCAACACACAGCCTTCCTTCGTTATCCATTAGTGGACCAATCTTTTCTCTCGTTACCCACTTGCTTCTTATATAAAAATAAAAGGCTTTGGGATTCTCCTTAATTCTGCTCACAAAAGCCACTAAATGACCCCTTTAACATGCTTGATTCCTCGTTTAAGACTGGTTCTACTCTTCCGATATTCCTCCAGGGCCCATTCTGTTCTTAGCTGCCTGGACCTTATGTACGCTTCCCTTTTCCTCTTGGCTAGTCGTACGATTTTTCCTGTCACCCATGGTTCACGAATCTTCCCTTTCCTATCCTTTGCTTTCAACAGGACACGCCTATCCTGCACTATCTTTAACCTATCTTTGAAAGCCTACCACATATCAAAAGTGCACTTCCCTTCAAATAGCTGTGTCCAATCCACATTTCCCAGTTCCTGCCTAATTTTGATATAATTGGCCTTGACCCAGTTTAGTACTCTTCCCTTAGGACCACTCTCAACTTTATCTACGAGTATTATAAAACTTATAGAATTGTGGTCACTGTTCCCAAAGAAATTCCCCACTGCAACTTCTACCACCTGTCCTGGCTCATTCCCAACACCAGGTGCAATATGGCCCCTTCCCTCGTCAGAGTATTGACATACTGCTCTAGAAAACTCTCCTGGAAGCTTCTTATAAATTCTGCCCCATCCAGACCTTGGATGCTCAGTGCATCCCAGTCAATGTTGAGAAAATTAATATCTCCCATCACCACTACCTTATTGCCTCTACATCTTTCCATAATCTGTTTACCTATTTGTTCTCCAACTCACGCTCACTGTTGGGAGGCTTGTAATACGGCCCCAACAATGTAACTGCACCCTTCTTATTTCTCAGCTCCACCCATAATACGTCACTACTCAATTCCCCCGTAGTGTCCTCCTTTAGCACAGCTGTGATATTATCCCTGATGAGCAATGCAACTCTTCCTCTCCTTTTACTTCCCTCCCTGTTCTGTCTGAAGCGTCTATATCTTGGAAAATATAGTTGCGAATCATGCACTTCCTTCAACCAAGTCTCTGTGATTGCAATAACATCAGACTCCCAGGCACCAATCCAAGCCCTAAGTTTATCTGCCTTACCCACTATACTCCTTGCTTTAAAGTATATGCACTTCAGGCCACCAGTTCTTTTTCATTCACCTGCTCTCTGCCTACTCTTCCCCTTATTAATTCTATCCTCACGATTCTTACAGTATCCAGTTTCCACCTCACTGCCTACTTGTCTTCTCTTCTGGTTCTCAGCCCGCTGCCACATTAGTTTAAAACCTCCCCAACAGCAGTAGCAAAAACTCCTCCAAGGACATTAGTTCCAGTCTGGTTCAAATGTTGACCATCCAATTTATAATAGTCCTACCTTCCCCAGAACCGGTCCCAATGTCCAACAAATCTGAACCCCTCCCTCCTATACCATCCCTCAAGCCACATGTTGACTGTGCCTATTTATTTCCTTTCTACGCTGGCTAGCACATGGCGCTGGTAGTAATCCCAAGATCACTATCTTTGAGGTCCTCCTCTTTAACTTCTCTCCTAGCTCCTTGAATTCTGCTTTCAGGACCTCATCTCATTTTTTTACTTATATCATTGGTGCCTATATGCACCAAGACAACTTGCTGTTCACCCTCCCCTTTCAGAATGCTCTGCAGCCGATTGGTGACATCCCTGACCTGAGCATCTGGGAGGCAATGTACCATCTGGGAGTCTCGTTTTCAGCCACAGAACCACATATCTACTCCCTTCACAATAGAATCCCCTATGACTATGGCCCTACGGGTCTTTTTCCCACCCTTCTGCACATCAATGTCCATCACAGTGCCATGATCTTGGCAACTGCTGCCCTCCTCTGTTGAGTCATGTCCCCCAACAGTATCCAAAACGGTATACTTGTTTTGGAGGGAGATGACTGCAGGGGACACCTGCACTGACTTCCTATTCTTTTTCTGCCTTTTGGTCACCCATTCACTGTCTCCCTCAGCAATTCTAACCTGCGGTGTGACCAGTTCACTAAATGTGCTATCCATGACCACCTCAGCATCGCAGATGCTCCACAGTGAGTCCAGAGCCGTCATGCGGTCAAACAAGAGCTGCAGCTGGGTACATTTCTTGCAACTGTAAGAGTCAGGAACGTCAGCCACATTCCTGAACTCCAACATCAAGCAAGAGTCACATGCCGCAGGTCTGAGGTCCACTACCATTGTAAGCCTTAGCTTTATATCAACTAACTAAAACCAAACAATGCACTTAAATAGATGCAAGAAAAGAAAAAATAAAATCCTTACTTTACAGAATCTTTTTCTTCTGGTTGGGGTGGTGGGGGGTGTGGGGGGGTTGTTGTGGGAGGGAGATACTACACGTGTAGTATCTCGGGTTCAGCTGCTGACCAAATATACATACGAAATCCTTACCTTCCCAGTACCCTCCTGGTCTCCACATCACCTCCGCTCTGTCTCCTGCTGCTCCCGAACAGGAAAATGCTCCCGAACAGAAGCTCCATTCTCCAGTCCTAAATCTGCTCCCTCTAATCCTGAGGCTGTGCCCACTTGTCCTAGTTTCACCGGCCAGCGGAAATGTCCTCTCTACATCTATCTCATCTACTCCCCTCATAATTTTATATGTTTCTATAAGTTCCCCTTCATTCTTCTAAATTACAATGAATATAATCCCAGTCCACTCAGTCATTCCTCATAAGCCAAACCCCTCATCTTCAACTTAGTGAACCTCCTCTGCACCCCCTCCAGTGCTATTCATCCTTTCTCAAGGAAGGAGACCAAAACTGCACACAGTACTCCAGGTGTGGCCTCACCAGCACCTTATACAGCTGCAACATAACCTCCCTGCTTTTAAACTCAATCCCTTTAGCAATGAAAGATAAAATTCCATTTGCCTTCTTAATTACTTGCTGTACCTGCAGACCAACCCTCTGTGATTCATGCATAAGGACACCCAGGTCCTTCTGCAAAATAGCATTCGGCAACTTTTTACCTTTCATGTCATAGTCCTTTTTACTGTTACTCCTACCAAAACAGATGAGTTCACATTTATTAATATTGTATTCTATCTGCCAGACCTTTGTCCACTCACTTAAAGTATTTATATTCCTCTGTAACATTTCACAGTCCTCTGCGCAGTTTGCTCTGCCATTCATCTTAGTTTCATCTGCAAACTTTGACACACTACATGTGGTCCCTAACTCCAAATCATCTTTCTAAATTGTGAATAATTGCAGTCCCAATACAGATCCCTGAGGGACCCACCAGTTACTGATTGCCAACCAGAATAGCACTCACTTATCCCCACACTTTGCTTCCTGTTAGTCAACCAATCCTCTATCCATGCTAATACTTTACCCCCAATGCTATGCAATCTTTATCTTATGCAGCAGCCTCTTGTGCAGCACCTTGTCGAAGGCATTTTGGAAGTCTCGATACACCACATCTAGTGGGTACCCTTTGTCACCATGCTCATAATGTCTTTGTAAAATTTCTAAAGACCTGCCCTTCATGAACCTGGACTATGTCCAATGGGACAATTCCTATATAGATGCCTTGCTATTTCTTCCTTGATTGTAAACTCAAGCATCTACCCTACTGCAGAGGCTAAGCTAACCAGTCAGTAATTCCCCATTTTTTGTCTACCACCCTTTTTAAACAGTGGCATCACATTTGTTGTTTTCCAATCTGCTGGCACTGCCCAGAGTTCAGCAAATTTTGGAAAATGACCACAAAACCTCCCACCATCTATTTTAGTACCCTGGGATGTATTCCATCAGGGCCAGAAGACTCGTCTATCCTTAGCTTCATTAGCTTTCCCAACATTACCTCTTCCGTAATAATGATTGTTTCCAGGTCCTCCCCTATCTTTGTCCCTTTGTCAAATGCTGGCATGTTATTCATGACCTCCACTGTGAAAACTGACACAAAATGCTTATTCAATATCTCGGCCATTTCAGCATATCCCATGACTAAAAGCCCCTTTTCATCCTCTAAAGGACCAACGTTTACTTTAGCCAGTCTTTTTCATTTTGTATATTCATAAAAAACTTTTGCTATCTGTCTTTATATTTTGTTTTAGTTTTTTCTCATGTTCTATCTTACTTTTCTTTAAAGCTCTTTTTCTAGCTTTCTGTTAATCTTTAAACCTTTCCCAATCTTCTAGTTTACTGCTGATCTTGGCCACTTTGTATGCCTTGTCTTTCAGTTTGATAGCCTCCCTTATTTCCTTTGACACCCATGGCAGATTACCACTTTTCATACAGTTATGAACCAAAAAATACACATATGGGAACCAATACAGTTGGTAGGACAATTACCAAACACTAAAAGCACCCGCTAGTACCATGGGAAAAAGTAACCTCACAAGCACAAACAGTATCCAATAGTCAGTAACAAATCCTTGCAATGTAAAACAATAATCAGTTTCAGAAGATGTTCAAAATCAGACCACAGCTACAAAAAAAGCAAAAGACCAATGAACTACGCATACAAAGTGGTAAATTTGAGAGAACACTCTCCACTTGAACATGAATCCAAAGCTTACCTCAGAAAAAAAATCAATAGCTGAGACCAAATCTTTTGGCAAAAGCTGACATTTATATCAATGGCCATCACACAAATTTCAAGCTAGACACAAAAACAAATTTCACAACATTATCAGATGGCGAAGCTTGCTTAATGAAACATTGTTTACAGCTGACAGATGTTAAACTACATGGTGCAGGTTCTTCACACCGAATGCCAATAAGCAACTCTCCAAATTAGCTAATGCCAAAACACCAAACATGTTCTCCATAATCAGAAATTCACACACCTGAATAGAAAACCATGTATTTACTTCAATTTAATTTGAAATCTGGAAAGGATTGAGTCACAAAATGTCACGGAACAGCCAGTCAAGGAACAGCTGATAGAAGGTTTTACAGGGATGCATAAGCTTATGGTAGACCCTACAAAAAAAAAGGCAGGATCCTTTACATTAACTATATTGGAATAAAAATTATGTCAAGGTGGTTCTGGAAAAGCGCAGCAGGTCAGGCAGCATCTGACAAGCAGGAGAGTCGACACTTCAGGCATAAGCTCTTCATTTGCAATCCTGATGAAGGGCTTATACCTGAAATGTCGATTCTCCTGCTTCTCAGATGCTGCCTGATCTGCTGTGCTTTTCTAGCACCACGCTTTTTGACTCTGATCTCCAGCATCTGCAGTCCTCATTTTCTTCCAAAAGGTTTGTTTTTTCCACCAGTGAGAAGGATAACTGAGAATTTACGGGTTTGATAGAAACGTTTTCCACTGCTATTGAAATGGGAAAAAAAAATCATGTTAAAAGTGGAAAGAAAGGCAAGGAACAGAGGGAGTAACTGAAACACATGCCTCAATCAAGCCACTTGAAGAACTGTAACTGAACTGAGTCAGTTTGCAGCACTCCCCAATGACCAATCTAAGTTTCACAGTTCACACTGAGAGGACAAGGAAATGACAATTTCTAGTAGAATATCTGGCCTCCCTACTTTCTAAAGAAGCATCCTGAATGAGCCCTCATTTCCTGTTTTTGTTATTAGAACTAGGGGGCATAGCCTCAAAATAAGGGGGAGCAGATTTAGGACTGAGTTGAGGAGGAACGTCTTCACCCAAAGGATTATGAAGCTGTGGAATTCCTTGTCCAGTGAAGCAGTTGAGGCTACCCTGTTGCATGTTTTAAAGTCAGAAGTCATACGACACCAGGTTATAGTCCAACAGGTTTATTTAAATTCGCAGGCTGCTCACCTGATGAAGGAGCAGCACTCCAAAAGATATAATATCAAATCAACTTGTTAGACTATAACCTGGTGTCGTGTGACCTCTGACTTTGTCCACCCAAATCCAACAACCAGTATCTCCACATCATGAATGTTTTTAAGACAAAGATAGATTTTTTTGAACAGTAAAAGCATTAAGGGATATGGGTTACGGTGAGCAGACAGGTAAGTGGAGCTGAGTCCATGGAAAGATCAGCCATGATCTTATTGCACAGTGGAGCAGTCTCAACAGCCAAATGGCCTATTCTTGGACCTAATTCTTATGTTTTTATGAAAAACAACAATGGATATCATCTCAAGCTAGAAGCAATACTTAGTTATCACAGTGATGTTAATATCTGGTTAGTTGCATTATTAAGTTAGTTAGTATCTCTATTTAACTTTAAGAAGAAACAAAAAGTGTTTGATGCATGTTGACTACTTGTTAGTGTGACGGTTCTGCAAAATATTCGCAATGGGTGACAGATTTTTAAAAATGAGCTTAAGATTGGTTGTCAAGCGTCAGGAGCCTTTACAGATGAAGGATTAGATATTGAACTGAACAAGTCAGGAATGACTTCAGGACAACAATCTTACTTAAAACAATCACATCCCAACAAATAGGGCCAGGACTTCACAGAAAGGAGATTCTGCCTCCAAGTAGAAACAGAATAGTTATAAAGTTTCATTGATCAGTTGGCTCACACTAAATCCAGTGCCACCTATGATCTACTGAAACTGAGAGCAAATATAACATAAAATAAATTGGTTTTGGAAAAATGTGCACTCATGTTTCCAGCTTTATGTGATCCATGAGAAGTGAAGTTAGTAAATTAGTGATGTTTTATATGCCAGTCTTGCAAATGGGTAATCTGCTAAAACACTGAAAGATTTAGAAAAAAAAGGCATAGTGTGGACATGTCCAATACTTGGAAGGAAATCTAATATTTGGAGTAATCTGAGAAAGCACGGGCCATCAAATGTTATGTGCTGCAGTCCATCTGGGACAGGTCCTCTTACTATTAGGAAGGGAATTACAGAACAGTGAAACAACAGCAAGATGTTTCCAAGTCAGAATGGTGAGTGGGTTCAAGGGGGACTTGCAGTCAGTGGTGTTCTGGTGTATCTGTTGCCGTTGTCCTTCTAGATGGTAGTAGTCATGGGCTTGGAAGGTACTGGCAAAGAAGCCTTGGTGAATTCTGGTGCATTCTCCATGAAACTACCAATCACAGTCCACTTGCCAACTAATTAGCACTCTCCTATCATGCCATGTAAAATACTGTTTCCCTTTGCAATGGTATTAATTCAAAGCCCTCATGAAAGCAAGACAAAAAAAAAACACATCAAAGCCAAGTGTGTCTTTTTTCAGCAATGTTCTTGCTTTCATTCCAGCTTAGTAGTTGCAAAGGGCAGGATACCTGGTGGTCTGGTTTGTAGAAGTCAGCTGGCAAAAGGTATGGCGAGGAATGAAGAGACAAATATGATCTCATGGATGGCTGTGGAAGGTTAGGTGTCATGGCTGGTGAGGCATGGGGTAATGTCAATGCTTGCGAGGGTATGAGGAGCATTCAGTCCTGTTCAAAAGAGGCTTTGAAAGTCTTGCGTTCTTCTTAATGGTGGTCCTTTTAAAGCTTTTTAAACAACTTCAAGGTAAGCTCCACTAGGTGGGCACATCCAGCCGTCATTTCTCTCTTTTTTAAACGAATCTCTACAGTGTGGAAACAGGCCTTTAGGCCCAGCAAGACCACACAGACCCTTTGAAGTGTAACTCACCCAGAGCCATTCCTCTACACTATTGGTCTACATTTCCCTTGACTAATGCACCTAAGCTACACATCCCTGAACACTTGGCAGACCCTTTGGTCACCTGTTTTAAGGCCCCAGCAAAATGGCAGTCAGACCACAGGAAATTAAACGGTAAGTGTTGCACTTGGATTTTTTTTAATGTTGTTAAGTTCTTCCTGCTCAATGGAGAAAGATAAAAATCAGTCTCCAGGTATTTTAATCTGCTGTTTTTATATGTTTATGTCTTGGTCTGTGGGCAAAGCAATCACTTGGGATATGGATCATGTTTACAGTGATGGTTTATATGTAGGCCTACACTTACAGCAAAAAACATTTGTGCTTTCCTTGTTAGGACCGATGTAAGATAGAGTGACCAAAAAGAAACTGTTTATATTTTACAGCAATCTTCAATTGTTCGGCTTGTAAACTGTCCCATTCTTCCAGATTTCCCCATCAAAAAGTTTTATGAGATCTTTCATGTCTGATCAAATGACTGTATTTCCCTTAAGTTGTCTGTAAAATCACATGTCTGCTGACAAAAAGATGATTTGAAGCAGGACAGCCATCTGTAACAAATGATGTGTAGGAGTACTCGTGCAGTCATGTCTATATGTAAGGTTCACCCATCAGAATTCCCTTTTTTTAGCTTGTAAAGCAAAACCTGTTTGTTACAGGGGCCACAGAATAGAGGAAACACAGTTGGTGATTCAAGGATTTAGCTTGGATCAGTACTTGATGTTTGTTCCTCCAATGTCCAATGTTAATTGCAACGTGATGAATGAAAATGGTGGCCATATTAGTTGACATCCAGCAAGATATCAGATCTTCCTAAGCAAATCATAATTGGCTGAAAGATCATTCTGATCTTCAGCTTTTCTGAGTTAACATCATTTTTTGTTCAGTAATGACTCTAGAAGCTCAAAGTTTCGCCAAGAACAATCCCAATCCAAAGCAGGCATTCACTAAATCTACATATTTTTCTAAATTCTGTTTCTCGTTGGAAGCTATTTTCTCTTATCTTATTTTTTCCTTTGCCCTTTGCTTTCTTTGGTTTCTGCCCAAGATCTTGCTTTAAGTGAGATAATATTACATGCATACCCTCTTTCTACACATGCTGGTTCATGCATCAGAGGAGCTAGGAGTGGGAAAAGCATGTATCATCACTTCAGTTAAGCTGTTAACACCAGAAAAAACTTTATAAGTACAGTGATAATGTTATGACTAATCAGTCAATTTCTTCATAGTATTTTAGTCATAATCATGTCTAAGTCATTAACACAAGAGTGATGACAATTATGGGTTTAGATCATATTACTTCATGATGAATGAGTTCTGCTAACTCCAAATAAGTTGCAAAGACAGACAGGTTTTTCTTTCAATAGCGTACAAGGAATACCCTCATATTTCTTAACAATGTTTTATTGGCATCTGGCATTTCAGGCAAAACAGACATGTTGTGCCAAAGCAATTCTGACATGATTCCATTGGCGCTGCTGTACGAAAGCTTCTAACTTTTTTTACATTTGTTGTAATAGTCCAGAGTTGAAGCATGTAATCTATCTTGATATTCCTGCACAGTGCTGTGGAATTACCACATTGCTGGACATGTTTTTCAGATGAGATATAGAACTGAAATCCCATCTGCCTTCTCAAGTTGATGCAAAGTTATTTCAGGAAAGCACCAGGTGAACTCAGTGTCCTGTTCAATACTGATCCATCAACGTCACTGAAGGAGATTTAAGCTGTTGATTATTTCATTGCTGTTAATGTCAATCTTGGTTGCTGCATTTCAGCAGACTGTATATAGTGATAGCATTTCCAAGTTTACAAGTGGCTAGAAAGCTCTTTGGAACATTCTGAAGCTGACAGCTATGCTCAATTAATGTAGATATTCCTTTTTACATATTTCTCGTACATCTGCTTTGCTGGATTGGTATAAAGTTGTCAGCCAGAATATTTAAGCTTTTGTTAAATGGCATAGATGGCACAGAATTGAACAAAACTTCTCAGTTCTTTTCAAAAATACAGAATAAAAATGCTATCTGTCCTGTTAGGAATTCCACAGGAACTGGTTGACTTTGTGCTGAAATTGGAGGAGAATAAATTAGATGTCCTGTAAAACAAGGATCCTTGTGCTGTATGAAAGAGTTAATACTAAGGAGTGTAATAAGCACTAACCATTTATAGAGTTGTCGAGTCATACAGCATGGAAACAGACCCTTTGGTTGAATCAATCCATACCAATCATAATCCCAAACTAAACTAGTCCCACCTTCCTGCACTTGACCCATATCCCTCCAAACATTTCTTATTTATGTATTTATCGAAATGTGTTTTAAATGTTGCAACTGTACCTGCATCTAGTAGTTCCTCTGGAAGTTCATTCCATACACAAACCACTTTTTGTGTAAAAAGAAAGTTCTGTCATTTTAAAATCTTTTTCCTCTCACCTTAAAAATATGTTCCCTAGTCTTGAAATCCCCCACCTAAGGGAAATGACACCCGCCATTCACCTCCTCAGTTTAATAATATCCTTCCTATAACAGGGAGAAGAGTACATTAGAAGAAGCCTCAAAAAACTCTATCAAGTTTGAGACATGATTCCCCTCACACAAAACCATGTCATATAGTCATCCAGATGGAAACAGGTCTTTTGGGCCAACTAGTCCACGCCAACCATATTCCCAAACCAAATTACCAATAGCCCCACTTGCCTGCATTTGGCCCATATCCCTCCAACCTTTCCTGTTCATGTACTTACCCAAATGTCTTTTAAATGTTTACCTGCACTGCATCAATCACTTCCTCTGGCAGTTCATTCCAAATACAAACTACTCTCTGTATATAAACATGTTGTCTCTCATGTCCATTTAAAATTTTTTGTCCTCTCACCATGAAAATGTGCCTCCTAGTTTTGAACTCCCCCAACCAAGGAAACAACTCTTGCTATTCACCTTATCTAAGCTCCTCATGATTTTATAAACCTCTATAAGGTCACCTCTCAACCTCTTATGTTCCAGTGATGAAATATCTAGCCACTCCTTGTAAGTCAAGCTCTTCTTTCTCAGGAACATTCCAGTAAATCTTTTCTGAACCCTCTCCAGTTTAATAATGTCCTTCCTATAACAAGGTGACCAGATCTGGACACAGTACTCCAGAAAAATACAAACTCAACATGATATCTCAATTCCTATACTCAAATGTCTGAGCAATGAAGGCAAGTGTGCTAAACCGCTTCTCAACCATCCTGTCAACATGTGATACAAATTTCATATAATTTTGTACCAAAACACCTATGTTTTTCTGTTCTACAACACTACCCAAGGCCCTATCATTACAGAGGAATCTCAATTATCTGAAGGACACGGGCGGGGCATATTTTGTTAGGTTAGTTGAATTCTGGATAATTGAAAGCCGGATAACATAGTTTAGACAAGCATCGTAACCTTGCGATCTTGCTGGATAATTCGATATTTGGATAATCGAATGCCAGATAATCGAGATTCCTCTGTATAAATCCTGCCCTTCTTTGTTTTACCAAACGCAATACCTCGCATTTATCCAAATTAAACTCTACGTGCCACCCCATTGACTCAATTGGTCAAGATCTCTTTGTAATCTTAGATAATCTTCTTCACTGTCCACTGCACCAGCAATTTTGGCAACATCCACAAATGTACTAACCATGCCTTCTGCATTTCCATCCAAATCATTTATAAGCTAAGGATGTTAAAAAAGTGAGACCTAACATTGGGTCCTCCTCAAAGTCTCTGGAACAACATCTGTCACTTTAACTTGGGATGAGTTATTAATATGTAATAAACTGTATCTTGTTAACAATGAGAGACTGTTTTAGTCAGATTAGAACAGGGTAATGAGCTGGCATGCCTGTACAATTCCTGGATTTCTCCACCTAGTGAGAAACAGTACATCGACAGCTGGTGTGTTTATGCTTTGTCTTGTCTTGAAATTAGTGAATTACTCTATTTATGTTCAACAGGGATCAAAGGTCATCCTTCAATTTTCAAAAGTGCCTTTTTCTCCCTGTGCAATTGGAATTTTATATTTAAATTAGTAGGCTTGTTTTTTTTTAAATATGCTTGTGACATACCCAAGAAATTGATACAGAAAAGTATCAGGAATGATTTAGAATTTCAACAATAAAACAACTCTCCCATCTCTCTGATCCTAAAACGGGTATTTATATTTGAAAGTAAAGTTCGGCAATAGTGACTCAAGAAAAACTTTATCTTTGCTGACAGTTGCCTTGGACTTGCCAAGATACTCTAGAAACCTCAATGCTGGTGGTTAGTGATTTCACATGTGGTCTTATCTCGGGAACAAGGTCACTGTGGAACATAACCTGGGAAAAGCAGAGAATGCGCTGCTTCCACACAAATCCCTTTTTTGGAACTACTTCCTTGATTCAGTTGCCCATCAAATATGTTTACCACTTTTATCCAATAGCTTAAACACAGCCAGATTATGTCGACTTTTAGCTGAATCTGGACGCCGGCTATATACATCCTTAGCTGAACTTTAATCACATTACCTGGTTCCTGTGGTGATCTGTCATTCTTTTGTATGAACAATGAGATGTAGCACCCCTCTTTATGCTTCAATTCATCTAGAACTGTCCTTTCTCACAGAGCTTTTCCTCATGTATGTTTTCTATAGTACTTGTGCTTTGACTTTGCCAAATGAAGAAATAAGCTTTGCTAAACAGTTTTCTCATCATAGCGTTCCATACAATTAGTAAGGCTCTCATCTTGCCACTGAGAATTTATGATCTACAATGTTCAAGAGTGAATTGCATACGCTAATAGTGTGGTGAATGATATGCAGTAGCAATATGACAGTACTGAAGTTGTGAGTTCAACTCATGCAGAGAGCAGGCAGTGCTTACTGACATGGAATCGATGAACTGAATGGCTTCTTTCTGAGCTATTTGCTGACTTTGCACTTCAAATTTCACAGAGTTCATTGCATGAATGGCAACAATATATTGTATTAATGCAGCACCTTTAAGGAATTGCCTGGAGCATTATAAATCAAGACTTGAAGCCGAGACAAATAAAACAATCTAATGCCATAGAGATCTGCAACATAGGAAAAGGCCCTTGGTCCATTACATCTGCACTGGTCAAAAACAACTACCTAACTATTCTAACTCCATTTTCCAGCACTTGCCCTATAGCCCTGATTGCCTTCTTCCTAGATGTTCATATGGGGCACAGGAATGTTAGAGTAAAAAGTGAGGTCTGCAGATGCTGGAGATCAGAGCTGAAAATGTGTTGCTGGTTAAAGCACAGCAGGTCAGGTAGCATCCAAGGAACAGGAAATTCAACGTTTCGGGTAAAAGCCCTTCATGATGAAGGGTTTTGCCCAAAACGTTGAATTTCCTGTTCCTTGGATGCTACCTGACCTGCTGCGCTTTAACCAGCAACACATTTTCAGCTCTGATCTCCAGCATCTGCAGTCCTCACTTTCTCCTATTTATTTTGTTTGCTCATCAAACTCTCTCACTGGAAACAAACCACCAGTTTGCCTACAAGAGCTGTTCTGTCCTACTGCGCTTTTGTTTTAAAATCACCATGGCTACTGAAGTGCAAGTTAATCATTAAATCCCGTCAGACACACAGCCCAAAGCCTACATACCACGAAGCAAAAATTGAAAGAATTGCAGATGCTGTAAATCAGAAACAAAAACAGAAGCTTTTTGTTCTGGGGTTCTGGAGGAAGGTTCAGCAGACCCGAAATGTCAACTCTGATTTCTCTCCACTGATGCTGCCAGACCTGCTGAGCTTTTCCATCAACTTCTATTTTTGTTTCCCACATATTACTGGCTCAAATTTTCAAACACTAAGATCATTGATATTACAACATAGATAAATTGTACAACTTGCATGACAATGGATTTTATCTAGAATGGTGTTCTGGGAAGCTAAAATGTGCAGATGGACAAATAGTACATCTGTCATTGTCTTTTATGTTTGTCAAGCAATTCTTAACATAAATCTGACAGGCTTTCATAGCGCATTTGGACAAAAATGAGATTTTTCATGTAAGCAAAGAGCCTAGCAGCTTTAAAATGGAGATTTCGAAGGCACAATCATCAGTAGCCATCGTAGATTCACAAGCTTGTCCATTTATACTGTACTGACCACTAGATAAAGATGATAATAATTCTTCTGGATTATTGAAAAGAAATCTAACTGTTGTTGATGCTATGATCAAGATATCCCATGTTATGTAGTATGCATCAGTTCTCTACCACTAGCAGCAACTAGGAGTCATGATTTCATCAGTTGGAGTTGTATCTACGTCCATCAAGTTGGAATAGTTCATTCAGATTATGTAATGTAATGAATCCACTACCTGTCACTGTTGGTACTGAGCTTTTTATTTCTGTCTGTCAGGGTTATAATGACTTAAACGTGTTATGCTGGATTTGTCACGGAACCAAAGCTTTCAATCGACATTAAGTCAGGAAATCTTCCGCAATATTTTTCAATAAGTAGGCTATCTGGAAATAACATTAATTTTAAGTCCCTTTTATGTATGAATGAAAAACAGTATTTTGAGCAATAATTGGGATGAGAGCCAATCAGTCACTTTAATTTATTGGTGACTGCATTTATATAACTGTGTTCTCAACTGGGTGATCCATAAGTAATTTTTCATGGAACTTGGTCATGGTACCCTGCCTGAACCACGCATGCAGTTTAAAGTTGATTTAATTACAATCACAAAAGGTTCCAGAATCTAAGGGTGTACGGCTTTCCTTTCCAGTCCCGAGGTACCAATTGACACCAATATGCTATTACTTTAAAATCTGATGCTGCACAGGCCAGGAGGATCCCAAACCTAACTTCAGCAAAATTACCTCAGTAACAGTTTACTAACTTAGAACACAATCAATCTCAGAAGTAAGCTACTAACTTAACAAGTGAGGCAAATTGAACATTGAGCATGACACATGTGCTCTCATCAAAGATTCACATCTTTAAAAAATTAGTCAACTGGAGAATTTGATTATTGCCTAAAAAGACACATTTTGTCAAAAATCTTCATCTTGCACTCACCAGGATGATCCTCAAGAATACTAACTTAAAGGGAAAATCAACATGTACACTGCACAAGAGGAAAGTGCTGCTTGATTGGCAAGTTGGTTCCGATTGATACTGTACCAACTGGACAATGCACCACATAATAATGATTGACCGTTAACTGCCAGACTTTGTTTCCATTTGAAACCAAGAAAGCTGACTGATTGGTTGGGGAAGGCCCTGAGAAATGAACCAACAAATGGTTGTTCCTATTTTCATGGGCTGAACCTGATGCAGTGTCCGTACGTATTCTTTCAGCCTGCAAGCAACAATACCCTGTACATTAACACTTGTGGCTTTCAGTACTGGGACCCTTTTGAAATATTATGTATGCAAGGTTATGCACAGTAACATGGATACATTTATGGAAGTGACTGACATATTAGGTAATCTGTCGAGATGAAGATTGTTCTTCTTTTTGTAAGTCTTTAAGAGAAGAAATGTTGTCACAGTCTTAATGGCAAGTTTCCTAAACAGTCTACTGCTTTGCTGGACAGAAATGTAAATTCACGATGCCACCTTCAAAGTTGAGTTGGCGGGTTTGGGGGCTAGCAGATTAGATTAGATTACTTACAGTGTGGAAACAGGCCCTTCGGCCCAACAAGTCCACACCGACCCGTCGAAGCGCAACCCACCCGTACCCCTACATTTACCCCTAACCTAACACTACGGGCAATTTAGCATGGCCAATTCACCTGGCCCGCACATCTTTGGACTGTGGGAGGAAACCGGAGCACCCGGAGGAAACCCACGCAGACACGGGGAGAACGTGCAAACTCCACACAGTCAGTCACCTGAGTCGGGAACTGAACCTGGGTCTCAGGCGCTGTGAGACAGCAGTGCTAACCACTGTGCCACCGTGCCGCCCATTGTATTCTGTGGTTTGGCCAGGGTTCCCATATTTTCAGCCAGGCAAGATTTTGAGGTACCTTTTGTTCAGCAGGTGGTCACATCAGCCATATCCAATCTATATGCTACCAAAGGTTGTCCATTTACTCTAGCAGAGATTGAAAACTAGTCATTGTGACATGGAGTCATAATAGAATAATAACTGGAATAAGCGGATAGCCTTATGAAGAAAGGCCAGACAGGCTAGGCCTGTACCCTTCACAGTTAAGAAGAGTCCAAATTGAAATAAGATGCTGAGGGGACTTGACTGGATGGATGTTGAAAAGATGTTTCTTCCTGTGGGAAGTCTAGAATTAGAGGGCAACCAGATTAGGAAACTTTTTTTTCGCTCAAAGATTTGTGAGTCTTTGGAATTCCCTTCTTCAAAAGGAAACGGATGCATTGTCTTTAAATATTTTTATGGCGAAGGTAAATAGATTCATGCTTACAAAGGGGATGAAACATTATCTGGTATATAAAGGAATGTACAGTTGAGGTTAAAACCATGTCAGCTATTATCTTATTATATAGTAGAGTAAGTTGGAAGGGTTGAGTGGCGTACTCATGTTCCTTGTTTATGTGTTAGATTAGTATGACCGATTCCTTTTGAGCTAATGGTATGAGTCATAAATATTCTTCATGATTCAATGTTTTCCCTTCAGCTTGGTCCAGTCTCTAGATCTTATCCTTCATCACGTCACTCCTCATTTGAAGAAACCTTTGAAGATATGATGAAATTTACCTTTTCAGAGATATTTGTTCTGTCTCGATTGTCTTATAAATCTGGTGCCGTGGTGTCTGCTCCATGGGAAGCAAGCTATTCAATCTAACCAAGTCATTGAGGCATAAGTAGATCATAAACATTGTATCTTTTCTCATTTAGGTCCACCATTGTGACCCTTAATCATACGAAGGTTAGTCATGCTGGATTAACTTTGCCAGTTGTAACCTTCTCCCCTGATTTTTTACTGCTCTCTGCAGTATTTTGAGTGATACAAGATTAAGTTTGAACTCTTCATTGTCATACTGTTATTCATTGTGGTTCATTGTCATTCTGTTATTCTCAACTGCGACTTGTGCTAGCTTTATAATTTTAACAATGTTATATCAAGAGCCATTTGGAAAGCGTAGGCTTTCGAAGCAAATTTGGCATTGTATGAGAATTTCAAGTTAAAAAATAAGCCTACCCTTGCTAAGGGCTAATCTGCATACTGACATTTATCCAATGAGCAGCTTTAATCAAATATTGCTTATTCCTTTGCCTCATCTTTGCATTACAGCAGAATCTAGTGAATCCCTCATATACTTTGTGTTTATGCTATCAGCAGAAAATGGAAAACAAGCTCATACCATGAAATTGTAGAGAGTGATTTCCATATAAAACATTTCTTAAACTACTTCTCAATGCTGCTTGATTACTTCTCAAAAAAAGTGGTTGTTTGTCAGGTCAAAAATAAGAATATTTTATAGAACATTTAACTTATTTTCTACAAGTATGGAAGCAATCTGTGTGCAACACTAATGTGCCTAAATATATTTCTTACCTTGCCTCTTCAGGATTTTCACTTTTATGTATTGTATTACCATTTATATAAAATTGTACTTTTGAGCAATAATGGATTGAAGCATGTTTGAGGTGATCTCCTTGCCCTTTGCTGGTTCATTGACTATCTGAATGCCACCATGTGTTATTACCTAACGCCGATCTGCTAATGTTTTGCAACACTGCTTATAAAGAGCATTTCTTTGTACTTTTGAAAATTGTGGGCTGAAATGAGAAAGTACTCCAATAACAATAGTGTTTTAAAGGATTGCTGCATGTTTTGAGAAGGTAATAACATGGCACAGCTGTTTGAGCAAGTTGTAATCCAACTGGTTGCAGATGGATTGGGGCCAAGGGATTGTGTACAGATATGACCAGTTGCCAACAAGGTGGGTAACACTGGTCTATGGGATATTGGCCAGTTATTAATGAAAAATGCCTTTTGCCTGACACCACCTATATTATTGGTCCCCATGTGACTGAACAGCCTGAGGAAGATAACATGACTGAAGTGTTTTGATCTCTACCAGCACAGAAACTGTCTTTTGATTCTCTGCAGTGAAAACCCCTTTTAAACCTGGAGGAAAGCAGTTTGTCTCACCATCAGAAATTGTTGTAAGCTGTGACTTTTAACTGATATGTCAGTGACCTTTTATAAATGAACCAGAAATCTTGAGTCTCTTGCAAAGGAGTACGAGCAGCTGGAGAAAAGCGACTGACAATCAATAATCTGACGAGAATAAGGATCATAAGGATCAACTCAGCAACTTGTGAATCAAAACCACAAAACTTTCAGCTTTCCTTCATTCATGATCTATTTTTCCTTGTTGGCATGTCTGTGTGTGTAGGGGAGAGTTTATAAGGGGATTAGAGTTTTAATTTGTACTGTGATATGCTGACAGTTTATAACTGTTTACCTGTCACTAGAGTCTAATTACATATTATAAGTAATAATTTATGTTATGTACAGATGCTTGGTCTGCACTTTCAATTAACCTGGATCTGTAAATCAGGTATTCTGGGGGGTTTCGTGTACATATTTTTATATCTTTAACTTCTGTGACATTGCCAGGAATACTGGCACCTGCTATATCCAGTGCACTACCCCAGTGAATTGTAACATCCATGCATTATATAACATTCCATCCTTACCAAGATATATGGACTGGACATTGCTGATATGAGGAACCCTGAAACATGCCCTGTTAGTTAACTTTTTCTCTGCAACCTGTAATTCAAATTTTATGAAAACATCTATCTCAAAGACAATTGCAAATGTATGAACCACTGAACAGTGGGACTGCCAGTGTGTCTCATTAACAAAGAAGATTTAAAGACTGAAAAATCAAGAAAGAACTGAAAAGTTATGCAAATTGGAGTAGCTAAATTCAGCTTCATTAAATAAGAAATTATAACTTATAATATTAAATATAATTAAGGGGTGAGGCCTATTCTGGAATACTGTATGTAGTTCTGATTGCTCTGTTATAGGAAAGATATTATTAAATGGGATAGGGTTCAAAAAAGATTTACTGGAATGTTGCTGGGATTGGAGGGTTTCAGTTATTCAAAAAGGCTGGATAGGCAAGGACTTTTTCCACTCGAGTGTTGGGGTGAACTTGTAGAGGCTTATAAAAGGATGATGTGGATAAGGTGAATAACAATGGCCTTTTACTAAGGTGGGGGAGTTCACAACTAGGGGGCATATTTTTAAGATGAGAGGATGCAGATTTGAAAAGGACACGAGGGCAATTTTATTTTACACCGAGTGTGGTTTGTATGTGGAATGAACTGCCAGAGAAAGTGATGGATGCAAGCACAGTAACAATGTTTCAAACACTTTTGGATAAGTATGAGTAGGAAAGGTTTGGAGAGATAAGCAGATGGGACTAGTTGAGTTTGGGAACATGGTCGGTATGGGCTGTTTGAACCGAAGTATCTGTTTCCATGCTGTATGTCTCTATAAGTGATAACACTTATAGATACAAAAAAGAAATAGAACAAGAGAAATTGATTTAGATTGAAAAATAGTGGCTGAAGTGACAGCAGGAAACAATAAAGTCAATATTTTAATCTTGAAATGATTTGCTATCTTTTAAATGTGGTTTACTGCGACCCGAAAATATTACATGGAACATTCCAGAACCAGGAACCTGGAGAGGTAAATTTCCCATTTAAATGAATGGGTTCACTACTATCCTTGGTTTCGGGCATCTGCAGTAGGTCTTAGAACGTAGATGTGCGGGAACTTGCAAGTTCCCCTCCAAGCCACTCACCATCTGACTTCAAAATATATCATTTTTCCTTTACTGTCATTGGGTCAAAATCCTGCAAGTGCCTTGCTCAGGTGCTCAGGGTGTTGTGGGTCTGCCTACAGCAAATGGACTGCAACGATTCAAGAAGGCAGCTCACCATCACCTTCTCAAGGGCAACTAGGGACAAGCAATAAATGCTGGCCATCTTGTGATGCCCATGTCACACAAGAGGATAATATAAAACTTGCAGTATAACAGGCTGAGGCAAGTGCACCACAGTTTGTAATTAATTTGTTTATTACCAGCCCAGACATAACAGGGCCTGTGTCTCTGCGTACACACCAGGAGCTGTAATAAACAGCTATAGAACCTTTCAGTACAAAAATACTCATCTATAATTCTTTGGGGAATATAAATATCACCTGATCAGACACATATACTCTGCTGAAGGATAAATGAGATAAATGGCAGTACAATGTACATTGACAAGTTCTAGAGATTTGTAATGAATGGTGTAGATTTTAATCAATCTGTTCAGATATGTTGTGACACTCTGAAGCAAGTGAGAGTTGAACCTGGCCCCATTACACTACATCTCAAGAGCTCCCTGCAATAGATGGTGTACTAACTGGCTATCTATTTCCACATTAATTACAGAAATATGTGAAATTGGAGCAGGAGTGGGCCACACAATCTCGTGAACTTACCATTTCATTTGATATGACCATGGCTGTATTTCTACCTCAAGTCCATGGTCTATCTGCTCCACATGACCCTTGACTCCCTAAAAGACCATGTTTATTTCAGCCTTGAATATATTCTGTAATGGAATATTTACAGTCTCCCTGGATGGAGAAATCCAGAAATTCACATCTCTCAGAGTAATAACATTTCTCCATCATTCAGTCCTTTGAGATCCAGCCTCCATCTTGTGATTGTGCTCCTATGTTTCAGATTTTTTAGCCAAGGGAAACAGCTTCTCACGATCTGTACTGTCAAGCCCTTTTAGAATCTTTAATAATTCAAAGAGATTACCTCACATTCTTCTAAACTTGACCTTTGTTCAAAATATCTGACCAGTTGAAAATGAACAGACACATTTAGAAGCAGAAAATAGTCATATTTATTTTAGTCGACTTGCTCATTTGTGTATATTCCAGAGCACAATCAGAAGGTGTGAAAGAAAGGTCAAATAGGAACATGAAAGCACTCATCTGGTTACTATTGACTTGAAAAGGTTAATTGCATTTTTCTTCTCATTCATTCTGGTCAACACAAAAAGTCACTTTGTGATCTGAGAGTAAATTGATGGTTTTCATGCCAACACTGTAAGAGGGTAACTAAAAGTATTGGGTGAATGTGGACTTGTGACTGTATTCCACTATCTTTTCAGGCAAATTTACTAGCTAGGAGAAATGTTCCCGTGTCTTTGATGTGATTTGCTGCTCAGGCAGAATTATGCAATTCCAGCAGTCTCCACAATGGCAGCAGTTACTCATCTTAATATCCTTCAATCTCTGTTGCCTTCCAGCACAACATGAACAATGTCAATTTCCTGCTTTCTAAATTAGCCTGTTTTTGAACCTGATCATAATCCACATCAGGTCAGAGTCTGCAGCAAAAAATGCAGCATTACAGACTGCATGATGCCATCCAATTAACCCAGCCACATGCATACAGTGTAATAATTTGAAGTGTCAGCTCGCATTGATTAAAGTGTAAAATGAATGTGCTTTCATCAATCAACATTGAAAGAATCCATAGCTGGCTACAGCAGGATTATCTAAGCATTATTTTCAAGTCGCTTGTGATTATAGATGACCATTTTCACAACAGGTGAGGGGAAAGTGAAATGATAAATACCACAAATAGCACGGTTCGATCACGCAAGCTAGGTTTTTTTTCAACAAGCACATCAGTTGGAAATGATGGGCAATGACAAAGTGAGCATGCAATGTGGAATCAGTTTGACTGCCCAGTTAGCTGGAACATACTGCAATCTGGTAATGTGCAGAGCATGTTTTAGGAATCCAGCTGGACTGCAATAAAATGCTCCATTGTTTCTCTGTGCTGCGCTGCCCAGTGATGGTTGTTTTCACTGCAGCCTGTACAGAAGGCAGTTTAGGATGTTCTCAGATAGCTGAAGGGCTCACATTATTTCAGGTGCTGTTCTGTCATCAGGCTGACGTGTTGCATACAGCTGGGGAATTTACCATTTTTAACCACTTAACAAAGTGAAATGTAGCTTTTTACCCACGATTATTCAAGTAAATCATTTGCTGTGCAAATACTTTATTCCAGAGACTACCTGTAACTACAGGAAAAATATTATTTGCACTTCCATGATCCATTAACCTCATCCAGCACATACTTTGAAAGCTTTGAAATCAGCATTCAGAATGAGGTTGACATTTTTTTTTGACCAATGAGTTTTGTTATTGATTCAGTGGTATTCTCCTGATTGCTGTATTGTTGAATGGCAAGTTGAACGCAGATGTTTAAAGGTGAACTGACTTCATTAAAATGCTTTCAACACGCTGTTAGTTGTTAGGGTGAAGGTGGAGTTGTGTGTCACTTAAATCTCTCCTACACCGTGTGTGATTAATGGAGAGAGATGCTTCAACAAGATTTACATTTTTTCTTTGAAGTGTTCATAAAGATCTGAAACAAGGCTCATGTTTTGAACATAAGCCATCCTTTAACCTTCCACTGTATGTATCGCTTGTGGGAGTAAATCACTGAATCGTAATGGTGCAAAAGGAGACCATTTGGTCCATCAACTGTCTGAACATGTTTGATTTGATGCCCATCTCCTGACATTTCCCTGTTAATCTCCATGTTGTTGCTTTATTCAAATAATTATCTGAAATTCGACTAAATACTTCAATCACATCTGCCTCCACCACACTTCTAGGCAGTGTATTTCAGATGCTAGCTGCTGGCTGTGTGGAGAAAAAGGTTTTCTTCTCCTCTTGCATTTGTTTCTCTTACAAACACTTAAAAACTGTGCCATCGAGCTCTTGATCCTTCTCTGACAGCTAGTGGTTTCACCCAATTGACTTAATCAAAAAATTGATGTAGAAAGCTTCTTTCATATCCTCTCTGGGCCACTTCCTCTTCAAGAAAAAAAACCGTTCCAACGTCTCCACTCTACTTTCACAACTGAAGATTTCATCCTGGGACCATTTTCATAAGCATCTTTTGTAGTCTCCCGATGCATTCATATCCTTCAATGGTTGTCACATCTAGAACCATACACAATACTCCAGCCAAGTTTTAAATAGTGTCTTATATAAATCCATTTTAACTTCCCTGCTCCTGTAATCCATGTCACAATTAATGAAGCCCAGAATATTGTATGCTTTATTAACAGCTCTCACAACCCGTGTCACCACCTTTTAATGACTTATACACATAGGTCTGTCTGTGCCTGCAAACCATAGAATTATAGAATTATACAATACAGAAGAGACTCTTTCGTCTATCAAGTCTGTACCATGAAAAGGTACGCTCTTACTTCCATGTGTACACCCTATAGAATTCGTATCCCTCTTGTACTGTCTCTCGATGTTCTCTTCAGTAAAATGTATCACCTCACACTTCTCCACAATTGAACTTCATCTGCCACCACTCCACCAACATGTCAATACTCCTTTTGAAGTTCTGCAGTATCCTCACGGTTTTCAATGCTCACGTGTTTTGTGTCAATTACCCCCTCTTGCAGGATTTAGGTCAAGAAAACATCAGGAATGGAAAGGCTCCCATTACAATCTCTGTGAACTCCACTACAAGCATTCCTCCAGCCCAAAAGGTTAACCATTACACTTTTTCCTATCCCTCAGTCAATTCTGGATTCATGTTGCTCTTGTGCTATTTATTCTCTAAGCTCTAACTTTTCTCAAGTCTATTATGTGGAACTGCATCAAACATGTTTTGAAAGTCCATAGGCACAATATCAACAGCATTACCCTAATCAACTCTCTCCATTAGAATCAGGGACCTATGCAATACAGAGGAGGCACTTTGGCCCATCAAGTTTGTATCACTAAAACAAAATACACTCAAATCACTTTGTCTCACTAAATCTATAACATTGAATGCAATGACATTTCAAGCAATCATCCAAGTTAGTTAGACACAATCTTCCCTGAACAAATTCACACTGGCTTTTCCAAAGTAGATCATTCTCTCCTGAATAACAGTTTCTATCTGTTTCTCCATTACAAAAAGTAAACTGACTGGTCTGTTATTGCTAGACATTTTTTTTAACAAAGTTTAATGAGTGCAATTCTCCAGCATTATCCCTGAATCTAGGAAATATTGAAAGATGATTGATTTTGATTTGTGTGTTGCTTCAGCATCTGGCTTGCATCTACTCATTGAATCGCACCTCTTTCCATGGTGCCCACGCCTTTCCCAGTGAATCAGAAACTCGAACATCCACCCAGAGGGAAGCTGCACCTTTTAAAGCAAAAGTGTCTTTTTTTTTCTGGTGAGATGTACCTTTACCACTTTGTATTTTCCATCACAGTTAGAAAATTCCTGAGTAAAGATGGAACTTTGGAAGAGGAAGGGTAATTGCAATCTCTTGGCTGAGCCATAGTCACTATAAATATGAGTGATTTTTGAACCTGAAGTAGGATCCTTGGGTTCTGTATGCTCCGAGTGAAATCAAACTTCACGTTTGTACTGGTCTTCTGCTTTTTAGTGGTCCTCAAGGCTGTAGTACTTCTAATTTCCATAAGATGCACACCATCAATAAGTTTATATACATTTTCGAATCTGAGACAATGTTTATTTCAGCAAGCAGAACATCACCTTGCATTTAACATGGCAAAACACCCTAAGTCACTGTTCAGGTTGTAATCAGATAAATTTGACACCACACCATAACATCTCACAAAAAAAAACTACAAATATTATGAAATAATGCAGACTTCTTTCCATCTGGTTCCACTGACCCAACATGTTTTCAGCTGAGTGTCTCTTTAAGTAGCACTCCCACAAACCTGTCATCTACATTGAAGTTGGAAACTTTAGATGTACATTGGACACCAATCAGATTTTATTGGACTTGTCAGCCACTCAGCAGTAATACCATTTCAATGATTCAAATGCCATTGAGGTGCATTGAAGTGGTATTGTTTCAAACTTGTCACATTAAAGTGAGAAGCAGATGCATGTCTTCATATAGTGCAAGACACTGTCCAAGATGAGGAACATCAATGGGATGTCAAATGTGCCATTCTGTAGCACAGCCTGTCTCATTTACATTGAATGGGTCAGATTAAAATTATGCCATTCTGTGTGAATGTTGGAGTTGTTGCAAAACTAAACCACATTGATCCAACTGGTACACAGATTCAGTCCCTTGAGTGTGTTGATCTTAGGGACATTAATGGTAGACAATTGCATTTGACCTCAAAGTCCACAGGTTATAGAGAATGAAGTCAGCCAGAGGTTGAAATCTAATGATGTTAAGTATGCTGTGTAATGTCAAGTGAGAACACTATTACCTGAGCTGTGATGTTGTCACAGAGGCAGCAGAGAACAGCGGGTGCCGGGCGGAAGTGAAGTCAGAGCGCAAAGCAGTTCAGGAAGGTAAATGAATGTTATTTAAGAACTTACCTCGACACTAATGGTCTTTTTGCATTAGAGAGTGACAGGAGCTGGGCAGAAGTGAAGTCGGAGTGCAAAGCCAGTCAGGAAGATAAGTGATTGTTATTTGATAAGTGTGTTCTAGACCCCAGGTCCTAAAAGTAGGGCCTCTCTCCTACCCTCCTCCTCTAACCTAAATTAAAAGTCCACAGACTTGAGGGTCCAAGGAAGTTCCTGTGGAGTGAAGAGTGAGGCTTTAGCTCAGGAGTCTTTGACAAGGAGGTTGAATGAAGTGATTACGCCCCACAGTTGAAGAGGGTGAAGACATAACTGCCAAGCTGGTTCAGTGTGCTATGTGCTTGATGTCAACGACTCTGGTGTGTCTGGCTCGTATAAGTGTGGAAAGTGTGTGCATGTTCAGCTACTGACAGAGCATATTACAGCACTGATGAAAGAACTTGAGGACCTTAGGCTCATCCGAGAGAACGAGATCTTTCTGGACAAGACCTTCGGCGAGGTTATTACACCGGCCATATCAGAAGAGAGCAGACGATGAGGAAGGCAGAGAGGAGACAGGTGCAAGAGATCCCGGGGGAAGTACCTGTCAGGAACAAGTTGAATCTTTTGGAAACAGTAGAGACAGACGACTGCCAGCCCACGAGGCGGCCAGGTCTGTCAATCAAAAGTTGGCATGGAGGCAAAGCAGAAGAGTCGGACATCGCACAGAGCCGTGGTAATAGGGGACTCCATAGTGAAAGGAACTGACTGGGGTTTTTGTGGCAGCAGGCGGGACTTAAGGATGGTGTGTTGCCTTCCTGGTGCCAGGGTTAAAGACATCACAGACAGAGTGCAGGAAATCCTCAAGGACGAAGGTGAAGAGCCAGAGGTGATGGTACATGTCGGCACTAATGATGTCGGGAAGAAGAGGAGGAACATACTACAGCAGGACTTCGGAGAACTAGGAAGAAGGCTGAAAAGCAGGATGTCCAGGGTGGTTATCTCTGGCTTGCTTCCAGTTCTTCGGGCTGATGAGGCCAGAAACAGGGAGATAATGGACTTGAACGTGTAACTGGGGAACTGGTGCAGGAAGCAAGGATTTAAATTCTTGGATCACTGGGGTATGTTTTGTGGTAAGCATAAATTATACAAGAGAGATGGTTTGCACCTTAATAGGTTGGGTACCAGCGTTCTGGAGGCAGGTTTGCTATTGCAACACAGCTGCGTTTAAACTAAGTAGCGGGGGAGGGGACAAACTGGATGTTTAAGAAGGAAGTTGAAGGGAAAGTTAGAACAAGGGAAGTCAAGAAAGACAACTGTATCAATGAGGCAGAAAACTCAGAAAGGGATCATGCTGTAAGGTTGAGTGAAATAGGAGTTGATGGGAAGGGTGAGGGCAGTAACAAATTAAAACTACTATATATGAATGCACGAAGCATTAGAAATAAGATGGATGAGCTTGAGGCTCTTTTGGAAATTGGCAGATACGATATTGTGAGGATAATTGAGATTTGGCTTCAAGTGGACAGGGCCTGGGAATGAATATTCAAGGCTACACGTGCTATCATAATGCAGACTGACGGGCAGAGGGGGTGGGTGGCCATGTTGGTAAGGGATGATATTCAGTCCTTTGTGCGGGGAGACCTAGAATCAGGAGCTGAGAAATTCTAAGGGTAAAAAGAACCTCTTGGGAGTTATCCACAGGCCCCCAAACAGTAGTCTGGATGTTGGATGTAAGTTGAATCAGGAGCTAAAATTGGCCTGTCGCAAAGATGTTACTACAGTTGTTATGGGGGATTTCAACATGCAGGTAGACTGGGAGAATCAGGATGGTATTGGACCTCAAGAAAGAGACTTTGTGGAGTGCCTCCGAGGTGGATTCTTAGAACAGCTGGTGCTGGAGTCTACCAGGGAGAAGGCAATTCTGGATTTGGTATTGCGCAACAAACCAGAATTGATCAGGGACCTCGAAGTGAAGGAGCCATTGGGAAGTAGTGACCATAATACAATAAGCTTCAATCTGCAATTTGAGAGGGAGAGGGTACAATCGGAAGTGACAACATTTCAGCTGAATAAAGGGAACTATGGAGCTGTATGGGAGGAGCTGGCCAATGTTCAATGGTGCGATACCTTAGCAGGAATGACAGTGGAGGAACAATGGCAGATATTTCTGTGTATAATGCAGAAGATGCAGGATCAGTTCATTCCAAAAAGGAAGATAGATCCTAGGAGGAGGCATGGTGGCCGTGGCTGATGAGGGAAGTTAAGAAACATATAAAGTTAAAAGAGAAAAAGTATAACATAGCAAAGATAAGTGTGAAAACGAAGGACTGGGAAGCTTTTAAAGAACAACAGAGGATTACTAAGAAGGAAATACGCAAAGAAAAAATGAGGTACGAAGGTAAACTGGCCAAAAATATAAAGGAGGATAGTAAAAGCTTTTTTAGGTATGCGAAAGGCAAAAAAATGGTTAAGACTAAAATTGGGCCCTTGAAGACCAAAACAAAGGAACAAAGAATTGGCAGAAGAATTGAATTGGTACTTCAGATCTGTGTTCACTGGGGCAGATATAAGCAATCTCCCTGAGGTAACAGTGGCTGAAGGACCTGAACTGAAGGGAATTTATATTTTCCAGGAATTGGTGTTGGAGAGACTGTTAGGTCTGAAGGTTGATAAGTCCCCGGGGCCTGATGGTCTACATCCCAGGGTACTGAAGGAGACGGCTCAAGAAATCGTGGATGCGTTGGTGATTATTTCCAGAGTTCGATAGATTCGGGATCAGTTCCTGTGGGTTGGAGGGTGGCTAATGTTGTACCATTTTTTAAGAAAGGTGGGAGAGAGAAAGCTGGAAATTATAGATCAGTTAGTCTGACCTCAGTGGTGGGAAAGATGCTGGAGTCTATTATAAAGGATGAAATTACGACACATCTGGATAGTAGTAACAGGATAGGTCAGAGTCAGCATGGATTTATGATGGGGAAATCACGCTTGATTAATCTTCTGGAATTTTTTGAGGATGTAATTCTGAAGATGGACTAGAGAGATCCAGTAGATGTAGTGTACCTGGACTTTCAGAAAGCTTTTGATAAAGTCCCACATAAGAGGTTAGTGAGCAAAATTAGGGCGCAAGGTATTGAGGGCAAAGTACTAACTTGGATTGAAAGTTGGTTGGCTGACAGGAAGCAAAGAGTAGTGATAAACAGCTCCATTTTGGAATGGCAGGCAGTGACCAGTGGAGTACCGCAGGGATCCGTGCTGGGACCGCAGCTTTTTACAATATATATTAATGATATAGAAGATGGCATTAGTAATAACATTAGCAAATTTGCTGATGATACTAAGCTGGGTGGCAGGGTTAAATGTGAGGAGGATGTTAGGAGATTACAAGGTGACCTGGACGGGTTAGGTGAGTGGTCAGATGCATAGCAGATGCAGTTTAATGTGGATAAGTGTATGGTTATCCACTTTGTTGGCAAGAACAGGAAGGCAGATTACTACCTAAATGGAATCAATTTAGGTAAAGGGACAGTACAAAGCGGTCTGGGTGTTCTTGTACACCAGTCAATGAAGGTAAGCATGTAGATACAGCAGGTAGTGAAGAAGGCTAATAGCATGCTCGCCTTCATAACAAGAGGGATTGAGTATAGAAGCAAGGAGGTTCTTCTACAGCTGTACGGGACCTTGGTGAGACCACACCTAGAGTGTTGTGTGCAGTTCTGGTCTCCAAATTTGAGGAAAGACATTCTGGCTATTGAGGGAGTGCAGAGTAGGTTCACGAGGTCAATTTCTGGACTGGTGGGATTGCCTTACACTGAAAGACTGGAGCGACTGAGTTTGTATACCCTTGAGTTTAGAAGACTGAGAGGGGATCTGTTTGAGACATATAAGATTATTTAAGGATTTGACACTCTGAAGGCAGGAAACATTTTTCTGCTGATGGGTGAGTGCCGAACCAGAGGACACGGCTTAAAAATACGGAGTAAACCATTTAGGACAGAGATGAAGAGAAACTTCTTCACCCAAAGAGTGGTGGCTGTGTGGAATGCTATGCCCCAAAGGGCAGTGGAGGCCCAGTCTCTGGATTCATTTAAGAAAGAGTTGGATAGATCGCTCAAGGATAATGGAATCAATGGTTATGGAGATAAGGCAGGAAGAGGATACCGATTAAGGATGATCAGCCATGATCATATTGAATGGTGGTGCAGGCTCGAAGGGCAGAATGGCCTACTCCTGAACCTATTTTCTATTGTCTATTGCCAACAGCCGCCAGCATTTCTGACCATGAAAAATTGAAGGACAGCAACACGTCGGTGTCTTCAGAGTAATTGATCGAAAAGTGGAAACAATTGTACGTAAAGCTGGAAGGTTGAAAAGAGAAGCTGGATGAGATTGAGAATGAACAAGTTCAGGATAACTGAAAGCCATTATAATGGTTATTTGAAACTGTGGTGGAAAACATAAGAAGACAGTGCAAGAAAGACCTGCTCATAACGGGTGATGCTCAAAAGTCAGAACATTAAAAGGCCATTAACTGATAGCACTGTTTCAGCAGTATTGGAATAGCCTTTTTCACATCACTTTTCATACCAGAAACTGTTTTTTTTTTAAATCACTGTTTTATGTGAATTAGAGCATGGCTAATCTTTTCTTTTAAACATTCGTAATCAAACAAATTCCAGTGTAAAAGCATTTGTGGCATTGCTCAGTACAGGGTGAGTCAGAATACAACTTTTGCCCCTGCAGTGCATTAAGGGTCCATGCATAATGTTGAAACAGGCTAGAGAGGATATATTCCTGTGGCTATTTTCCACTGTTCTTATAAGTGATATGTAACCTATCTGAATATTCAACAAAGTATTGAGAGAGCTCTGCGCCTACAAACATGCTGTCATTTGTGTGAGAGATTTGCCCTTTCTGGTGATGACAAAACATCCAATGGCAATTGTCATGACTGTTTAGTTGTAATTTTTAAAACAAAATAAAGCTAATATATTTTTAAAATAGACACATGAAATTTTGCAAAATGGCTCTTAAGCTGGCTTGTGCATTCAACTGCAATCAAAAGGAAATAAACTGTGCATTCTTTCAAGTTAATTACGAAGACTGATAAAATAACTCACTGATTGATGGACTGTCCATTACATCCTCAATACATGTGAAGATTTAAATGGTCTATAATGTGGAACAGGAGACTGGAAGTTCATCAATCCACTTTGCATTTTGAAGCAATGATTCATCAAAGCTAACAATTGCAGCCATATTGTTGGAATGTGAGAAAAGCTGGCTGAGGATAGCCATTTAAAGGAAAATTCACCTGAAGGCCATGAGAAAAATGTCTTAAGCAACAGCTTCTCAAAAGGGAAGAGAAAGGGAAATCCAAGTCTTTCATACTGACCCAGGCTATTGAGAATTAATACCTACAGTACCCAAAAAAGGATATTTCACTCGTTCCCAGGAACTGTTTTGCCCAGTCCATCTATTGAACTTCTGAAGACATTGTAACTGCTGAATCTGATTTCCAATGATCAATCTCTTAACTTCAGAAAGAAAAGAAAATCGTTAAGCACACCAGGCCTACAACATTAACACAGACTAATCTCATGTTCATCTTCGTAGATAAGTTTCATTCTTAATTTAAATCTCTGAACTGATATTTTAACTGATATTTGGATCAATTTTAAATAAGTAACTTCCACCAAAAATTGTGCAATAATTCATCCCTTTGTCTTGTTGAAAATATTAAGGTATGTTTCAAGTTGTTATTAAATTGGAACACCTAATCATTAAAAGGGCTACAAATAAGTTTATACAAATGTTTAGTTCTCAGGTCATTTTGGGAACCTGAATGATAGAAAGACTCAGAATCCCTACATTATGGAAACAGGCCCTTTGGCCCATCAAGTCCACACTGACATTCTGAAGAGTAACCCACCCAGATCCATTCCCTTATTTCTCCATATTCCCCTCTGACTAATGCACCTAACACTATGGGCAATTTAGCATGGCCAATTCACCTGACCTGCACATCTTTGGATTGTGGGAGGAAACCAGAGCACCCAGAGGAAACCCATGCAGACACAGGGAGAATGTGCAAACTCCAGACAGACTGTTGTCTGAGGCTGGAATCAAACCTGGGCCCCTTGTCCTGTGAGGCTGCATTGCTAACCACTGAGCCATTGTGCCACCCCATGTGGTTGTTATTGTAGTATTCAAAGAGGATCATAAAAAAGTCTTCCATTATTCTGAGCAGTATTTATGCCTGAGCTGACTCCTGAAGATAGATGATCAAACCATTTAGTTAATGATTGTTTGTGGGACATGACTGTATAAATTGGTTTTACATTTCCCAACTCATAACAATGTCTGTTTTATTTATTGGAGGTGAATTTGGATTTTTAAAATCGAAGTAGATTGGTTTTGCTTTCAATTCTTGAAAAGGTAACTGTATTTTTAAGAATTCAGGAAGTCATTTAGTAAGGTAACCTAAATTCAGAATTTCGAAAAATTCTCATGACTTAGTAAATGCCGAACCAGAAATCTGTTAATTGATGAAGTGCTCACACTGCTGAGTGTATGACATGGAGAAACTCAAATGATCAGGAACCACTGGCAATTTAGTTGGAGTTCAGTTCAAAAGAATCAGGTTTCAGCATCATGCTAACAGAAGAACAGTTCCATCGCTGCAAAGGGCTAAGGTTTTCAATTCAGAGAAACAGTTCTATCCTTGCAGTCAAGCACCCTGTCAGGCTTGTAGTATCACCAGATTGTGAGTTTGTGCAAGTCTATTGGCTGTCAAAACTGGAAAGGTGCTCGGAAGTGAAAGGAGGAGCAAGCCATGCAAGCTGAAAGAAGTCTTTGAATTGTTTGAGCCGTCAAGAAGGAAAAGTAAAAAAGAGCCAGTTAAGTAAAGATATCAAAGACTTTCTCTGGGACTTAGCATCTGAAAGCATTTTGCTGGGAAAAAAATGTTTTTCCTTGTTCTGTTAAGAGTTTTTTTCATATTGACTTCCTTACCTATCAATATATAAATATAGCTTATTTTACCTTTTGTGTCATAAACTGCTCTTATGTTAGGAGAACATTGACAGCCTCATGTGAGTATATTCAATGACTGACCATGACGTTACCCAACTGTAAAAGTAAAACTTCCATCTATCTTGCCACGTTTCAATCTGGGAACTGACTTGGACAACAGTGACCATTACCTGGGATCATAACAATATGGACACAAGTTAATTATTTCTTTTGTTTATGTTCTTCCCTTTTACTTCTCTTGCTTTCACTCCTCCCTCTCTTTCACGCCTTCCCTCCCACACATGAGTGACCACTTGGAAGTTCCTAACTCTTTTCTTGCATGGAGCACTGTTATTTATTAGAGTTTAGAATATCCCTTTTACTATTAAATAAAACTCAATACACTGCAGCACCGGTGCTTTATAGGCACAATACCTATGTGAACACAGTCTTTTTGAGACTCAAAGGTAGATATCTGCCCTATTTGAACTATCTGAATAATATTATGCAGGGTTCAGGTGGGAAGCTCTGAATATATTTCCTGTTTGATCTCACTGGATTGGAACAAAAATGAAAAAAAAAGCAAGGTTGTAGCTCTGAAGTCCGTGTGTGAAATCATTTTGGAAGCAATGTCATGGACTACCTGATTGCAGATCACTGAAACCACTTAGAATTTGAATTTCTTGAAAGATTACCATTGAATATTTATGGATGAGCATCAATTGCTTCCATTCATCATTTTCCCAAGTATATATTCAAAATGTGAACAAGTGAAAATGAATAATAAAACACTCTGTACAGCTAACACACTGGGACCGAGGGCAGGCAAGTAGGTCATTACCACATCAACGCTGGGGACAGGCAAGTCAGAAGGAGAACGCTGTGATTGATGCCATGTCAGTGGTATGGCAGCAAAGCAGGGCTAATCACGGCCTTTCTCTTCAGCCTCTGGGCAAATAGTTGACCGGATCTCGGAGAGTTCAAGCCACTGACGTATATTTCTTAAAATTTACTGAACATCTTAATAGATCCATTAAATGCCAACTTCCCGGGTCTGCTTCCAGGGAGACATCAAGAGTAAAGCACATATAAAATATTGAAAAGTGGTAGGGATTAGTTTTCATTTTTTTAAAAAAAGGAGTGAAGACTTGATTATCGAACTGGAAGGAGATTATAGAATAATTCAGGCCAAGACTAGAACACCGACTGCACAGCAGCGTTGAGTTCATTAGCAGAGGTTTGGCCTATGGCTTCAACATTACCTCACTCAGCCTTACTCAGAGTTATCTAATGTTTTGAGCATGTTCATTAATTCCACACGTCCGAGCTAACCAGTTCTATCTGAGTGATCACATGCAAATATGTCAGATACTTTGGATGCGATACTAACATCTTTGACAGAGGGAAACTAAAAGATTGGATTTGAGACAAGGCAGCATGATTTGGGAAGTTTCGACTTGAGAGACTTGCCTTGGTAGAACATGCCCTGTCAGACCATGGAGGAGTGGAGGAGCTAGGCTCATGGCTCTGGAAAGCTGAGCAGAACAGGCTGCTGAGGCAGACTGTTCCTAAAGATCTACCTCTCTTCCTTCAGACTTTGTCACAGTTATTGCATATACTTTATGTCATCTGGTCCTTCTCCCTCATACCCTCACCAATGCCCATGCCAATTCCTGGGACTTATAGACTCACAGAGATGAACAGCGTGGTGTCAGACCCTTCGCCCAACTAATCCATGCCGACCAGCTATCTTAAATTAATCTAGTCCCATTTGACAGCATTGAGTCCATACCCAGGGAAACAGCCTTGTCTATTTACCCTATCCATGTCCCTCATGATTTTATACACCTCTATAAGGTCACCCATCAGCCTCCAACACTCCAGTGAAAACAGCTGCAGCCTATGCAGCCTCTCCCTATAGCTCCAACCCTGGTAGCATCTCTTAAATCTTTTCTGAACACTTCCAAGTTTCAAAGCATCCTTCCGATAGGAGGGAGACCAGAATTGCACACAATATTCCAAAAGTGGCCTAACCAATGTCCTATAAAGCAACACCATGATCTCCCAACACCCATTACATCCCCATTCAACAAGTATGTATTTTCCGTGCAGACAATGAACCCTAGTAAAATGGTACGTGTGGAACTCATCTAACAAAAGTGCACATTCATAATTTTATTTTTAAACAACTGTTTTTGCGATGGCCCTATGCAAATGTAAATCGACCAAGTGTTTAAAAGATCAAAAATAAAATACATAAGCAGATTGAGAAAACAGATCACAGAAAATATATTTTTTTTATGGGGATAAAGCAGCTACAGCCTGTTCTTCCAGAACTCGATAGTTGTGTTCCTGAGCAATCCCTGCACTATACAAAAATCGTGCATTACAAACAACAAACAAATGAAAGTGTTGGTAATCTAATCAAATTATAGCCAACACATGCTTTAAAAGTTCACGCTTTAGAAACAGTGTTCCGAATTCACCCAATTACATTACAGCCTTAACGAAAGACACGTAATAGCAGAAATGCCTGTAGGCACTAGATTGTGATACTCATGTGAAGAGCTGATGCAGGCATAGTGGGCTGAATGGCCACTTTCTGTACCAGAGAACTGCTGTGCTTTTGGAATATTGTATTATCCTCTTCACCCCAGAAAGCAATTACCTGATTGACAGTTTTATTATGTTACAATAGGCAGATCTGTGATTTGTTTCGTCAGTCACTCAAAATTAGTAGCACAGGGAAAAGAGGTGTCAAATGCCTAAACTTCTGTCAATGTTACTTTAAAGGTTTATGCGATTAACACTTTAACGTGGAAGCAAAAGCAGATTTCTTAAAAGAAAATTGTGAATGACTGGGATTGTCACACATACTGTTGTTTAACATTAAGTAAATGAATGACTCTCTGCAGTAAGCAAGGTAATAATTTTCATACTCTCAGTCACAGCGAAGTTTCGTCTATTCTTCCTAAAGGTTACAACTTCAATAATTTGAAGCAATTGAACTGAAATGTCGTGTGAACTGATAAATGCAGGCTTGAACATCAGGACAAATATATTTAGATAAATAAGTACATTGCTTTTGTGAAGGTACTGTTTTGAATTACATGAATAAATGCAAGCATTTCTTTTCTTCTTCCTAGTAAGTATCAATAGTTTAAAAATGAAAGTTAGAGAAAGGTTATTTAAGTTGGCTCTTTTCCATTGGGGAATTTATGAAAGATCCTCATGATCTGGTGCCAATACATCATGACTCATCTGTATCTTCACTCTTTTGAACTGCTTTGGTTTCATAACCCTTGATATCCTTGCCTAACTAAAATCTATTAATCTCAGCTTTGATTTTTTCAATCCTCCTAGCTCCCACAGCTTTGGCAAGGCAATTTCTGCCACTCTAGTGAAGAAATGCCTTTTATCGTCATCACTGCACATCCCCGCTCTGATTTCAAGGTTAAGCTCCCTTGTTTTGGACTCTTCCCAACAAACGAGATACAGTAGATAACTCAAAGCTATCATATCTTTCAACCAGCTAAAACATTTTATTTAGATTTCCTTTTAATATTGTAAGTTCATTGGAATGCAAGTTGTATTTTGTTTCATTCTTTTAGGGCATTATTTCAATAACAACCATTACATTTATTTGCATCTTTAATGTGACAAAACTTATTAAGATGCTTCACGAGCAAAATTACAAACTTGCACACCAAGCTTCATAAGAAGCCAAATGATAAAAGGCTTAACCAAAACAGCTCAATTTTAAAGAACCTCTGAAAGAAAGAAGAAGAGGCGTATAGATTTAGATAGGGAATTCAGAGCTTTGGGCATGTTGGTGGAATGATCAAGAGAGACTGAAGAGACTAGAATTAGTGATACTCAGAGATTTTGGTGTTTTTAAGACTGGAGGAGATTGCAGAGAGACTGGGAGGAATTTAAAAACAAGGATAGAACATTTTAAAGTGAGGTGTGGCTTAACCAGGAGCTAACACAGGTCATCGAGCACAAGGTGAGACTGAATTAATGCACGTTAAGCCACAATCACCAGACTTTCAGATGACCTGAGTCTGCAGAAGCTACAGACAAATTGCACAAATTCACAGTTAATGAAGAGGGCATTGGAGGAATGGGAAATCCTTGGAAGAAGCTGCCATGTTGAGCTAGGAAAAGTGAGAGAAACAGCAGATGCAGTTGCACAGGGTTCTAATCAAGACAATCAAAAAAGGTCCATGAGCTAATTCCAATTATTATTGTTCTGAATATGAAGTAGGAAGGGAATAAAGATAACAAGACAGGTTGTGATAGAGAAGAGAAGTCAGTCTTTTTCTGAACAATTCTTAAATAGATAGCAGTTTTAGTGATGGAAAACAAGATCCAATTACATATTGTGATGGAGTCACATCTGGCAATAGATAAGTCAGTTGTCCACCAATCATGTTCAAATCTGCATACTTCTTACTTCAGACAACATAGATAGAGGGGAATGATTAGGTTAAGGAAATGTAATGGTTTAGTAAGGAGAGCAGTGTCATAGTCAGTGCAGCAAGCACAGATTAGCCAATCAGTTACAGAAATATGATGACGAATTGGAGGCCAAATTGTAGGTAATGGCAAATTTAAAAGCATTGCAATATGGGACAAGCAATTTATCCAAGAATGTACACAGAAAGGAATGATCTGGGAAGCAAATGGAGAAATATTTGAGAAAATATTTGAGAAAAAATAAGCAATGCTAAATTCCACTTGTGTCTTGATAATTGACACATTAAAATGTCAGTATAAATTCTCTGCAGAATAAAATATCACCTTCAAGCAGAAGAACACTTAACCTTTACTTTTGTAGAACTTTGATCAAGTGTAAAGGTTTGCAGTTCACGAGCATGAGATTTAGCAACAGAAATAAATAAATTTGATGTTTAGCAGTGCAGCAATGGAAGTCCTGAGGCACTGTGCAGGATTGGGTGTGGGTGGCAGGGAGTTGCTGATTCCTGAGGTTTGGCAGCATGAGTGTGATGCAGACGTGTAACAATATTGCAGTGAGAGTACTGAAGTTTTACTGCACCGGGGATGATAAACCTGCAATTTCTCAGCAGATTACTGTATGTGGATAATTCGTTTTTCTGCTTATCCATTTACCCAAGCCCCTATAAGATGTAAAAGTCTATCCATAATTGAGATTTGTGCACAATTTAATAAATTAAACATAAGCACAGACTCTAATTTCTGAAATTTACTTTTCATCTTTTACAGATAGCTATTATATTCTCCCATGGACTGGTTGCCCATATTCTTAAAATGACTGAAGTTTATTTAAGAAGAGAAATGAAGACAAAATCGCATAGACCAAAGTAATTACATTAAAAAAAAACAAATTTAAAGATTATAAAACAGGCTGTAAAATACAATCCCATAAAGCTTAAAAACATTCCTTTACAGTCGCACTATCGAGAATTCTCTTCTATTTGACATTTATAGGGTTTACTTCAGCTGTGGCTTGAATACCTCATCTTCAAAATTAGATAACCTCTTCTGGAACCTTCAGACAACTGAGTGGAGATTTCCTCAGCTTCAAATAATTTCTTTAGGGTTTCAACCTGGAAATTTTAAATTCAACTCATTACATTGAAGTAACATGTTTATAACATTCCGAAGCTAGCTCCCTTTACTCATTGTACTTCCAATAGGAATTCTGCAAGCTGCTCCATACTGAACCTATTTTTTGAGTATTTGTTCTAATCCTCTAACAAATTGCAAAGTATCTTACTTTAATGCCTAAAGTCCATTTATATCATTCACTTGTAGAACTCTCCCAATATAAATAATTGCCCCATTATTTTCAGGAAAGTCCCCTTCTCAACATTGTGCTTTAAAATAAATTGCCATAGCTATAGAAGGACTTACAAGTTAATTATTAAACCCAATTAGATACAGAAAAAATACAATTTAGCTCCAGTTCAAAATTCACATGTCCAAAATACAATATTTCACACCCGACGCCATGCACACACATACTACCCCCCTCCCTCCCACCCCCCCACCACCAAAATTAAAATATATCTTTGAGGCGAATTCATTATTCATCAAAGATTATCTGAATGCTACTTCTATGTCACATGAACAGTCATAACATGTTAACATTAAACATACAGTAAGTTACTCAGCAGACATATTTTACATTAATTCATTGGTAAAACATCACTCAGTAGCCTTGCTATGTGCTTTTGATAAAGTGTCTCCTATATTATCAATTCCAGGTACATAATTTTCAAATTATAGAATTGGAGAATTAAACTCCATCAAAATAATTATAAGTTCTTGTCCTAAAAATGTTCTAACAAAATCAGGATGATATACGTTTTAAAGTAATGTATAGCCATCTCATGTCTTCTTTTCACTTTTGAACTTTCAAATTCTGATTCATTCTCTAACCGCTCCATTCTTGTTCCAATCTTTCCTTATTTCCCCGCCATGACAATTGTTTTCCTCCAATTATCATCATTATCATAATATATTGTCAACATATTAACATGACACCTCCTATCTGGACTACAATCACACCATAGAGTGTTCTTTTGAGTTAAGGAGGCCCAAGGTGTCTTGCTTTTAATTATACCCCAGAGCCACCTTGTGCCCCATAACAAATTTTTAAACTTTGGCCCTTTTGTTTGTTCTAGCTCTCATTGTTTTTGGAGCACCATTCAATACTTCAGAGCAAACTTGCATGTTTAGTCAGTTTCTTTCCAAATTCCTAAACATAGATCGAAATGATAGTTTCTGAGGTTTGGTTTAAGTAATCCCTTCATCTCATGTCTGAAAATTAGTTCAAAAAGAACTGAATCCTGAGGACCTATGGAAGAGTGTTCCTCACGGTAAATAGAAACACTGGAACTCATGTACCCTGATCATTAGGACATTCTTTGAAATAAGCTTCAATCATGGTCTTCATAGTTTGATGCAGTCTTTCCAATGTACTCTGAATCTTTGAAAATTTAGATTAGATTAGACTTACAGTGTGGAAACAGGCCCTTCGGCCCAACAAGTCCACACCGACCCGCCGAAGCGCAACCCACCCATACCGTTACATTTACCCCTTACGTAACACTACGGGCAATTTAGCATGGCCAATTCACCTGACCCGCACATCTTTGTAAGTTGTAAGTTGTTTTGTTTCCAAACTAGTCACAATTTCTTTGAATAATTGTGACATAAAATTTGAACCTTGATCTGATTGTGTTTCTTTGGATTACCATATATTGCAAAAAATTTAAATTAACTTCTCCGCTACCATTTTTTGCAGTAATTTGTCCAAAAGGCACGACTTCAAAATCCTGTGGAAATATCTATAATCATTAAAAGATACTGATTCTGATTCCTGTATTTAAGTAGACATTCTATACAGTCTGACAACATGCTGCTGAATATTTCTTCAAAACCTGGGATCAATATTAAAGGTGCAGGTTTAATTGGGAGTTGGGGTTCCTCCATTACCTGGCATGTGGCATGTCTGGCAAGATTTTGTTACATCCTTATGTAATCCTACCAAGAGGAATACTTTTATATTTTAGCTTGGGTTTTGTGAACAACAAAATGACATGTCATTTTATGTGCCCCTCGTTAAATTTCATTATTTTGTCAGATGGAGTTACTACCTGATGAACGACTGCCCATTCCTCGTTGGCTAGTATTTGAAGTGGTCTCTATTTCTTCATTACTACTTTGTCTTTCAAATAATAACACTCTCCCTCCACCTGGATCCCTCTCTCTGGCCTTCTACCTGCAGTCAATCTGTTCATTGAAAATGGTCGACGTGATATAGGTCCCTCGATTTCTCTGCTCCCTCACTCATTCCAACCTCTGTCCCCTGAACTGACTGCACTCCGTGAGCTCAGATCCAGTCTTGACTTTGTTACTAAGGCTGCCGATGGGAATGGTGCTGTTGTAGTCTGGTGTACTGACCTCTAAGTTGCAAAGGCTGAGTGCCAGTTCTCAGGTACCTCCTCCTATCTCCTCTCACGGACCCTGACCCCACTATGGAACAATAGACCATTGTATCAATCACAGGCACTAACCTCATTTCATCTGGCAATCTTCCCCCAACCCACTGTCTCTAAGCTGACAGTATCCCAACCACACATAGCTCACTTCTACCTCCTCTGAAAATCCACACACAGGACTGCCCAGGCAGAATCATTGTTTCAGCCAGTTTCTGCCCCACAGAACTCATGTCTTCCTACCTTGACACAATCTTTTCTCCCCTTATCCAATCCCTGCCCATGTACATCCATGATTCCTGTAAGGCTTTAAGCCAGTTTCAAAACTTCCAGTTTGCAGGTTCCAGCTGCCTCCTCTTTACCATGGACGGGCAATTCCTAAACACATACATCCCACACCCGGATGGTCTCGGAGCTCTCCATGTCTTCCAAGAACAAAAGCCTGAACCGTCCCTACACACCCCCTCCTCGGCCTGGCCGAGCTCATCCTCACACTCAACAACTTCTCCTTTAACTCCTCTCATTTTCTTCAGGTCAGAGGGGTGGCCATGGGTGCTCACATGGGGTACATGGAACTTTCCTTGTAATTCTATTCCAACCCCTATTCACAACTTTTTCTCCATTATACACATAGAGACCTTGAAGTGCAGGTTCATACCTCCTTGAAAGTGGAGTCGCAGGTAGATAGAATAGTGAAGAAGACGTTTGGTATGCTTTCCTTTATTGGTCAGAGCAATGAGTACGGAAGTACTACCCTCTGTGCGAAAAAGTTGCCCCGTAGGTCTCTTTTATAGCTTTCCCCTCTCACCCTAAACTAGGTCCTGTACTCGTTGGGAGGTCATGTTGCGGCTGTACAGGACATTGGTTAGGCTGTTGGAATATTGCATGCAATTCTGGTCTCCTTCCTATTGGAAAGCTGTTGTGAAACTTGAAATGGTTCAGAAAAGATTTACAAACATGTTGCCAGGGTTGGAGGATTTGTAGCTATAGGGAGAGGCTGAACAGACTGGGGCTGATTTCCCTGGAGCGTCGGAGGCTGAGAGGTGACCTTATAGAGATTTACAAAATTATGAGGGGCAAGGATAGGATAAATAGGCAAAGTCTTTTCCCTGGGATCGGGAGTCCAGAACTAGAGGGCATAGGTTTAGGGTGAGAGGGGAAAGATATAAAAGAGACCTACAGGGCAACTTTTTCGCACAGAGGGTGGTACGTGTATGGAATGAGCTGCCAGAGGAAGTGGTGGAGGCTGATACAATTGCAACATTTAAGTGACATTTGGATGGGTATATGAATAGGAAGGGTTTGGAGGGATATGGGCCAGGTACTGGCAGGTGGGACTAGATTGGGTTGGGATATCTGGTCGTCATAGACAGGTTGGACCGAAGGGTGTGTTTCCATGCTGTTCATCTCTATGATTCTATGACTCTATATTGACAATGTCATCAATGCGGCTTCCCTATCCTGTCTGGAATTGGAAAAGCTTATGGATTTTGCTGCCAATTTTCATCCTGCCCTCACTTTCACCTGGTCCATCACTGACTCCTCCCTTCCCTTCCTTGACATCTCTGTTTCTATTTCCAGGGATAGACTGGCCACTTCTATCCACCATTAAACTATTGACTCCCACAGATATCAGGCCTATACATCCTCACTTCCTCCTTCCTGTAAAGACTGTATTCCATTCTCCCAGTTCCTCCGTCTCCATCTTATATGTTACGATGATTCCAACTTTGACTAGGGAGTCTCCAAAATGTCCACCTCCTTCCTCAACTAAGAATTCCTCAGCATCGTTGTTGACATGGTCCTCAACCGGGTCTGATCTATGTCTCGCACGTCTGCCCTTACTCCGTCTCTTCCCTCCTGCAACAGCGACAGGGTTCCCCTTGGCCTTACTACCATCGCAACAGCATCCACATTCAAAATGCCGCCATTTCTGCCACCTCCAGCAAGATCCCACCACTAGGCACATTCCTCTCCCTTCCCTTATCACCCTTCTGCAGGGACCATTCCCCCCAGGACACCCCTGGTCTACCTTTCCTTCAATGCCAACACCCCTCAACAGTCCCATGGTACCTTCCCCTGCAATCGCCGAAGATATAGACCTGCCTGTTCATCACCATCCTCGGTATCCAAGGGCCTAAACATACATTTCGGATTAAACAATGCTTTACCCGCACTTCACACAATCTACTGCATTTACTGCTCACATAGGCTGTGAAACTGCTTCGCAGGACACCTACATTCTGCCCACAATAAAGACTCTGAGCTTCCAGTTGTCTGCCACCTCAACATGCCACCCTGCTCCCCGGCCAACATCTCTGGCTCAGGCTTACTGCAGTGCTCCAGCAAAGCTCAGTATAAGCTGGAAGAAGTCAAAAAGCATGGCTCTAGAAAAGCAGAGTCAGTCAGGCAGCATCCAAGGAGCAGGAGAATCAACATTTCCACCATAAACTCTTCATCAGGAATGTGGAGGGGGGTTGGGGGGGCCAAGCAGAATCAATGTCGATTTTGCCAGTTTCATGAACTCCCTTCCCCCTACCTTATTCCAGATCCAATCCTTCAACTCAGCACTACCCTCTTGACCTGTCCTACCTGTCCATCTTTCTTCACATCTATCCACTCCACCCTCCACTCTGCCCTATCATCCCCACTACCTTCATCTACGCATCGCATTCATAGCTTCCTTCCCCCACCCTCACTCTCTCCCATTTATCCATCAGCCCCTTTGCCCTCAGCCAACCCCCACATTCCTGATGAAGAGCTTATGCTGTAAACGTCAATTCTCCTGCTTCTCAGATGCTGCCTGACCAACTGTGCTTTCCAGTGCCCCACTTTTTGACTCTGATCTCCAGCGTCTGAGGTCCTCACTTTCTCCATAAACTGGAAAAACAACACCTAATTTTCCGCTTGGGAACCCTGTAGCCTTCTGCATTCAATATCGAGTTCAATAACTTCAGGGTTTGAATCTTCTATGTCCTAGCCCCTGTCCAATACACCAGATCTTGTTATTACATAGTCTGCTATTATACACAACCCATTGTCAGCCACTAACAGGCTGCATTAATGGTTATTTACCCTCCTAGCCTGAACATTATCCATTCCTTTGTTTTAGCAACTGGTCTTCTCTCTCTTTGGGGAGAGAGTGTGGTGTTGGAAAAACACAGCAGGTCAGGCAGCATCCGAGGAGCAGCAGGATCTATGTTTCGAGCATAAGCCCTTCATCAGGAATGGGATGAAGCCTCGGACGCTGCCTAACCTGCTGTGCTTTTCCAGCACCACACTCTTGACTCTGATCTCCAGCATCTGCAGTCCTCACTTTCTCTCTCTTTGGACTCTATTCCCATCTATTGTTCACTCCTTACCCACTGCCTACACCTTATCTTCTACATAACAAATCAACATTTTCCAAGCTATCATCAGTTCTGAGGAAGGATCATCAGACCTGAAGCATTAACTCTGATTTCTCTTCACAGATGCTGCCAGACCTGCTGAGTTTATCCATCATTTTCTGTTTTTGTTTCTGATTTACAGAATCTGCAGTTCTTTAGGTTTTGAGTAACACTGAGGTATTGTTTCCATTTCAATTTCAGAGTTGACTATTTGAAATACCTTTCAATTCCTCACCCATTTATTGCAGTCCTAATAAAGAAGATGGGAATAATTTAGACTAGAATGGATTCCCTACAGTGTGGAAACAGGCCCTTCAGCCCAACCAGTCCACACTGACCCTCTGAAGAGTAACCCACCCAGACCGACTTCCCTCTGACGAATGCACCTATCCCTATGGGCAATTTAACATGGCCAATTCACCTAACCTGCACATTTATGAACTGTGGGAGGAAACCGGAGCACCCAGAGGAAAGCCACACAGACACAGGGAGAATGTGCAAACTCCACACAGACAGTCGCCCGAGGCTGGAGTCGAACCTGGGACGCTGGTGCTGTGAGGCAGCAGTGCTAACCACTGAGCCACCGTATCAGCCTCCATTTTTTTCACTCTCATCCTTTATGGATTTTCTTTTTGAAAATTGTACAACTAAATGTTCAAATCATCTCCCTATTTCATAGCCTTCTTTGCTGTCAGTCGAAAGCTATGGGCCTGAGATCTACTCACAACTGGAGGAAGCAATCCACAATGCTCCTCTTGTAAGTTTACCTCCAATGGTTGTTCCATCATGTTTGGTGAGGCCAATATGCTTGAACCTGCCCATATTGTCCAAATTAAGGTGAATTACTTCCGTAGGAAATTTTTTTCATGACTCACACTGAAACATCTCCGTTCGTATATGTGAGGAGTAAAAGGATGGCCAGACTGAAGGGAGGATCAATCAGGGATAGTGCAGGGAACTTGAGCATAGAGTTGATGAGATGGAGGTGGTTCTTAATGAATATTTTACTTCAGTATTCACTACTGTGAGGGACTTTGCCATTTGTGAAGACAGAGTGAAACAGGCTCGAATCAGTTAATGTTAAGAAGGAGGATGTGCTGAAAACTTTGAAAAACATAAGGATAGATAAGTCCCCTGGGAAAGATGGGATATACCCAAGATTTCTATTGAAGTGATGGAAGAGATTGCTGTGCCTTTAGCAATGATCTTTGTGTTCTTACTGTCCACTGGAGTAGTGCCAGATGATTGGAGGATAGCAAATGTTATTCTCTTGTTCAGGAAAGGGATTAGAGATAATCCTGGGAATTATAGGCTAGTTGGTCTTATATCTGTGGTGGGCAAATTATTGGTGAAGATTCTGTGAGATAAGATTTATGATTACTTGAAAAACCATAGTTTGATTAGAAATAGTCAGCATGGCTTTGTGAGGGGCAGGTCAAGTCTCACAAACCTTATTGAATTCTTTGAGGATGTGATAAAACATATTGATGAAGGTAGAGCTATGGATGTAGTGTACATGGATTTTAGCAAGGCATTTGATAAGGTTCCCCATGGTAGGCTTGTTCAGAAAGTAAGGAGGCATGGGATTCAGGAAAATTTGGCTGTCTGGATACCAAATTGGCTGGTCCATAGGAAACAGAGGGTGGTAGTATATGGAAAATATTCAGCCTGGAGCTCAGTGACCAGCGGTGTTCCAAAGATCGGTTCTGGGACCTCTGTTCTTTGGGATTTTTATAAATGACTTGGATGAGGAAGTGGAAGGGTGAATTAGCAAGCTTGCCAATGATACAAAGGTTGGTAGAGTTGTGGATAGAGTGAGCAGGTGTTGTAGGTTGTAATGGGACATTGACAGGATACAGAATTAGGTTGATGAGTGGCAGATGGAGTTCAACCTGGAAAAGTGTGAAGTGATTACCTCTGGAAGTTGAATTTGAATGCAGAATACAGGGTAAAAGGCAGGATTCTTGGCTGTGTGGAGGAACAGAGGAATCTTGGGGAGCATGTCCATAGATCCCCCAAAGTTACCACCCAGGTTGATAGGGTTGTTAAGAAGCTGTAAGGTAAGTTGGCTTTCATTAGCAGGGGGATTGAGTTTAAGAGCGGCAATGTTACGCTGCAGGTCTATAAAGCCTGGTTAGACCACATTTGGAATATTGCATTCAGTTCTGATTGCCCAATTGTACGAAGGATATGGAAGCTTTAGAGAGGGTGCAGAGGAGATTTACCAGGATGCTGTGTGGACTGGAGGGTATGTCTTATGAAGAAATGATGAGAGAGCGAAGAAGGATAAGAGATGACTTGATAGAGATGTACAAGATGATGAGAGGTGGAGTTAGAGTGAATAATCAAAGACCTTTTCCAGGGCAGAAGTAGCAATCACAAGCGGGCATAACTTTAAGGTGATTACGGGAGGTTTTAGGGTGGATGTCAGAGGTCGATTCTTTACATAGACAGTGGTGGGCGCAGTGGTAGTAGAATCAGGTACATTAGGGATATTTAAGCAATTCTTGAATAGGCGCATGGATGATAGTAAAATGAAGGGTTTTTAGGTTAGTTTGATCTTAGAGTAGGATAAGAGATCAGCACAACATCGTGAGCCAAAGGGCCTATATTGTATTGTACTGTTTTATGTTCTATGGGTTATGTTCAAAGTTAATCTTTAATTCAACTCTGTATCATGAAATTTGTAACCCCAACGTATATCTCCAGTTAATGTTTTCTCCTTCATTAACCCCTCTGGAAGACAAATAATATCATCAGCTGGTATCATTGATTTACTTGATCCAGCATCTATCCCCTTTTGACATAAAACACTCTGAAATTCCAGTGGCTTAATTCTCGTGGTCAAACTTTGAAAAAGAATTCTCCTAAGCCATCGCTCCCACCTTCGTACATTTCAATGAAATATGCTCACTGTGTACTACCACTACTCAATTTCCTGGTGTCCTCTTTTCCGATGATTCCTTGATTGCCTTCCTGCTGCATTTAAATTCTTGTAATTGGCTTTGTAACGTCCAGTTGAATTGCACAGGAGGCGTGTTATATTCTTTATGTCACTTTTTGCATTCAACATTCTTGTTTTTTTGACTCTGGTATCCTTTTGTCCTTTCTCAATAACTAGTGTATCTTCCATCTGCAGATTTTCTATTCCTTCAATTTTCTTGTTGATTTCCATCTGTCAATTTTTCCATTATTCCATCTGTAATTCTCTCTTCCAGATAACGTGAGTATCTACCAGAACTGCTGCTAATAGATATACAACACAAAATCAGACCCTTTGGTCCAACTCATCCATGCTGACCAGATATCCTAAATTAGTCCCTCTAAACCCTTCCTGTGTTTGATCTTGAATACTTGATGTCCATCTAAATATTATTTCTGAATTTGCAGGAATGCTATATTTAAACTCTGACATGACCACCTTTTCCCTCACATTTTCAAACATCTTCTCTGACTTGAGAGATGTATACAACTGATCCCATAACATTTCTTTCTTCCTAGCAAATTCCACAAATGTCTGATTACATTTCTTTCTTGTCCTAAAGTTTAATTGTTGAAAAATGTGGTGCTGGAAAAATACAGCAGGCCAAGCAGCATCCGAGGAGCAGGAGAATCAACTTTTCGGGCATAAGCCCTTCTTCAGGAGTCCTGTTTTTCCAGCACCTTATTTTTCAACTCTGGTCTACAGCATCTGCAGTCCTCACTTTCTCCTAAAGTTTAATTGACAAACTTTCGGCACAGTTACATAAGCATTGCATATTGCCTCTTTGTTAATGTTGCCCTCTGTAGATTGTTCTTTTCTGATAAACTGGTGTACACCTACTTATTTGGCAATAAATTCACTCTTGAAACCTCATATGCCATTACAAATGAACCACCATGAACCGCTAATGAGTTCCACAGGTCAGAATTGCATGTATATGACTTTCAAGTAAGATACTAGTCATGCACCAAGATGACCATGTCTGACACAGAGCAGATTACCCATCCATGCAATGACTAAGATATGCCTCTTAATCCTCATGTTGAAATTCGAGACTATAAAGTTGACGACGTTCTCATGGTTGATCTGTTACACTTTGCCAAGAACTGATGCGAACAGTTATAATTGGCAACTGCTGAAGGTGAACAACTACAGACTTCCAAAAGATCATTATTAAGGGATAGTGTGACTGTGTTAAAGTACTTTCTGAGAACACTAATTTATTTCAGCATACGGAGATAAACCAGGCATATCACAGTCAGTCATTTTCAAGCGCAAACAAATCCAAATGCCAAAAGCATTAAGTTGAGATTTCATGCCCATGTTGCATTAGGGACACAGGAGTATTCAAAGCACAAGATAATTATCACATAGCTCTGGGTACAGGCCAGAGATGAATCAGGATACTTAATGACTCCAGAATGCAAATGAGGCATGCTAAACACCTCAACTTTAGCTGTGGAGGAAGCCTGTATATCTCCTAGATTTTACATCCATTCCTTGAATGAAAATAGTAACAGGCCTATTTGCAGTGGATGGGGAAGATTGCATCCTTAGGTGAATTACTTCCTGAAATTTCCCATTGTTCGATGACTTAGCAACACAACAAGCCCAACTGTCATTTCCACAATGAGTGCTATTTTCAATCTATTCAGTGACATTGACAAAATCCTGTCTGACAATGAACTGCAGTTCATTGGCAAATAATTTCAAGATTTGTGAAAAGTAGGAAGTGACCCGCATAATCACATTGTCACTCCATTTTCCACATTCAAATGGTTTTGTGGAGGGTATTGTCCACACAATCATTGGACATCGAGCAAGAAAGCAAGTTTTGTGCATTGTATTACTGCATTTTTGTGCAACAACACTGGAGAAAGAATGACCATTCCTGGCAGCATTTATGCTCAGAAGGCAAGAGTAAAGGACCTTCCCCAACAGGCAATTGTTTAACCATTCTGAAACACAGAATTTTCATCTTGAATGACTGAGGAAATGGGAAGACCGATATGATGAGCAAGCATGTCGAGACTGCCAAAACTGTGCACAGAGCACAGAGTGTGATTTAGAAATAAGAGTACTTAGAAACCAACAACAAATTCATTCCTGATCATGGTGACACACTGAGACATCTCAGCTCAATGTAAATACATCAGGGCTGCATGAAGAGAGTGAGAAAGAAAACTCTGATGACCAGGGTTGAGCAGAGATGTTAAGTGAAAGAACCAGCAGCAAAACAAACAAGTGGTCAAACAAATGCAACAGAGAACAGTGCCTTCCCCTGATGCTCACCTTCCACCCTACAAACCTTCGCATTAACCAAATCATCAGCCGACATTTCCGCCACCTCCAAAAAGACCCCACCACCAGGGATATATTTCCCTCCACACCCCTTTCCTCCTTCCTCAGGACCGTTCCCTCCATGACTACCTGGTCAGGTCCACGCCCCCCTACAACCCACCCTCCTCCCATCCTGGCACTTTCCCCTGCCACCGCAGGAACTGTAAAACCTGTGCTCACACCTCCTCCCTCACCTCTATTCAAGATCCTAAAGGAGCCTTCCACATCCATCAAAGTTTTACCTGCACATCCACTAATATCATTTATTGTATCTGTTGCTCCCGATGCGGTCTCCACTACATTGGGGAGATTGGGCGCCTTCTAGCAGAGGACTTTAGGGAACATCTCTGGGACACCCGCACCGATCAACCACACCGCCCCGTGGCCCAACATTTCAACTCCCCCTCCCACTCTGCCGACGACATGGAGGTCCTGGGCCTCCTTCACCGCCACTCCCTCACCACCAGACACCTGGAGGAAGAACGCTTCATCTTCCGCCTTGGAACACTTCAACCCCAGGGCATCAATGTGGACTTCAACAGTTTCTTCATTTCCCCTTCCCCCACCTCACCCTAGTTCCAAACTTCCAACTCAGCACTGTCCCCATGACTTGTCCTACCTGCCTACCTCCTTTTCCACCTATCCACTCCATCCTCTCCTCCCTGACCTATCACCTTCATCCCCTCCCCATTGTATTCTATGCTACTTTCTCCCCACCCCCACCCTCCTCTAACTTATCTCTCCACGCTTCATGCTCACTGCCTTTATTCCTGATGAAGGACTTTTGCCCAAAACGTCAATTTCGCTGCACTTTGGATGCTGTCTGAACTGCTGTGCTCTTCCAGCACCACTGATCCAGAATCTGGTTTCCAGCATCTGCAGTCATTGTTTTTACCTTCCTCTCCATACCGTTGTACAAACTGTCACTGTACTATAGCATGTGTGATTTGTTGCTGTAAATGTCCCAGAAATCGTCAAACCTCATGACTTGAAGGATGACACTCTACTGAAGGCATTCTCCTTTCGGTAATTAAATAGCCAAATGAGCCCAGATTCATTCTTGTTTGCAGAGTGTCACATTTGTAGATACATTTGTTGTAATATATGCTTGTTGGATACTTCAGTACAGTACATATCTGTAGTTTCTTTGGATACAGAAGGCAAACTCATGCTAGTAATCCAAGTTGAAAGGTGACTCAGCCATTTTGCATCAGAAGCTTCTTGAAGCGCGATTTCTGTCAAAAATAAAATTCGTATTATTCTTGCCACATGAAAAAAAATATAGTTAATCCTTTGGTACCATGGTATTGGCATTTGATAGTTCAGTACAAATCTCTGTGTTTCTCGGCCCTTCTCTCTCAGCATCTCAGGGATGAGAAGGAGGGCAAAGAATTTGGAATTAATTCCACACAGCCACTTAATGAATTTTCTATGTAACATGCTAATTTATTATTGTTCACAATGTAAAAGAAATCTGTTTATATTAAAGTTACTTCACGTGTTCAAAGCTCTTGTTTGACATTGTTTTCATGTGAATGTTGAAATGTACATGTGATGAAGGATGCACATTTTAACTGAAGGCATTCTAAATTGTCTAAGGTTCCAGCACAAACACAGTGGATTGAGTGATTTTTGATTAGGTTCTGCCACGTAAATAATTTGTGTTTCTCTTCCTAACTGCAGCTGTATACACAAATTAAACAAAGAGTTTTGAATTAATTGCCAATGCAAAAAAAAAATGCTTAATCTCACTTTATTTATTTAATTCTTTCATTCTTTTTCTTGCTTTATTCTCCTGGATGGATAAACACAGTTTGAGTGACTAATCTCTCACAATACCTCATTAAATATTTGTTGAGTATTTTAAACACTAGGGAGGGATAATTCTGTTGTTCATTTATTGTTATAATCTGTTTGTCTCAGAAACTACTAGAAAAGCAAGTTTTACATTCATTGCCCATTATTCCAATTTTTAAATCTTGGTTTTCCAATTATTTTTCATTCCAAATTTCTTCATTTATCCTCTTCCAGACTGTAATGTGCATTTATTAAGAAAGCACTCCAAGGTGCTTGACTGGAGGTATCCAACATGTTGCGTTTGGAGCAGTGAACATGGTTTTGTACATTGGTTAAGTGCATTGAGTAAAATTGTAATTTGCACCCTGTCAGCAAATTCACATATACTGGAGGTTGGACTTTCTTAGCTCTGCAACTTTGAGTCAAGAAGCAAGCTATAGGTGAAGTAGACAGATATCTATTCATTTTCAAGGAACTGAATTGGTTTCTCCACATTATCTACTCGGTTTGCTTCAGATTTGTGTAATAAGAAGTGACATTATCCACTGTGGACCATTGGCAACATGAGCACTCTTCAATCTATGAGCTCAATACTAAATGACAAGTTGTAAGATGCATTTCAAATTACTCTTTTGCAAGTGCCCTGCAGAATTCTCTCAGTCATTCCATTGCGTTAATCACATCCAGAAGTTTATCCAGCATTCCCATCCCCTCATGAATAGGTCAAGCTTTTGGCCAGATCAGGTTTTAATTGACATTGAACAAAGTACTTGCAGCAACATGACTTGTACATACGAAACCATAGTTGGCCTCTAGAAGTAAAATTTACCACGGTAGATGTCACATTAACTGTGTACCATAGTGTAATATGGCCAAAAACAAATTGGCTACCCTTATAAATATTGGCTTTTTTCTCTTGTGTTTACTTCTGTGCTCTGTGAATCTCTGGTTTGTGTTTTTAATAACATGCTGCAGGCTGGAACGGGTTGGTAAACAAGCTCATGCACTGACAGTAGTAAGAAAGGCTATCAGGTCAGAACCAGAAAATAATAGTTTGACTTTTGTTACTGGCAGGTTTCTAGAAGAAATCATTAATAGTAAACTGTGTGAACACTGTGACAGACAAAGGGTAATTGCCAAATCCCCCCCTCCCCAACCCCCCGATTTCTGGAAAGATCGTGTTTCATCAACGTGTTGAATCTGCTTGAGGGTAACTGTACCACTTGTATCAGAAGCCATTAGGTCACTAAATATGCTTGAATTCTGCGGGACAGGAAGCACTTTTTGGTTACATAAGTAAATAATTATATCCTCACTGCAGAAGGTTATTAATGGTAGTGGGACCTAACTACTGGTGGAGTTCAGGAGGGACTGATGTTTACATCATTACTATCACTAGCTTCAATGATATGGATTAAGGAATTGGAAGAAAGTGCTTAGAAATTCCCAGTTGATATTGTCTTAATATCATGAATGTGTGCTGGGAATTTTGGATAGATAAGGATGAAAACTGCAAACTGATGAATAATTACTAATTATTTACATGTAGTACAGAAGCATGATTGAGTATGGCCTTACTAGAACGTCCTTCCATCAAGTCCCAGTTCCATGTTGTATGACATTATCTGATATCATGTATAACTCTTTGCTTTTAGTTATTAATCCCAAATACTATATTTCCCATCTGAACCTCCAGATCAATCCATCCATTAACTAATGATCCATCCATTTTTATACTACTTCTGCTTCACCGGCTCCAAGTATTTCTTGTCAGTGACAGAGTTTGAGGAAATAAGGACCTATTGGCTCTCTTATTTCTCCTTGGCGGAGTGAGATCATGGCCTCTCTCAACAGATGGTACCAAGGCTGTGACACTTGTGATAACTTGAATGAAAGGTGGTTAAGATCAAGGCGTCACTGAACAGAAATCTATATTCTTTTCTCCTTTGCACACAGCAGAGAAGTTAAAGCACGAATTTGAAAATGAGCAGTATGTTTGGCTCCCTAAGGAAACACACTGCTGCTCCATCTCATCCACCCATGAATCTGGGTGACAAAAAGAAGAATGAAAAGCATTCTGAAGACTATTGAAGAATTCATGGTTTCCCTATCACTCCGAAGTAAGATGCTGTTTTTTTCTGGAGCTAGTGCTATTACTTTAACAGTAGTTTCAGTGTGAGGTTGTATAGGCAATGCCATCTCAGGTATTCCAGCACACAAATAAGATTTTGCTATAATCAACAACAAACTTGAAGATTCAAGGAAATTTGACCCACTTGTACATCTAAATCGGGACTGATATCTATAAGAAACTCCGAATTATATTGTAATTCATAGACTTGTTTTAAGATCAACATTTGCATAAGGCATTTTGTGTACAACAGCTACATTGGTAACAGGAAGGATGTTTTATTTCAGTATCTTATAGGGTACTTGCTATGTGGTTAACATTTCCCCCTGATTCTTTGTTAATTTTTTTGGATTCAGTTTAGCATTTTCAAACACCTGTATTGCAGCACACCTAACATGTGAATCCCACTCTGTTGCTCTAAGACTGCTAATAGCCTGGATTTTAGTTTTCAGTCTCTTTTAGACAATTAAACCTTTCCCAATCTTGCCTCATTTTATGAGTTTCAAGGTCCATTTGCTATTCAGCTCTAAGATGTGTGGAGGTACTACCCAGCTTGAAATTCTGCACTTTGGGCCTTTGTGCCTTTATTGCTTTACAGAACAAAAACTTGAGTATTTCCATTGGTTACTGGTGAGGTACAATTGCAGACTCCCATTTGCATTTCTACAGATTGATAGTCTCTGCAAAGTCAGTATTGGCTCAAACCAAATTTGATTTGACAGCCTCAATTTATTAGAATTTTCATTGGCAGCTTCGATTGTTGAACAACCTTTTTGTGGCTCTTTCTGAGATTTCAGACTTTTCTTTGAACATCGCGTTCCTTTGAACTAGGGTGGCACAATGACTCAGTGGTTCAGTGGTTAGCCCTGTTGCCTCACAGCACCAGGGACCCGGGTTCAATTTCCTGCCTTGGGCGACTGTCTGTGTGGAGTTTGCACATTCTCCCCGTGTCTATGTGGGTTTCCTCCAGGTGCTCCGGTTTCCTTCCACAATCCAAAGATGTGCAGGTTAGGTGAATTGGCCATGCTAAATTGCCCATAGTGTTAGGTGCATTAGTCAGTGGTAAATATAGTGTAGGGGAATGGGTCTGGGTGGGTTAAAGTTCGGAGGATCAGTGTGGACTTGTTAGGCTGAAGGGCCTGTTTCCATACTGTAGGTAGTCTAATCTAATCGCTTAATGCTCTTTGCTCATCGTTGTAAACCACAGTCACATATAGTTGACTGCTGCCAATGGAGTGGAATACAGTCCACACTTGCATAACTTACATTGCTCAGGTCCTCTTTACATGAAGGTGTTCCTGTATCAGACCATGGCTTCTGCTGCTGCGTGTCATTGGGGTCTTTCATAGAATGAACAGCCAAATTCATCTCTTTATTCAGTTTCTTCTGCAAGATACTGATACTCCTCAGAAAGGAACAAGAAAAAAAAAACAGGGAGACCATCTACACGGACTTGAAAGAAAAATAAGTAGACAAAGCAGGAGGCTGGAAGAACACAGCAAGCCAGGCAGCATCACAAGATGGAGTGGTCGACGTTTCCGGTACAACCCTTCTTTACCCAAAATGTCAACTCCTTCACCTCCTGATGCTACCTGGCTTGCTGTGTTCTTCCAGCCTGCTGCCTGTCTACTTGGGATTCCAGCATTTGCAGTTTTGTTTTTGTCTCTGAAAGGAACAAAAGCAAAATGCAGGACCTCCTTTAGCTAATTATCAAAATCTGTAGTCGTTTCATTCTCTTCCACGCATTCTTTAAAAAGCAAATGCAGGTCTAAAATCTTACCTTGGAGCTGGTCTCCTTCATCCTAGGTGTACAATTTTCCTGCTTCTCCTAGATTCACTTCAAAGAGAAATGAAAGAAATGCAGTATAATCCTGAAGTCCGAGGGATGGTGTTTCTTCAATGAAGATAAATTCACAGCCTAATGAGTTAACTTCAGTTTCTTGTGCAGCTAGCAAATTAAAAAAAAATTCAAAGCTGCACAAATATCTCTATTTAATAAAAAAACAACTCTAATTAAGGATGGCATGCAGAGTGATCTCTCTCTCTCAATCTCTCTCTCATATTATGGCCAAGTTGTGCCTATCTCTGTCATCATGTTCTCATTAAAAAATACCTTCTGCTCCTGAGTTTGAATGGAAAGTGATTGGAGAAATTTAGGTTTCAGCAATGAATTTTGTAGAAGAATCCAATTCAAAATGACTTTTCTTGCCATTAATCATGATGGCTACAGCCCAGAAATGTTCGTGTGGGTCCACCATTTCTTCTACGAAGAATGAACCTTGTTTCATCTGTTTCTTGGGCGGTTACAGTTTTGAGCATTAGGTTATAATTTTTGGTTCTGAAGTTGGAAGTTATCGACTGCTGTTTGGCCAAACTACTTAAAACAATTTCTCCTATGGCATCCATGACACTTGACATTGATAGCTGGGCAGATTTGGAGGTAAAGATGACTTTCTCTGCCAGACAGCGACAATGGGTCTTCTTCCCATTGTCTCTGTTGTCTTGCTGGACTGTGATTGATGAAGTTGACTGAATCAGAATTGATGATCTGGCCCAAGAAATCTTCTCTGTCCTCTCAGGCAAACAAGGTTTGTTTTGCTTACATTGTTTAGTCTGTTTGCTGATTTGCACTGATTTTGACAAATCTTGACACTTATTTTGACTGCAAGGATTCCAGTAAGGCTTAATACAGGACCCCAATTCCTTACCAGCTCAGTTGTCAGTGTTCCATTTCATTCATAATCAGTTATGTAGTGCAGGTCATTTCTATAGGAATTGAAAGTCTCCCATGCCTCCTGACCATGTCAGTCAGTTCTGGGAAGTTTTGGATAGATGAGAGTTGGACAAATTGGTGCAAACCGATGAACATTTATTGACAATTTCAAACAGTATGTTTGGGCAGCACTTCACTGGAACCTTCTTCCCTCAGGTCACAGTCGCATGTGACAGGACATCATCTGAAGACATTACAGTCTAATTATTATCATAAAACTACTAATCTTATATACTGTTATTAAGACTTGTATGGCTATTGGGTCTATACATTGAAAAATAGATTGCCGCCAGCTGTCTATGTAGTTTAGAAATGGAACAAACAAGAATGTGTATACCATACAAGATTGTGAGCTTGCTGCTGTTAAGCTAGAGGAAAGCTTGCATGTGCTCATACTGAATATGAAAAGATCCAAAATTAAAGGGCTTGTTTTATTAGTTCATGGGCTATGACCATCTCTGGCAAGGTTAATGTTTATAAGACATCCCTAATTGTCCTTAGGGAAATGGTGCTGAGTTGTCACCTTAAACCATTGATGTCAGTGTAGTATAGCCATAGTCTCATGGTCATTAGAAAAGGATCTTGAAGATATTGACCTGGCAACAGAGGAGCAGCCATATATATCCAAGTTAGGTTGGGGTGTGGTTTGAAATGGAATCTACAAGTAGTGGTACTGCCCTGCATTTGTTGCCCTTGTACCACTGGGAGGTATTAGTCCTGGGTTAGATGTTGCTGTTGAAGAAACTTCAGATTACCATAGGGTTACTTAGAGGATGGCACACACTGCTGCAATTGTGTATCTGTGCTTGAGGGAGTGACTATATCAGGTTATGGTTGTATTCTTGTCAAATGGTCTGCATTGTCCGGAATGGTGCTGAGATTTTTGAGTATTGTTTGTGGAAAGACTGTATCTTCTTATTTATGTGTAACTTTAATAGAGAACTGAAATGGGAAAAGAACCATTCTTAAACCAAGGATTGCAGTAGTACTATTGCAAACCTTTAAAGCAAGTAACCTGACACTCAAGGTGAGTATTGTTTACACAGCTGTTCGTTCAAGCAGCAGTAGATGGTTTGCAGATAAACTGGAGTCAAGTCTTTGTCGAAATGAAGATTCAGCCAGCAACAAATAGCTGACTGGTCAATGGATTAGTGACCAGTTATTTATGACAAGTGTGTACCGACAATAATGTGATTGGTTCCCAGATAGCCGAATAACTTTGATCTGTGAACAAGATAGGGAGAAGTTGTCTGATATCACCAAGTTTGGGAGCTGTCTTTGTTCTGTGCTATAAAAAGCACTTCAGGTGTGAAGAAAACCAGGTTACTTTTTCCCTTCAGTTGCAGTAAGCTGAGACGTTTAAGTAATATATCAAAGGTCACTATGAGTGTGAACCAGTTACCCTATATCTCCAGCAAACAAATAAAAGCATCTGGAGAAGGAAGATTGAGAAATAACATTCCAATGAGCACAAGAAACATCTCGGCACACCCTGTGAACAGGGTCAACTGAACTGCTTTCCAAGTTCTGTTCTTTTACCTATAAAACCCATGATTTTTCTTCCTAGCCATGTGTGGTTGGATATGTGTGCATAAGGGGGTGTTTATAAGGGGTATAGAGCCATAGAGTCCTACAGCACAGAAACAGGGATCAGCCCAAGGCTCATTAGTGTATTGCTGGTGAGATTTGGATGTGAAATGACTACATCCTCCACTAGTGAGCTTTGGAGCTGCTCCCATAGGCCAGCAGGTCAGACTGGCTGGGAGCAGGACAGTTGGCTCAGGTACAGATACAGAGGCTTGGGAGGTCACCTGGAGTGGAATGACAGAAGGCTCAGGACAATATTTCTTTTGACAAAGCCATTCAATGAAAATGCTCCCTGGATTGTTCAGTGCTGAGCACAGTTGACATGGCTTGGCTGGTGGTGAGAAGGGCACTGCCTGTGAGATCCTTTATGCACGCCCGGACTCTCTGCCACACCGCATGCTGCCCTTGAAGCAGCTGTGGAGGGGACGAGACTGTCACACATCTCCTTCTGGAATGTGCCTATGCAAAGGAAGTCTGGAGAGGAATGCAATGGTGTTTGTTGAGGTTCATCCCGAGCAGCTCCGTGACGCGGGACTCCGTGCTATTCGGTCTGTTCCCTGGGACGCACACCGAGATGAATATCAACTGTCCCTGGAGGATCATCAGCTCGGTGAAAGTGCTCTTCAGTCTGTCCAAAGCCTATTGATCTCCCAGCTAAAGGAGCTGACACTGACTGAGTGTTGCGGACTGGCACATTCCAAGGTCCAGGACTATGTGTTGAGGGACGCGCTGAAGCTTGGGGCAGGTGCCGCCAAGGTGTGGAGGGGAAAGAAGACCATGTAACATCTGCCAGCCAAAGAAGAACAGGAGGCCCACTCAGTAAGTGGGCCCTGCTGATGCCTCAGCTAAATATATGGATGGTAAACATACAGACCTGTATATACAAATGATTAATTCCGATCTCTGTATGTAAAGAAATGGAATGTATACGTATGTATGGCATGACCAATTGTACAAATCATCAAAATATTTTATGAATAAAGTATATTTTTGAAAAAAAAGTTCAGTGCTGAGCACAGTTGAGGAGACAGCAGGACACAGGAAAATTCACCAGCCTGGATGTCTGTTTTAAAGGGACAGAGTGAAATTGTCGCAGATGAAGAAATCACTTAACAAGGCAACTAGTGTCTCAAATGCATCTCACTTGCAAGTTAATAAGATGGGTAATTGAGCAATATTTAATTAATATCTCCACGCATCCAGTCACTTTGTGAGCCTATAAGACAATGAGGACTGGAAATCTGAAACAAACACAGTGAATGTTGGAGAACCTCAGCAGGTCTGGCAGTATTGGTGAGAGAGAAACTGGCTTGGTATTCTGAGCTCAGAACCCAGATGGAAAAATCAGTAAAACTTGTCAATGACACATTCTCGTCATTACTCATTCATAGCAAGTGGGTATCGCTGGCTGGGCCAGCATTTATTGTCTGTCCCTAGATGCTGTTGCAAAGGTGATGATGAGCTGCCTCTTGAACATCTGCAGCCCATTTATTATAGGTAGACCCACAATACCGGTACAGGGAGAGTTCCAGTGACACTGAGGGAAGATTGACATATTTCCAAATGTGGATGGGGAGTGTTTTGGAGGGAACTTCGAAGTTGTTGCTGCCCTTCTCCTTCTAGATGGTAGTGGCCATCAGTTTGGAAGGTGCCGTCTTGGTGAATTTCTGCATTACATCTTGTATATGGTACACGCCGCTGCTACTGATGGTTTATGGTGCAGGGAATGGATGCTTGTGGATATGGTTCTGATACCTACTGATACTGATCTACTCATCTTGTATACTTCAAAATGAAACTCTTGTATGCCCTGTCTTAATTTCCAAGTTTTATTAAGGTTCGTTTTCTGTTTCTTCTTTCGAGGTACACCTCATCAGCCCAGGAACAGAGTTGCTGAATATCTCGCTGCCAGCTTACATGCTGATTCCCTGGCCCCAATTCACCCTGATCCCTTATTCCGGTGGCAGTGACAGCAAGATTACTTGCCCACAAGAAGCCAGTAGCCAATCCTCCCAATTACAGTCCAACCTTGATAATCCGAACATCAATTATCCAAATTTCGGATTATCTGAACAAGATCTCAAGGTTCCATAAAAACGGTATTAGGCAACTCACCATTCAGTTATCAGTTAAACAATGTTACGGCGTGCATTGTCGGATAACCGAGTCGTGTTCAATAACCGGTACTCATAAATTACTGTTTGTTTATAACTAGATCGATTATCCAAATGATCAGTTATCCGAACAAGAGACTCCCCACCCATCTCGTTCAGATAATCGAGGGTCTATTGTCCTCACATGTTCCTGTCTGTAATACACTTGGGGGTCAGCATTCTAAGCAAACTAAGTGGCCTTGAGGAGTACCATAGCAGTCCTGAGGAGCAGCTCAACTCCCCACCACACCCCAAAACCCCCTCCATCCCTCCCCCCCACACACATACAAGTAGCCTGGAATGTAAAGGTCAATTTTAATTCGAAGTTGCTGTATTTGAAAAGAGGGCTTGCACTGTCACACTAGAACCTACTGCTGTCTTCAATACAGGAGACCTGTTCAAGACCCTCCAGCTTGGAGATACTCCCACCATCAACAAGTTCACCTTCGAAACATCTAGTGGCCACTCCAGAGCAAATCCACTTTGCTGACCCACATTTAAACTGAGAGTGGGGTTTGCAAACTTCCAGGGAAAATCTTGTACCCAGAGTTGGGAAGGGACTGATGACTGCATTGGGTCGGTAGAAATTCCTTTCTTTTGGGAAAAGTTGGGAAGACACGGTAAATAAATAATAGTTGTGCTGCTGTGAAGATGGTCAAAACATGATAGTAGCATTGAACTGCTCCTGGGAAGAAGCTATTTGTAAGGATATGGGAGGAAAGGCAGCACATTTGTCACTGTGATGAATATTGTGTTGTTACTTTATTTGAAATATGTGCATTTGTGATTCAAAATTTTGTGCTAGGCTATCCATCTAAACAACATGGTGTCAGGAGATCACTGTGCTTTCTTTCACACAATGTATTGGCACAGTTCTGGGGTTGTTGGGTTGTTGCCCCTCCCTGCTACATGCTACCTTTTATTTCTCCCCTGCTACCACACCCCTAAACAGGTCACCAAGAGTTTGAGATGGAGGGATGGGTAGGAAATACTGAGGTGGCGAGTCAAAAAAAAATTGCTGCAAGAGTCAATTTTAATTGTAATCCATAGAAAATAAGTGCAGCCCTTTCCTTATGATTTTAATATCTCCTGCGCCCCGATGTTTCTATCCCCATGTCCAAAGTAAAATAACTTATCTTGCCATCAGCTATGATATTCCCATGCCACAGTATGTCTGTAGGTCTAAAAAATCAGGGTGTCACTCACCTCTACTAGCCTACCATGTCCCTGATGAAGAATTCTTCTTTCTTCTCAGTATTTTCGAATGGCCGGACACTCTGGTCTTTTTTTTGTGCTAACACTGCAGCTTTAAACTGCTTTCTCTCTCTCTACTGGCATTCATCATCTCTGTAATACTGCCTGAGCCCAGCTTCCATTGATGTGTCCCTTATCCATGTAACCATACCTTGTTTCCTCACAAGCATTATGCTGATGGAATCTCTGAGTACATAACAACTAGGAGCAGGAGTAGCCAATCTGGCATTTCAAGCCTTCTCTACCATTCAATCAGATCATGGCTGACCTTTTTGTGGCCTCAGTTCCACTTACTTGCCCTCTCACCATAACTTTTAATTTCTTTACTGTTCAAAACATCATCTATCTTAGCTTTTAAAACATTCATAGAAGAAACCTTAATGAGTTCACTGGGCAGGGAATTGCATAGAATCAAATCCTCTGGGTGAAGAAGTTCCTTCTCAATTCAGTCCTAAATCTGCTCCTAGTTTCACCCACCAGTGGAAAAATCCTCTCTACTTCTATCTTATCTATTCCCTTCATAATTTTATATGTTTCTATAAGATTCCCCCCTCATTCTTCTGAAGTTCAATGAATATAATCCCAGTCCATTCAGTCTCTCCTCATAAACCAACCCCCTCAACTCTGGATTCAACTTAGTGAACCTCCTCTGCATCCCCTCTGGTGCCAGTACATCCTTTCTCAAGTAAGGAGACCAAACTGCACACAGTACTCCAGGTGTGGACTCACAGCTGTGAGATAGCCCCCCAGCTTTCAAACTCAATCCCTTTAGCAATGAAGTACAAAATTCCAATCTTTTCCTCCCCATCCCTGTAAAGCCCTCAAATATCCTGTGATATTTCACTGATTATAGCCAATATTGCTGTTTGCCATTTAACCTACTGTGTACTTTCTATCACAGATTTAAGGTTGCAGCTTAAATCTCTAACATGGTGCTGTCCATTTCATTTCAGATGCTCCTTGTCACTTGCCTCCAGTTCTGTAACTTTGCTCATGTCTGCCACCATGTAGTAAGACCAGGCCTACATGTTTATGAATTACAATAACTTTGTTTTCTCATGGAACACAGGGAGAACTAGCCATTTGGATACAGAACTGGCTCAAAGGTAGAAGACAGAGGGTGCTGGTGGAGGGTTGTTTTTCAGACTGGAGGTCTGTGACCAGTGGAGTGCCACAAGGATCGGTGCTGGGTCCTCTACTTTTTGTCATTTACGTAAGTGATTTGGATGTGAGCATAAGAGGTACAGTTAGTAAGTTTGCAGATGACACCAAAATTGGAAGTGTAGTGGACATGCAAGAGGGTTACCTCAGATTACAACAGGATCTGGACCAGATGGGCCAATGGGGTGAGAAGTGGCAGATGGAATTTAATTCAGAAAAATGCCAGGTGCTGCATTTTGAGAAAGCAAATATGAGCAGGACTTATACACTTAATGGTAAGGTCCTAGGGAGTGTTACTGAACAAAGAAATCTTGGAGTGCAAGTTCATAGCTCCTTGCAAGTGGAGTTGCAAGTAGATAGGATAGTGAAGAAAGCGTTTGGTATTGCTTTCCTTTATTGGTCATAGTATTGAGTACAGGAGTTGGAAGGTCATGTTGCGGCTGTACAGGTCACTGTTGGAATATTGCGTGCAATTCTGGTCTCCTTCCTATCAGAAAGATGTTGTGAAACTTGAAAGAGTTCAAAGAAAATTCACAAGGATGTTGTCAGGGTTGGAGGATTTGAGCTATAGGGAGAAGCTGAACAGGCTGGGGTTGTTTTCCCTGGAGCGTCGAGGGCTGAGGGGTGACCGTATAGAGGTTTACAAAATAATGAGGGGCATGGATAGGATAAATAGACAAAACCTTTTCCCTGGGGTTGGGGAGTCCAGAACTAGAGGGCATAGGTTTAGGGTGAGAGGGGAAATATATAGATTACTTACAGTGTGGAAACAGGCCCTTCGGCCCAACAAGTCCACACCGACCCGCCGAAGCACAACCCACCCATACCCCTACATTTACCCCTTACCTAACACTACGGGCAATTTAGCATGGCCAATTCACACATCTTTGGACTGTGGGGGGAAACCGGAGCACCCGGAGGAAACCCACGCAGACACGGGGAGAACGTGCAAACTCCACACAGTCAGTCGCCTGATTCGGGAATTGAACCGGGTCTCTGGTGCTGTGAGGTACTGTGCCACCGTGCCGCCCACGAAAAGTGACCTAAGGGGCAATTTTTCATGCAGAGGGTGGTATGTGTATGGAATGAGCTGCCAGAAGAAGTGGTGGAGGCTGGTACAATTGCAACATTTAAGAGGTATTTGGATGGGTATATGAATAGGAAGGGTTTGGAGGGATATGGGCCGGGTGCTGGCAGGTGGGACTAGATTGTGTTATCTGGTTGGCATGGACAGGTTGGACCAAAGGGTCTGTTTCCATGCTGTACTTCTCTATGACTATGACTCTAAAACTATCTCCATGGATTTTAAGAGGGGCATCTGGAACTGCATAGATTCAGCTTTCAGCTTCATATAATCTGATGTGATTTATGTCATAGTGATTACGCACATTCTCATTATCTGTTCTTAGATTGGAGGTGTAGTTTACTTTTTGCCCCACAATTCGGAGAGATGTCCATACATCAGGACTTCTACAAGGTACTGATATGTACCTTCAGTCATATGCTGTGTTTTCAACAATCCAGAGATTGAGGGATTTGGTCTAAGGTGGTCATCATTGCATACTGTTGACCAAGAGCAATGAATTGGGCCAGCTGCATGCACACATTCATGCCCAAGAAATGTTCCACATCTATGAAAGGAAATAAATGTCCATGCTGAGTGAGTATATGCAGGCCTGAATCTTGTGTTTAACTAGATCTCCCCCATCCCACCCAAAAATGGTAATGACCCACATGAGGGAGATTATCCTTTATCTTTACTATTATCCTTTACCTGTATTGAATGACTAGTAGACTGGACAACTTGGCCACCACCAAATCACATTTAATAAAACCCAGGAAGCCTTGAAAAAACAAACATGGGCACAGGTTGATTCAAAAGGGAAAATATTTTTCTTAAATCAACCTGTTCAGGGTTGTTATTACATATCTCTGGAGCAGGTGGAACTTGAACCCAGGCCTCTTGGGAATGAGGTGCAATTACAAAGTGGAAAACCCTATTAAATTGTCTTTTAATGCACTCTAACCGTTGCCTTTTTAAATTGACATCAGTGAAAATGGCAAATGGTTTGTGCTATTTGCTTGATAAAGGGGGTAATAAATAGCAACTCATAAAATGAAATCCATAAGTTTAACTAGTTTTTGTCATTTTAATGTAATTTGCTGTGTGCTACCAGCATTACTGTGAAAAGATTAGGGAACTGTTACCGTGAGAATGAAGCCAAATTACATCCTCAGCAAAGAACAAAAAACAACGTTGGCCTGGAAGAAGCTGACCTTGTGAGTCACTCTCAAACATGATGCTATCTGTGTAACCCAAGGAAAAATAAATTTGTGTGAAAAAAAGATCATTTGTAAGTGCCAAGCAACAAATGAAACAGAAAATGTTTGGCGAGGGTTTTGAGACATGTCTTGCATTCATGCAGAACAAGTTGTGCCTTATTTCTGCAAAGTAGCCTTGTAGAGCTGAGTTTAGATTGCTGATAGATCTTGCGCTCCACTCCTTTCTGTGCAATGTTCCTAGAGTTTAGACCAGTAGCTTCATGTTACGTTTCTGGACAGAGAAGCTGTGCTGTGATTACACTCAAACTGCTTGGATGTTAAGTGGTTCTTAAATCACTGTTGATTATTGCAAAACCACTGAGTACGAAAAGATGTTAACTCTAGTCCAAAATAAGCTTTTTTGTTAGAGCACCTATTGGTTGTGAATGAGAAGTAAAGGAGCTGTGCCTTTGGCTTGTGTCTAAATGAATACAATAACCCTGTACAATGTGATCGAGCTACAACTGGCATTGAATAATAAGAGACATTCAAGGTGACTTTATCCTTTCAAGTCAAAAAGAAACTTTGAAGCACATTAGCTACTTTCTGTTTGAATGGTGTTCTCAAATGTTAAAGTAAACAAAGATTTTAAATCAATTGCAATTCAGAAGGCAATGGCCCTGAAATTAACTTGAAGACACAATGGGATGTGTACTGGATAGATTAGAAAGTGGATTGTGGGATCTGATTTTGCATGGCACATTCAGAGGAAAACCTCCTTTGTCTGCAAATGACTTTTAACTCAGGGAAATAATTTAACCTTTCTTTTAAATGATTTCGCCATCCCAAATGCAGCAATGGGCATGTCCTCTACTCTTGTATTTAAAGGGCCAATCAGAAAATAAAATGTGGAAAAGTTGGAGTCCAAAGCAAAGAGGGGGGAGATCCGGTTTGAGATTGTCAAAGATGCGATGTATCTCTTGATATGGTATTGGGCTATGAAGAGATACAGAAGGCTATGGATGACTAAGGTGGTCAGCATCAAGACCTAACTGACATTAGCCCTCTCCCCCCACCCCAGATTAAGTGCAAGGAGTGCTTTGATGACCTAAGTAGTCAGGAAATGATGATTATAGTTGTACATTCACTTCCACTATGCAGTAATCAGAAGGACAGTCATAAGGAATGACCTGACCTCAGAAAATCATGAAGGAGAATCATCATGGATAGGAATAAGCAATAATAGAAAAAGGTGGTGTGAGTAATTTACAAGTCACCTAGCAGTCATTATAGCATTAAATAGAACATGGATCAAAACATTATTGGAACTTGTAACAAAGGTGACGAATTATGGAAGACTTGAATTTTCATATAATCTAGAAGAACGAAATTGACAAGATGGTCTACAACATGAGTTTGTAGGAACTTTTCATTATAGTTTGCTGGAGCAACCTTCCACATTGTGGAGCCAGCAAGGGATGCACCTATCTTGTTTTGTGCAATGGGTTAGGGATAATTAGTAATGCCTTAGTAAAAGATCCACTGGGAAGTAGTGACCATAATAAAATTGAATTCCATGTGTTTACCATGGAGAAAGACATGAAGACATGGGAACTTCGAAAAATTAATGGTCATATCTTGGGGCCAACCTACATCACAGTAGAGGAGGTTTTGGATGTATTGGAATGTCTGAAGGTGGATTAATCACCTAGTCCTGACTGGATATATCCAAGAACATTGCTAGACGCTAGACAGGAAATTGTGACAGCCTTGCTGATATTTTTGCACTATTGTTAGCCACAGGTGAGGTCCTGGAAGACTGGAGAGTAGCAAATGTTGTGCCCTTATTTAAGAAGTGCTGCAAAGAAAAACCTATGAACTATAGATGTAAGTCTAATATCTATGGTAGGCAAGGTACTTGAGAAGATTCTGAGAGATAGGATATACATACATTTGGAAAGACAGGGATTGATTAGGAGCAGTCAACATGGCTTTGTGGACAAGAGATCCTTTCTCACAAATTTGATGGAGTTCTTTGATGAAGTGACTAGGAAGGTTGATGAGGGCAGGGCAGTGGACTTAGTTTATATGGATTTCAGTAAGGCCTGGAGTCTATTATAAAGGATGAGATTATGGCACATCTAGATAGTAGTAACAGGATAGGACAGAGTCAGCATGGATTTATGAAGGGGAAATCATGCTTGACTAATCTTCTGGAGTTTTTTGAGGATGTAACTCTGAAGATAGACGAGGGAGATCCAGTAGATGTGGTGTACCTGGACTTTCAGAAAGCTTTTGATAAGGTTCCACATAGGAGGTTAGTGAGTAAACTTAGGGCGCATGGTATTGGGGGCAAAGTACTAGATTGGATTGAAAATTGGTTGGCTGATAGGAAACAAAGGGTAGTGATAAATGGCTCCATTTCAGAATGGCAGGCAGTGACCAGTGGGGTACCGCAGGGATCAGTGCTGGGACTGCAGCTTTTTACAATATATGTTAATGATATAGAAGATGGTATCAGCAATAACATTAGCAAATTTGCTGATGATACAAAGCTGGGTGGCAGGGTGAAATGTGATGAGGATGTTAGGAGTTTACAGGGTGACCTGGACAAGTTAGATGAGTGGGCAGATGCATGGCAGGAACAGGAAGGCAGATTACTACCTCAATGGAATTAATTTAGGTAAAGGGGCAGTACAGAGAGATCTGGGTGTTCTTGTACACCAGTCAATGAAGGTAAGCATGCAGGTACAGTAGGTAGTGTAAAAGGCTAATAGCATGCTGGCCTTCATAACAAGAGGGATTGAGTATAGAAGCAAAGAGGTGCTTCTGCAGCTGTACAGGGCCCTGGTGAGACCACACCAGGAGTACTGTGTGCAGTTCTGGTCACCAAATTTGAGGAAAGACATTCTGGCTATTGAGGAAGTGCAGCATAGGTTCACGAGGTAAATTCCTGGAATGGAGGGATTACCTTACACTGAAAGACTGAAGCAACTGGGCTTGTATACCCTTGAGTTTAGAAGACTGAGAGGGGATATGATTGAGACATATAAGATTATGAAAGGATTGGACACTCTGGCAGCAGGAAACATGTTTCCGCTGATGGGTGAGTGCTGAACCAGAGGACACAGCTTAAAAATACGGGGTAGACCATTTAGGACAGAGATGAGGAGAAACTTCTTCACCCAGAGAGTGGTGGTTGTGTGGAATGCTCTGCCCCAGAGGGCAGTGGAGGCTCAGTCTCTGGATTCATTTAAGAAAGAGTTGGATAGAGCTCTCAAAGATAGTGGAATCAAGGGTTATGGAGATAAGGCAGGGAGCGGATACTGATTAGGAATGATCAGCCATGATCATATTGAATGGCGGTGCAGGCTCGAGGGCTGAATGGCCTACTCCTGCACCTATAGTCTATTGTCTATTGTCTATTGTCTTTGATAACGTTCGATGTGGTAGGCTTCTCTGGAAGGTTAGATCACTTGGAATCCAGGGGGAGCTGGCAAATTTTATACACAATTAGATTAATGGTAAGAAGCAGAGAGTAACAGTGGAAGGATGCCTGTCAGACTGGAGGCTTGTGACTAGTGGAGTACCTCAGGGGTCGGCAGTGGGCCCATTGCTGTTTGTTACCTAGATCAGTCCAAGGCATAATTAATAAGTTTCTAGATAATACTAAAAGAGGGGGTATCGTGGACAGTGAGGAAGGTTATCAGAAGTTGCCGCAGAACCTTGATCAGCTGGGGAAGTGGGCTGAGAAATGACAAATGGACTTTAATATAGAGAAGTGTGAGGTCTTGCAATTTGGAAAGTCAAATCAAGGTAGGAGTTTCATGGTGAATGGGAGGGCCTTAAGGGGTGTAGTTAAAGAGAGGGACCTTGGCATTTATGTGCACAGTTCTCTGAAAGTGGAGTCACAGATAGACAGTGCAGTAAAGAAGGCTTTTGGCACCCTGGCCTTCATCAGTCAGTGCATGAGTGTCAAAGTTGGGACATTATGTTGCAGTTCCACAGGATGTGGAAGAGTAACAAGAAGATGGAGTACTGGGCTAATGGTCGGATACTTGGTAGTGTGGATGAGCAGAGAGATCTTGGTGTCCATGTACACAGATCTCTGAAAGTTGCCACCCAGGTAAATAGTGCTGTGAAGAAGGCATATGGCGTACTGGCTTTTATTGGTAGAGGAATTGAATTCCGGAGTCCTGAGGTCATGTTGCAGTTGTATAAGACTCTGGTGCGGCAGCATCTGGAGTATTGTGTGCAGTTTTGGTCGCCATACTATAGGAAGGATGTGGAGGCACTGGAACAGGTGCAGAGGGGGTTTACCGGGATGTTGCCTGGTATGGTAGGAAGATCGTATGAGGAAAGGCTGAGGCACTTGGGGCTGTTTTCATTGGAGAAAAGAAGGTTTAGGGGTGACTTGATAGAGGTGTACAAGATGATTAGGGGTTTAGATAGGGTTGACCATGAGAACCTTTTTCCACGTATGGAGTCAACTGTTACGAGGAGGCATAGCTTTAAATTAAGGGGTAGTAGATATAGGACAGATGTTAGGGTAGATTCTTTACTCAGCGAGTCGTAAGTTCATGGAGTGCCCTGCCAGTAACAGTGGTGGACTCTCCCTCTTTATGGGCATTTAAACGGGCATTGGATAGGCATATGGAGGAAAGTGGGCTAGTGTAGGTTAGGTGGGCTTGGATCGGCGCAACATCGAGGGCTGAAGGGCCTGTACTGCGCTGTATTTTTTTATGTTCTATCTATGTTCTATGTTGATGGGGCCATATTTGGATTATTCTATTCGGCTTTGGTCACCTTCCTATAGGAAGGATGCTATTCAACTGGAATGAGTGCAGAAAACATTTTCAAGGATGATGCCAGGACTCAACAGTCTGAGTTACAGTGAGAGCTTGGACAAGCTAGGACTTCTTTCTTTTGAGCGTAGGAAACTAAGGTGGGATCTTATAGAGATGTATAAGATCATGAGAGGCATGGATAGAATAAATGCACTCAGTCTTTTTCCCAAGGTGGGAGAATTGAGGACTGGAGGGTTTCAGTTTAAGATTAGAGATGAAAGAATAAAAGGGAACATGAGGGACAATGTTTTTAGAGAGGGTGGCATGCATATGGAATGAGCTGTTGGCAAAAGTGGTTGAGGCAGGTACATTAACAACATTTAAAAGACTTTTGGACAATGTCTTCCTGCTTGGATAGGAAAGGTTTAGAAGGCTGTGGGCATAGTGCAACAAAACGGTTTTGCAAAGGTGGACATTTTGGTTGGCATGGACCAGTTTGGGCCAAAAGGCCTATCTCTGTGCTGTAGGACACTATGATTTTATATAACAGTTGAAAATGACATACTCCATTACAAAGAAGACTCTTAAACTTCAACAAAACCACTTACGTAAGTATGGGAGAGCGGACTAAGTTCCTTTCCGATGAAAAACAAAAACTCAGCAAGAAGGATCCATTGGTGGCTACAGATAATATTACATTACTTTAATAATATTGAACGATGAGACAGTGATGTTCCAAAAGACAACAGAAAATCTGAGGATGGGGACCAGTAAACAACCATCACAAAGCTCATTAAAAAGGAAACTAGAATGTGAGAGTATATTAATAAGGAAAATAGAAACATATTAGAAAAGATTTTGTAAGTATACAAAAGGGAATAAGCAGCTGAGTAATTGATGTCCCTGAGAAGCACAGACAGGAGAAATCATCATGGGGAGCTTGGCAGAGACATTGAATCCAAAATTTATTCCTAACTGACATAAGAGTACAAAGTGACCAAACCATGGCTTACGAGGGAAGTTAGAGAGGTTATTATAATATTTTAAAAAGAGGCACACGAATTGGCAAAAAAAAATCATTGACGTTAGGATTGGAAACTGGTGAGAAGTCAACAGAGGAGAGGTAAGAGATGGATAAAGAAGGGAAAATGAAGAATGAGAACAAGCTTGCAAGTTACACAAGAACTGACTGCATAAGTTTCGATATGCGTGTAAGGAGAAAAGATTGGTGAAACCTAATGTAGGTCCCTTACAGTCAGAAATGAGAGAATTTAGAAGAAGGAACATAAAGATTGCTGACAAACTCAAATTCACACTTTGCTTCTGTCTTTCCAAAAAAGGACACAACTAATGTACTTGAAATGTTGGAAAACTTAGGGTCTAGTGAGAGAGAGTAAGTTGATAGAGATGATCATGATAATTAATCCAGCAACTCCATCATTGCTGTTTTGTATATCAAGATGATAGAACATTAATTAAACGGACTTTGGGCTTCACATGCCTTGCAATTCATATGTACATTTGATATGTCTGAGCACTGGATCCCTATACAACCATAGTAACTTGCATCAAACTGCACACTCATTCAAGTAAAGTCAATTTTACTTAATGATTTTCCAAACTGGACTCCTTGGCTCCAAAAGTGCATTGCTGACCTCAGGGGGTCTGTGACCTCATCGAGTTTCTGTCAGTCTCTTGTTCTATTTCATTCTATATTTGATGAATTAATCATTACTTACGTTGTTATCTACTCCAATAAACAGTCTGTAACATGAGAAAAGTTTACTTAAATATTGCTGGCTTGTCTTTCGGAAACTTCCTGGGGTGTGTGGTGTGTGCAGACGTACAGATTTGCAAGTAGGAATCACATGAGAAGGTTAACATATCTTGAAAGAGACTCATTTGAAAATCATTGAAGACTGCTTTCTTTAGCTGCTGCTTTTTGTAAGCTTTAATTTATTTGCGTTAAGGACAGGAAGATGGTTTGTGAAGCATCAAATATGTAGGGTGGTTTATATGCATGAAACATGGTACTTTTTGTGCAATAGCCAGTCAGTAATTCAGAGGCAAAAGCTGTAGGCCCTGAGAATATTCTGATAGTACTGAATCCTTGTGCTCCAGAACTACCCATACCCAATCACATGAGTTCCAGGATATGTCTGCAGGAGTTCCCCAGGGTAGAGTCCTTGGTCAGCTATTTAATCAATGACCTTCCCTCCATCATAAGGTAAGGAATCTTTGATTTTACAATGTCCAGTGCCATTCATTCTTCCTTGGGTTTTGAAGCTATCCATGGCCAAATGCAGCAACAGCTGAACAGTTTTCAGGTTTGGGCTGATTAGTGGAAATGTTCCACACAGATAGTAGGCAATGACCATCGTCAACAAAAGAAAATCCAATTATCACCCCCTGACACTCAATAGCATTAACATCACTGAATTCCACCACTACCCAACATCCTGGGTGTTAGCATTGAAACAGCACTGCACTAGCCACATAAATACTGTGGCTACAAGACTAGGTCAGAGGCTAGGAATTCTGACATGGATAATTCTCCTCCCAACTCCCCAAGTCAGGAGTGTGATGGAATTTTCTTTCATCTGGTATAATACAACTCCAAAAAGACTCAAGAAGCCTGATGTGTTTCAGCTCAAAGCAACAAGCTTATTTGGCCCCCTCTATTATCGTCATCATTCGTTCCTTCCACCATCAACACACAGTTCCTGCAGTATACACCGTCTACAAGATGTACCACAGCAACTGATGAAGGCTTCAACACCTTCCAAACCCACAACCTCGATCATCTAGAAGGACCAGGACAGAAGATATATGGGAAAATCATACTTGCAGATTCCCCTCTAAGCCACATACCATTCAATTGGAACTTTATCATCGGTCCTTCATTGTCTTTAGGTCAAAATCTTGGGCATCCTCTCTTGGAATTTTAAGGCTGTCCCTACACCACATCAATGCAGTCATTCAAGAAAGCAGTTCCTCAGCACCTTCTTCAGTGCAAATAGGGATGGATAATAAATGCCTCTGCCAGCAATTTAAAAAAATACTTGTGGATTCCTTGGAGCTTGGTTTTTCCTTAAGGCAGACAAGGAAAGCTTTTGACAACCACCTTATGAGGTGACTGCTCACAAATCCCACTGCAACAAGTACATCAAGGTACATCAACTATCCAGCACAGAAATAGGTCACTGGGCCTCTATGGGTGTATGTTGATAGCTACCAGTTTGTTTCCCCCATTCTTCTGTGTTATGACAAGCCGGATACTTGAAAGATTTACTCTCAGAGCAACAGTGACTTTTTTTTGAAATGGACTTTCTCAGACCTGAAAGACATTGAAATGGGTAATGAACCATTTATGAAAATTGCTCATTACATCTACATCTGATTAAAGATTGTATTCTTGATATATAGTTGAGTTTACTTCTGCTTCACTTAATTCTATCTGATTGTAAATTACTGCAATTAAAAACTCGGGTCTCATCTTGGCATTCCATCAATCTGAAGCACTGGTGGTTCTATTTTGTCTGAATATATTTAATCTAATATGCCAATTTCTCCAATTCGGCTGTTGTTAACAACTGAGCAAGAATCATTTTCACAAACAGAAAAGTGTGCTCCCTTTTCTGTCTATGATGAACATGATTTGTAACATTGAGGAATATGTTTTATTAGTCCTGAATCATGAATCCCAATTCAATTATTAGAACAACAAGCTCTTGTAAGTTTAAAATACAGAAGCTTGTATATTGAATGCACATACCCCAAATTTAAGATTGAGGTCTCAAAGGTTGCTCCAACAGTTATAGGTAAACATGGTTCACTTTTACAAAGGACAGTAAATGCAGTGTCTGGTTCATGATCTCTGCTCTCCTGTGAGGCGGACCTGCTTTCCTGAATAAAGTTGATATTTTAAAATTCAGGTGAAGGACTTGCAAAGTGAAGGATTCTCAGTGGCCTGTGAGGTTTCCTGCATTTGGGTTTCCATTAAGTTGATTCTCAGGCCAACATGAAGTTGGAAAAGGTCTGGGAGTTCTTTTCTCACACTGGCAAGAGATTATTGTTAATTACCTTGCTTGCTTATTGACTTGCAGCAAGTTTGTGCTCTGACTTTGTGTTCATTGAACCAACGGTGTCACGTGGTTCTATGTGGAAACAGCTGTGAACTGATTTTAAAAGCAGAAAACAACATGGCTCCTTCACCATGTGACCTTTCCAAGTTCAAATTCTTTTTTTCAAAAAACAAGGTGGTGCTTGTGATGATTCCAGTATCCTGCGTTGTTATTTTAACAAGTTTTGAGGTTCACCCGGACTCGTTTGGATGGAGAAGTAATTGTGATACGGTAGAAAGTTGTTTGTGTCCATTCACTCCCTCCTAAGTGGGGAGGCAGTGGTTATATCACATTTTTAGACACCCAGTGTCTTGTGCTCAGGGGGCATAGATTCAAATATTGCAGCTTGTAAATTTACATGGTTAGTCTGAAGTTGCTTAGCTCAATTGCCTAGATGCCTGGAGTGTGGTGTAGAATAAAGCAGGCTATACTAGTTTGTGGAGGCCTGCCTCCTCACCTTGCCCATTTTTGTGAAGTGGTTACCCTCAAGTTATACATAACTGTGTCTCTCTAATGGAGATAGATGCCTACGGTTCTTTGTGGACTATGACTACATCCAATATCCTCAGCATGAAAAGTATTTCATCCATGTAGTACTATAGTCCATAGCATAGAATTACCTTAATCATAGTATTTATGTTGTTATTGTAATGACCATTTCTCTTTGTTATGTACAGTGTTTATGTAGGATAGTGGTTATCATGTTTACTATACACGTGCAGGATCTCTGGTTCAAAAGCACAAAGCTTTGATATATGAGCACAAGAGGAACGTTGCATACTTCATTTTTTTTAATGTTTCTACCATAGATTGAGTTTCAATGTTTCATCTTGATCAAATGAAACAGAGAAACAGACAGGCTGGAAATTCAATAATCTTTTTTTATGAGTCAATGCTTAAACAAAGAGATGTGTGAAGTCCCCAGTTAGTGGTGAATGACTACTTTGAATGATGTATACACTTGAGACTTAGAATTATCTGTAGCTCAATTGTCAATGGTCACATGATTTGCAGTCACCATTTTAATAGCCTGCTTGTGACCAGTGTTTAGAAGTATTGACAGAAAGTCGATATTATATTGGGCTATGACAACTTGATTGGGGAGCAATGTTCTCATCCAAATAAGAGTTTCACCAAAGGTATGTGTCATGTGCAAGTTTTACAGGTTTCTTTTCACTTCTGGGCCCACTGCGGGTAGGCTCCAGAGACAGAGGCAGGCATGTTTTCTGCACGCTTAGTTACATATTTAAATTAATTCATTGTCAGCCACTTTCCCAGCTAGAAATCAAAGTAGCTGGCTGACCAGTAATAAATTCTATAAAAGTTGACAATCTATTATGCAATGCACAGTTTTTATCAGAATGATAACAGTGCAGTAAAGGAGTGGATGAGTCCAGAGGGTATGTGAGGATGAAGAAGGGCACTTGGCCATTTTAATGAATCCATTAAAAGTAACACATCACATTTAAGTAAGGATTATCTGCCTGCATGAAGCAGGGATGTATACGGACAATTCTTGTGATATAGTAATAGTGACCCTGCCTCTGGGCCGGGGACGTGGGTTTAATTCATACTAGCTCCAGAGGTATGTCATAACATCTCTGTACAGGGATTAGAAATTATAAAAAGCATGACAGTATCTGATAATTTTGTGTCCTTAAAGTATCTGATTGCCTGGTTCATGCTCTTTAATCACCTCATTAATAGCTACTGCATCCGACTCTTGGAAAGAAAATTGTTCTGAATAGTTGCTCTGCTAACTGCTGTGTTCATTATTCTATATCTTTTGCTAAACTTGGTAGATTAAGAAGTAAAATACTCACTTTTAGATACTTTGATCAGCTTGTTCAGACATAAGAAGATGTGCATGGGCCTTCTTGCTCAGATTTTAAAGTATGAGAAAATGCTGCATAAATTTCTCAATAATGTACTCAACAAGGCCTAAACGAGTTAAATTATTCTTTGTTCCCCTACTTGTCCCATCCTATTCTTTGTGGAGGTTATATGCACTGTATACATTTGCAGTTACCCGGCCATGCAGTGAACTGTAACAATAATTCAAGCCCAATTAGGTAACAAATCCAAATTTATTGGATAATCTGAACTTCTCAATTTTGCTCGTACTTGTATTGTAGTCTCAGTTGGCTTTCTGTCCATTATATCTCAGTTTCTTGATCTGATTGTAATTCTCTGAAATAGAATTCCTTACGTTTCATTCCCCCTTAAGTTTGATAAAACATTGTTGTTGTCACTGTCTATTTGGCAGAGCAGAAGTAATAATACATGGGAGGTGACTATAATATGGTTTTGTGAAAATGTATAGATTTCCTCGGAGATCCATTTCGATGAGCTGTCTTGTAATAAAATCACTAGTATGAAATAAGCAAGTGCCGTTTTGTAGAGATGTTGATTACATTGCCTATTTGGAAAGGGCTGTAGCCATTTGGACTTGACAGATGTGACAAGAAAATGTGAATTCATACATTGTGATGATAGTAAAAGTGAAATTAAACAATGGAAATTGGAATGCAACCCCACTCATACCATGGCAGAGGAATGGATCATGCATTGTCATTCTAAGGCAGGCAGATCCCACTTTCAACATCCTGGCTTTGCTTCTTAAATTAGTGTCTCTGGGGGGTGGTGAGAAAAAGCAGAGCAATACTCTAACCTTTCCTTCAAGATATTGAGAGGCATTGATAGAGTGGATAGCCAGAGACATTTTGCCAGGGCAGAAATGGCTATCATGAGGAAATCTAATTTTAAAGTAATTGGAGAAAGGTTTAGTGGAGATGTCAGACGTAAGTTCTTTGTACAGAGAGTGGTGGGTGCGTGGAATGCACTGCCAGCAGTGGTAGTAGAGTCAGATATATTAGGGACATTTAAGTGACTCTTGGATAGGGCACATGGATGACAGTAAAATGAAGGGTATATAGGTTAGTTTGATCTTAGAGTAGGATAAAAGATCAGCACAACACTGAGAGCCAAAGGGCCTGTTCTGTGCTGTACTCTTCTGTGTTCTATGTTCTATGTTCTACCCAAGGGGAAGATGGTGGCCTGGTGGTATTTTCATGAAATATTTATCCAGAGAATCACATATGGGGATCCAGGTTCAAATCCTACCTCAGCTGATGGTGAAATTAAGAATCTATTGATGGCCATAAAACCATCGCCAATTGTTGTTAACAACCTATCTGGTTCACTGAAGTTCTTTGAACTTCACTTCAGAATAGGGTGAAAGTTCACATCAGAATAACTGCTATCTTTATGTGGTCTGACCTCCTGACCAAAGCAGTGTGATTAACTCTTAACTCTACTCCAGGAAATTAGGGATGGGCAATAAATATTGGCTGAACCAATATAAAAATATCAGCCCAATGTTTGTATTTCTACAAAACCTGCAATTTATTTTTTGATTTGTAACAACATTGCACCTCGACAGTGAGCACATTTCAATAAATATTCCAGTGGCTGAAAACCATTTTGGAAATGATGGTTGAAGATGCTCTGCAAATTCGAGTCTTACTTCTTTTATTAATGTTGAATTGCCAGGCTGATTTGCTACTGTTAAACCCTGAAGCATTGCCTTCCCCAGAGTTGTGAGAAGGGTTGCACCTACAGATTATTTCAGGAAAGCTTTCACTTGGAGAGATGAGCACAAGGATGGACTAATGAATGCAATCACAGCTGGGAAAATACCAGAACTGAATGGTGGAGGAAGAGGCATTGACTCCACAAGTGTCCACAGCTTTTCAGACTGGAGGCCTGTGACCAGCGATGTGTCACAAAGATCAATTCTGGGTCCACTGTTTTTGATCATTTATATAAATGAATTGGATGTGAACATAGGAGTATAGTTAGTAAGATTGTAGATCACATCAAAATTGGAGGTGTAGTGGACAACAAAAGTTACTTCCGAGTACAATGGGCCAATGGGTCAAGGAGTTTAGTTTAGATAAACGTGAGGTGCTGCATTTTGGAAAGGCAAAATAAGGCAGACTTATACACTTAAGATCCTGGGGAATGTTGCTGTACAAAAAGACCTTGGAGTGCAGGTTCAAAGTTCCTTGAAAGTGGACTGCTAGGTAGGCAGGATAGTGAAGAAGGCATTTGGTATGCTTGCCTTTATTGGTCAGCAGATTGAATATATGAGTTGCAACATCATGTTGCGGCTGTACAGAACAATTGGTTAGGCCATATTTGGAATACAGCATGTAATTCTGGTGTCCCTGCTTTAGGAAGAATGTTGTGAAACTTGAAAGCATTCAAAAAATATTACAAGGATGTAGCCAGGGATGAAAGGTTTGAGCTATTGAGAGAGGGCTGTTTTCCCCGGAGCAACAGAGGCTGAGGGGTGACTTTTACAGAGGTTTATAAAATCATGAGGGGCAGGATAGGGTAAGTAGGCAAAGTCTTTTCCACAGGGTTGCAGAGTCCAAAACCAAAGGGCATACGTTATAGGTGAGAAATAAAAGATTTGAAAGGGACATAAGGGGCAGCCTTTTCACGCAGAAATTGGTGCATGTATGGAATGAGGTGCCAGAGGAAGTGATGGAGGCTGGTACGACTACAACATTTAAAAGGCATCTGGATGGGTAAAAGAACAAGAAGGAATTAGAGGGAAATGGACAAAATACTAGCAAATGGGACTAGATTTACTCAGGATATCTGATCAGCATGGACAGGTTGGACTGAAAGGTCTGTTTCCGTGCCGTATATCTCTTTAGGAGACTCTCTAGTCTGAGGCACAGATTGATATATCTGTGGCCAGCAGCGAAAAATCAGAATGGTGTGTTGGTTCACTGGCCAGGACCAAGGATGTCTCAGAGAGGGTGCAGACTGTTCTCAAGGGGGAGAGGGACCAGCAGGAGGTACACATTGAAACCAACGACATAGAAAAGCAAAAGGATGAGATTCTGAAGGGAGAATATACAGAGTTGGGCAGGAATTTAAAAAGGAGATCCACGAGACTATCTGGACTATCTGTATTTACTCCCAATGCTGCGTGCTCGTGAGGGTAGGAATAGGAGGATAGAGCAGATGAATGCATGGCTGAGGAGATGGTGTACAGGAGAAGGATTCACATTTTTAGATCATGGGAATACCTTCTGGCGTAGAAGTGACCTGTACAAGAAGGTGAGTTTGCACCCGAATTGGAAGGGGACTAATATACTGGCAGGGAGATTTGCTCAAACTGCTCAGGAGGATTTAAACCATTCAGATGGGGGGATGGGTGAGGTGGGTGGGACCCAGGGAGATAGTGAGGAAAGAGATCAATCTGAGACTGGTACAGTTGAGAAAAGAAGTGAGTCAAACAGTCAGGGCAGGCAGGGACAAAGCAGAGAACAAGGTAGGACTGATAAATTAAACTGCATTTATTTCAATGCAAGAGGCCCAACAGGGAAAGCAGATGACCTCAGGGCATGGTTAGGAACATGGGACTGGGATATCATAGCAATTACAGAAATGTGTCTCAGGGATGGACAGGACTGGCAGCTTAATGTTCCAGGACACAAATGCTGCAGGAAGGCCAGAAAGTTAGGTAAGCAAGGAGGGGGAGTGGCGTGTTTGATAATGAATGGTATTACAGCTGTACTGAGGGAGGATATTCCCAGAAATAATCCAGGGAAGTTATTTGGGTTGAACTGAGAAATAAGAAAGGGATGATCACCTTATTGGGATTGTATTATAGACCCCCTATTAGTCAGAGAGAAATTGAGAAACAGACTTGTGAGGAGATCTCGGTTATCTGTAAGAATATGGTTATGGTGATTATGGTAGGGGATTTTAACTTTCCAAAAAAGACTGGGACTGCCATATAGTTAAGGGTTTAGATGAAGAAGAATTTGTTCAGTGTGTGCAAGAAAATTTTCTTATTCAATATGTAGATGTACCTACTACAGAAGGTCGCAAAACTTGACCTACTCTTGGGAAATAAGACAGCACAGGTGACGGAGGTGTCAGTGTGGGAGCACTTTGGGGCCAGCGAATTCTATTAGTTTTAATATAATGATGGAAGAGGATAAACCAGATCTAAAAGTTGAAGTTCTAAACTGGAAGAAGGCTAATTTTTACAGAATTACGCAAGAACTTTCAAAAGCTGATTGGAGGCAGATGTCCATGGGTAAAGGAATGACTAGAAAATGGGAAGCCTTCAGAAATTAGATGACAAGAGTCCAGAGACAGTACATTTCTGTTAGGGTGAAAGGAAAAGCTGAAGGGTATACGGAATGCTGGATGATAAAGAAATTGAGGGTTTGGTTAAGAAAAAGATGCAAGAATACGTCAGGGAAAGGCAAGATAGATCAAATGGTCTAAAGGTAGTAGAAGCACACTGAAGAGGCAAATCAGGAGGACAAAAAGGGGACGTGAGATAGCTTTGGCAAATAGGGTAAAAGAGAATCCAAAAGGTTTTTACAAACACATTAAGGACTAAATGGTAACAAGGGAGGGAATAGGGTCCCTCAAAGGTCAGCAAGGTGGCCTTTGTGTGGAACCGCAGGAGATGGGGAGATATTAAATGAGTATTTTGCATCAGTGTTTACTGTGGAAAAGGACATGGAAGGTATAGAATGTGGGGAAATAGATGGTGACATCTTAAAAAATGTCCATAATACTGAAGAGGAAGTGCTGGATGTCTTGAAATGCATCAAAGTGGATAAATCCACAGGACCTGATCAGGTGTACCCTAGAACGCTGTGGGAAGCTAGGGAATAGGATGGGTTTGGAGGGATATGAGCCGGGTGCTGGCAGGTGGGACTAGATTGGGTTGGGATATCTGGTCGGCATAGACGGGTTAGACCGAAGGGTCAGTGACTCCATGACTGTATGATCTTGTTGGTTTCATCAAATTGTTGGCCCTCATGCAGAAACTAACATCAGAAGTCAGCTGACAGTGCAAGCTTCTGTGACCAATCTTTACCTTTCTATTTCTTTCCTTCTCAGGGGACACTTCACATCTTCCCTCAGGATTTAAACAAAAGTTTGGATAAGTTTGTAAAATGCCTATGCAATTCAAGTAAGCTATGTTAAGTGGTGAAGATTAGCTTACAGTGATCTGTCTGATGTCTGTATTGAGTGTTACACTCTGTTGTGGTTGATAACTTCTGAGCAGAAATCCACTTAATCAAGCTTTAAAGCTTAAGTAGAATTTCCTGGAAAAATATATTTTTAATAAGTAATGAAGAACTTGCCATAACTGCTTTGGGCACACACAGCACTTTTATTTCCACATCATTTTCCTTCTACATTGAGCTCCTGGGCTGCTTCTTTAAACTATCCAGGAGACTTTTGACACAATATAGTGTATTTTTCCTCAAAAGCACTTCAGAGGAAACTAATCTTTCCACCAGTCTCTAGGTCCAACACACTGAACATGTTCAGTCCACTCAGTCTGTTGAACTATCAGTCTTAATTATTGAATAGGCCTAAAAAGTAACCTTGTCCAACCATTGCTATTAGCTTCCATTAAAATATAAATGCTGACATCACTGTGAACTAAGTGAACTAATTGTTTTGTGCAAAATAATATTAAAGAACTGATTTTGGCACGCTAGACTGATTTTAACTAAAGTGTTAGTTTGCATGATGTGATGTATCTCTTTTTTATTGTATCAATATGCACAGGATTCAGCATTCTGTGAACACTGTAACCTTCAGGGGGACAAACAGTTCCAAGGGTGCTATGTTTGACCGTTTCAAATTATTAGTTATATCCAGCTGTAGTTGGGACTAGTGGTGGGTTCTATTTCAAGGATCTGAGTGGGTTACTCAGCACATCGTATCACTGCTAAAGAGTTAAAGTGACAGGTAGTGAGACTGGAACTCAGTGTGCATCTGTTTGAGTGAGAGAGGTTGTGCAGCTGATGGTGCCTGAACTAGATGAGTTCAATGTGTTTGATGCTTACAGAAGTCCTAAAGTAGTTGAGCAGATGCATGTATTGAGGGCTTAGGGAAGTCCTGTGATCAGCTAAGGACTGAAAGGAAACAGCTTTGCAATCAATAGTTGTGTGTAGCACAGATTAATGAAATTGAGACAGATTATAGCTCAGGAAAGAAATCTGGGGCAGTGCAGGCTTGGTGAGGCCTCCTGTTTGTGAGAAGCAGGAGTTGTATCTGCTGCTGGAGTACAGTTGCTAAGAATTCAGGCAAACATTGTAGTAGGAAAGAAAGATAGATGATCAGAACATGAACAGTCATTGAGATAGTCAGGAACAGAGTAACCTTTGAGGGAACTTCAAGGCCAGATTATCAATAATGAATAGTAATTATCCCTTGAGAAGTTTTAGTGAGATGCGTTGACCCATACATCAATAGTAGCTGTATGTATTCCTGAGAAATATATGACATCTGTTTGATCAGATTTGCCATTTGATGGGGTCTGTGAGATATTACCCTGGTGTTTGACTGTTACCTATATTTGCCTCATGTTAATTTGTAATGTTAGAATATAAACTAAATCTCTTTGTACACCATTTTTTGTCAATCATTTTTGCATATTTGTTTAAATTATTTGTAATAAAGTAACTGTTATTTGTTGATGAAAGAAACCTGTCTGAACTGATTCAAGTAAACCAGAAACAGTCTGAAACTACACAATTGGCAATATCACCACCTAACATTTGTTATAACCAGTGAATAAGTGGGAATCGAAAGGAATCAGTATACTTCTCTGTCTTTTGTCTTGAAATAATTGCATAGAGGCCAGTGTCTTGTCACCAAGTCACCCTTTATTTACATGTGCACTATACATGAGCTGTGACCAGCCAGCTCAAAGCCAGTCCCTACACTGTGGAGACCTTCTGAATCTCCTGTCAGCTGGGGTTCCCTGATTAGCCCAGTTCACAACCCCGTTCAAGAATCTTATAATCCATGAGATACCCCCGACCATGGTGTATCTACACATCTACAAATACATGCAAAACAACTGCAGAAAACCATTTTGTGATTTACTGCTCCTAAATTGTGTTTTCAAATGTTCCATTTGCTGAATCTTGGTAGAACTCCATTGGAGCTGCTGTGGTAAATTATTAACCATACAGAACTTGCAATGGTATTTAATTGGCAATCCATAAAGTAGGAGAAAGTGAGGACTGCAGATGCTGGAGATCAGAGCTGAAAATGTGTTGCTGGAAAAACGCAGCAGGTCAGGCAGCATCCAAGGAGCAGGAGAATCGACGTTTTGGGCATGAGCCCTTCTTCAGGAATCCACAAAGTACAACTGATGTCCCGCAGCCTGCAGCTTGTGAAAGCACCACTCCTGATTTCCTCCTGATTTCTGACTCGACAGATTACTGCTATTTTACTCAATTGGCAATGACAGCAAGCTAAGTGATGCTGTCCAATGCTCTTTGCACCTCAGGCATAGCTTCCAGAACCAGACTGACACAGAGGAATCAGATCATACAGACAACTCCAGACAACTCATTTCACTTCAGAAATGGACTGAACTCAAAAATGGTTGAGAGTACCACAATGCAGGAGAAATCTGCACCTGTGACTTCCAATATAAACTGCATAGAAACTTCACAGCTAAGTGAATGATTGTTTAGAGACAAAAAAACTGCAGATGCTGGAATCCAATGTTAACAAGCAGGAGGCTGGAAGAACACTGCAAGCCAGGCAGCATTAGGAGGTGGAGAGTCGATGCTTCGGGTGTAACCCTTCTTCAGGCCTGAACCCTTTCAGGTTTCATGACATTCTTCCGATAGGAAGGAGACCAGAATTGCATGCAATATTCCAAAGGTGACCTAAGCAATATTCTGTACAGCCGTAACATCATCTCCCAACTCCTATACTCAATGCTCTGACCAATAAAAGAAAGCATACCAAACACCTTCTTCACTATCCTATCTACCTGCAACTCTACTTTCAAGGAGGGTCCTTCCAACAGCTTTTGACTAAGTGTCAACCAAATCTCTGTACCAACATCATGTTGTTCCAGGACATAGCTCCTCATGACTCCTGTGCAGTGGCTTAAACATTCAGAAAACACCCTTGGTTTCTAACGGCCCAATGCTCTGGTTTCAAAACTACAATAAAACTAATGACTTCCAGAAGTCCAGGTTTATTGAAAGGATTAATGTCAATTTCCTTCTGTTAGCTTCCAGCTAAACAAATCTTCTTATTGTCTAAACCTTTTCTAACTTTGTCTTATATCGAATACTTAGCATTTACTCTATATGAGGTGTGACTTGATCTCTCAATTTGCAAGGAGCAACATAAAACCCAAATTTGGCACAGTCTCATAGTTGCATTTTTCCAACCATTGCCTCTCACTATGTGCTAACTGAATACACAAGAAATAAACTCTAACACCCAGAATTGCACTAAGATGCACCCATTTTCATGGCAATCTGTTTCCAACTAAAATGACAAATTAGCTACCTTTTAATTCCAAAGCTTCCCTTAATTCTGAGAAACCATATGTATAAACTATCCTTTACTGGAATGACTGCAAATGTTCTGCCTCTAGCTCTTCAGCTAAGTAAGCCCACCTACTGTTTATGATCTTGCTCATGCTTCAGTTGGCTAGATTATGCCTGGCGTACTGCATGCAGTTTTGGTTTCCTCATCTCTGGAAGGATATTATTGCCACAGAGGAAATGCAATGAAGGTTTACCAAGACATGTCTCAAATGGCAGGATTATGTTCTGAAGAGAGATTGGGAAAACTGGTCCTTACTCTCTACAGCTTTGAAGAGTGAGAGGTGTTTTCATTGAAACTTACAAAATACTTAAACAGGATATACAAACTAAGTGCATGCAAGATATTTTTCCTAATTGTGGAGCCTAGAGCTAAGAAATACATTTTCAAAATAAGGGAGATGCCACTTAAGTATGAGATGAAAGACTTTTTTTTATTCTGCAGGTTGCAAGCCTGTGGAATTCTCTACAGAAGGTTCTGTGAAGGTGCAGTGTTTGAGTATATTAAAGGTAGAGGTTAATAGATTTTTGATTAACACTGGATTACACGGTTTTTGGGGTGAGATGAGTAAAATGTCCAATCAGCCATGATTATTTGTTTGGCAGGGCAGCTCAATGGGCTGAAACACCGGCTGCTATTCTTACGTTTCTAATACCTTTCTAGCTGTTAACCTCTTTGGTCAACATGGACTCAAACTGATAGATGTAATAAACTCCAAGCCTGCTTAAATTGCATTCATTTCAGGCTTGGCTTTACCAGTTTCTCAGCCAGAGACTGCCATTTTCTGTAGTTTGAACTGCAGTTTCTCATTTTAATTCTTAAAGGTCATATTCCAATGCATGTAGAGAAGACAGTGATCATCATCATCATTGTCAGCAAAAGAGCTGCATGAAACCATCAACATTACCTGTTCAGTTATACCTAATCCTCCTTATCACATCTTCACTTCCCCGTTCATTGGTGGTCCACAAATTACCAATGCTGCCTCGTAATTGCATTCTGGTGTTTTTTGGTGGCTCAAATACAGATGGCACAATGGGCTGTTGTAGTTTAAAGGCATCAGGACTGTGTCCAAAATTCCACGATGAGGAACAAACATTAAAGGTTCAGGTCGTAAAATTGCTTCCCTGCATGAAACGCAGTGTATAGTCACACACTGGATTGACATTCACGGAGTGGAATCTTTCTCGGTCAGAGTACATATGGTACATGCCGAGCAGCATTCCATAGCTGTCATCCTGCATTATGGGAAACCCTGCAAAGCTGTGAGCTGTCCATATTTTTCTCCCTAGCAAGATAAAATTCTGCCCTGTCGCAATAGGAAGACTGAGTGATTTCTGTTATGCAACAGTGGAGAGTAAAATGTAAGTTGTTGTACACATTATCTCCTTCCTGGAAGGAGTTGGACATAGAGACTTTCGTGCCCATGGCCATCTTCACTGGCAATGCTATCCTCACCCTGCTTTCAGGGTGCAATTGTGGCTGCAGTAGATTTCATTCGGGCCTGATCATCATGTCATAAATCTGGAATCTAAAACTAGTCTTAGTAGTGAAGACGCTGATAATTATCATAGGTTGTTGTAAAAATCTATCAAATTCATTAATCTCCTTTAAGAAAGAAAATCTTACTTAGTCAGACCTACATATGCCTTCAATCCCACCAACATATCTAGCTCCTAACTGATCCTCTGAAATGCTCTGACATGCCATTCAATTCAAGGGCATATAAGGATGGGCCATAAACTCTGGCCTTATTAACATCCCAATTCAAAAAAGGAAACAAAATTCCATGAGGGGAAACAAACATCAAGGTTCACCTTGTAGAATTGCTTCCTAAACATTCCAGACAAATGCGTCCTCCTATTCTCCCCACTCTCATCTCTAACTTCCAGCAGCTTGCCCTATTCTGTGCCACCTTTACTCATTTTCCCCATCACGCTGAAGACCAAAATCAAATTGTTCTGTGCTGATTTCTTAAAGCGACAGCCAAGTCCCACAGCCATGTTATACCACTCCATGTAAACCTCAGCAACTGTAATTGCGCCTAGAATACAGGAAGCACTGTCACAATCATAGCAAGAGTAATTAATGAGCAACTAACCTAAAAGTAGTTGGTGATCCCTTCAAATATGACAAAAAAGGGGTCCTCTTTTCTTCAGATCGTTCAGAAAATTAAGGGAGGGCATTAACTCCAAGCTAACAGTGCTGGCATTAAACCAGGATTGCACTTTGACATCAGAGTCTGTTTACTCTTCAAACATCTGACTGATGCTCCCCAGGCACATGCTAATGACCTCACCAAAATGGGGTCTGCAGCGACTAGTTCTGGAAATATGGAAACATTCCTGAAGCACTACTTTGGAAGCCTGGCTGGGAAAAGCCCAGGCACAACTGAGCCAATTTTCATGGCCTTTCAGTTGACATCTAGGCAATGATGGGTTTGGGGAAGTGGGATAAACAAGTGGTTTTTTACCCTCAACAGAGATGAACCTACATCGATTTTTACTGTCACTAGGCAAAGAGCTGCAGGTATGATGTGTAGTCGTCTGGCGTGATTGTTAAGCGCAGATTGAGAAAAACAACCCTGTGAACCAGCAGTGCAAAGTTCTGCAGAACACCATTTTTATTTAGCTTTTAAGCTGAAGAGAAACATCTTAAGTGAACATCTGGTGACTGGTAATAAAAGTGAATATTAATCATGACAAGCATCAGGAGAGCAAACAAAAGGTGAAAGTTTTGGAAAGGCATTTAAGAGCAAAAGACGTGAAGAGGCAGAAGGAGGCATGGAGGGAATTCCAGAGAACAGGCAACTCCCTGCAATGAAAGAAGCAGAGAATGCAAAGAATGCAAAGAAATCTAGAATGAAAGACGATCAAGTATGGGAGGCAGAACAGAGGTGGAGAAACTCACAAATGTTGATGACCTTAATTCTTCGAGATTGAATTTAAGAACTGTTCAATGAAATTGAAGGATGACGAAAGGAGAAGCAGGGCCAATGAAGAATAAAACAAGGATTTGTATGCGGAAACAGCAGAGCATACTTTGGATGCTAAATTGAGTGGCTCAGTGGTTAGCACTGCTGTCTCACAGCACCAGGGACCCGGGTTTGATACCAGTTTGCACATTCTCCCTCTGTCCGCGTGGGTTTTCTCCAGGTGCTCTGGTTTCCTCCCACAGTCCAAATATGTGCAGGTCAGGTGAATTGGCCATGCTAAATTGCCCCATAGTGTTCAGTGATGTGTAGCCTAGGTGCATTATAGAGTAATGGGTCTGGGTGGGACACTCTTCAGATGGTCAGTGTGGATTTATTGGGCCAAATGGCCTGTTTGCACACTGTAGGAATTCTACAATTTTATGAATACATTGTGTCTGGCTGCGACACTGGCCACAATCTTTCAATCTTCCCTGGATTCCTAGACTCCACTGGGGTGCCAGAGGATTGGAGAAGTGTGAATATTGCACACATGTTCAAAGGAGCTTGTGAGGACTCAGCAGTTGATAACCAGTTAGTTTAATTTTGGTGGTAGTATAGAAACAATTATTTGGAATAAAATTAATCATCACAAAGGAAGAGGTGGGTTAATTAGCAAGTTTCAATATGGACTGCTGAAACGAAAACCATGGTTAACTGTTTTGCAGGAATTTCTGAAGAGTTGATAGAGAACCTTGATAAAGGTAATGCTGTTAATGTGCTGTCAGTTCTGAGGACGGGTCACTGGACTCAAAACGTGAACTTTGATTTCTCTCCACAGATGCTGCCAGACTTGTTGAGTTTTTACAGCAATTTCTGTTTTGTTTCTGGTAATGTGCTGTATGGACTCCAAAAGGCATTGGTACAGTGCCACAGAACAGACCTATGAGCAAAGCTGTACTCATGAAATATAAAATTGACTCGGTAATAGGAAACAGAGAGTAATGGCTAATAGATCTTTCTCAGGCTGGAGGAAATTTTGTCAGAGAGCTCTGTATGTGTCCTTTTAAGGAGCCTTGCTTTTCCGTCTATATATTAATGAATTAGACTTTAGTGTGCAGGAGGCAATTTCAACATTTGCAGATGACATGAAACTTGGACACTGAGGAGAACAGAGTGGAAATTTGTAAAGATATAGATAAATTGGTGGAATGGACAGACATATGGCAGCTGAAGTTCAACATAAAGAAATAGGACATGTTTCATTTTGGTATAAAGATCATGGGGAGACAATTCGAAATAGCTGCTGAAACTGAGGGCTAGTGATGAATGGATATGTAAGTCTTTAAGCATGGCAGGGCAGGCACGGAGCTCAGTTAATCAAATGTAGAGTCTCCTGGGTTTTATTAAATGTGATATGGAATACAAGAGCAATGAAGTTATACTTGAACTGGTTTAAATCACTACCCAAAAGGCAAAACCAGTAAAACTTGCAAATGTCACATTTGGTTCAGTTGAGAGTCATAGATGTACAGCATGGAAACAGACCCTTTGGTCCAACTCAGTTATGCAACCAGATATCCTAAATTAATCTGGTCCCATTTGCCAGCACTTAGCCCATATTCCTCTAAACCTTTCCTGTTCATATACCCATCCAGGTTCTCCCCATACTCAAATCCTCCAACCCTGGCAACATCCTTGTAAATCTTTTCTGAACCCTTTCAAGTTTCACAACATCCTTCCAATAGGAGGGGGACCAGAATTGCACAAAATGTCCTGTACAGCCACAACATGTCCTCCCAACTCCTATCCTCGATGCTCTGACCAATAAAGGAAAGCATACTAAATACCTTCTTTACTATCCTATCTACCTGGGACTCGACTGTGAAGCATCAATGCAATCAGTATACTCACTTCCAGACATTGCTAATATTTAATTGACTTATTCCTCCCTGACTACTTGGTCAGGTCCAAGCCCTCCTACAACCCACCCTCCCATCCTGTCACCTTCCTCTGCCACTGCAGGAATTGCAAAACCTGCGCCCATACCTCCTCCCTCACCTCCATCCAAGGCCCTAAAGGAGCCTTCCAAATCCATCAAAGTTTTACCTGCACATCCACCAATTATTGTATCCGTTGCTCCCGATGCGGTCTCCTCTACATTGGGGAGACTGGACACCTCCTAGCAGAGCGCTTTAGGGAACACCTCTGGGACACCCGCACCAATCAACCACACCACCCCATGGTCAAACATTTCAACTCCCCCTCCCACTCTGCCAAGGTCATGGAGGTCCTGGGTCTCCGTCACCGCCGCTCCCTCACCACCAGACGCTGGAGGAAGAACGCCTCATCTTCCGCCTCAGAACACTTCAACCCCAGGGCATCAATGTGGACTTCAACAGTTTCCTCACTTCCCCTTCCCCCACCTCACCCTAGTTCCAACCTTCCAGCTCAGCACTGTCCCCATGACTTGTCCTACCTGCCTATCTTCTTTTCCACCTATCCACTCCCCCCTCCCCCCGACTTATCACCTTCATCCCCTCCCCCACTCACCTATTGTACTCTATGCTACTTTCTCCCCACCCCCCACCCTCCTCTCACTTACCTCTCCACCCTTCAGGCTCTCTGCCTTTATTCCTGACGAAGGGCTTTTGCCCAAAACGTCGATTTCACTGCTCCTCGGATGCTGCCTGAACTGCTGTGCTCTTTCAGCACCACTAATCCAGAAGCTGGTTTCCAGCATCTGCAGTCATTGTTTTTTACTATATTCCTCTGGGAATTCAACTTAAGCTGGAGTATTGTGTAGAGTTCTGGGCTTTACACTTTAGGGTACAGGGAAAGGCAGGCAATTAACACTAAATGTTCATTCAGACAGCCAACATGGGACACAATGGCCTGAATGGCTTCATTCAGTATCATAACTATTCACCCATTCTGCAAAGTTGTTGAAAATTATCTGTCATCAGAAAGAGATGATAACAGGACAGAGTATAACCCACTGACTTTCGAATAACCAGGAATATAGTGTAGTGGTTGGTTTAAATCCACATCTTGTCCAGAGATTAGAAATGACAAGATTAAATAAAAATATACAACCTCCTTCTTAGATTTTGGTAAAGTGGACATGCGACACTTCTATTGAATTTCTAATAACCTTTTTCAACATTTGAACCATGAGAACAGAAAGGACATTAAAAATTTGCAACACTCTCACCAGAAATCTGTTGAGGGACTTTCAAAAGTTTTCATTCAACTTCATCCATTGAATGTTTTTAAGGCAAAGGTAGATTTTTGAACAGTAAAGGAAATAAGGATTCTGTTGAGAGGCGACTAAGTGCAGCAGAGTCCAGGAAGAAATCAGCCATGATTTTTCCGAATGGTGAAGCAGGCTCAATGGGCCAGGTGGCCTACTCCTGCTCCTAGTTCTTATGTTCAAAACTGAGACTGAGGTTTTTTTGTGAGACAGGGGTGTTAAGGATCACAAAACCAAGGTAAATAATGGAGTTAAGATTCAGGTCAGCCATGTTCCTGTTACCACAGAATATTACCCTTTGCTCAACATGTAGCAAATAAAAATGTTAACATATTTTTCATGTTTTATGCAACAGAGTCAGAATTGTATTAAAAGGGTTAAAAATCTGTAGCTCTAAGGTATGATATGAAGTAATTTGACTAGTATCCTGTAGACGGCATGGTGGCTCAATGGTTAGTACTGCTGCCTCACAGTACCTGGGTTCAATTCCTGCCTGTCTGTGTGGAGTTTGCACATTCTCCCTGTGTCTGTGTGGGATTCCTCCAGGTGCTCTGGTTTCCTCCCACAATCCAAAGATATGCAGGTCAGGTGAAATGGTTGTGCTAAATTGCCCACAGTGCTGGGTGTGTTAGTTAGGGTAATAATGGGTTTGGGTGGGCTTCTCTTTGAAGGGGTGGTGTGGAGTTGTTAGGCCGAAGGGCCTGTTTCCACACTGTAGAGAATCTAATCTGCAGGCTATTTCATACATCTATTTGACTTTTGAGAAAATTTATTGTCTTTTGCATGATTCTTCCCCATTCAAAATCAGTCCTATTTCTTAATGGTAAACATGTTTCTGCTGTTTCCCCATTCTCTGCAATCATTTGTATCTCAATTTCTCAAAAGCTCTGTGCTACTTCCAAAAAAAATTCGACAAAGATAATAGGTATGGAATTATGAACAAAAATGGTTAAAAACTGCAATATACTTTAAAGATAAGAATTATTGCTTTACAGCTAAACTTCTTTGTTTATTTCATATTTCTGACACTGAACTATGCTTACGGTAATCAAGAATATTGATAAAAGTAGGTGTAAATCAATTTTTAATATCTATTCTTTTCTCACGAAATGAAAAACTGTCACAGATAATTTTTATCCAACTGATCTGATGTAAAAACAATTTGATAAATTAATGGTGCTTTATACAATGTAACTTTGGTTTATCACAATTTACTTCAACTGGTTGAATAATTGAGAATATTCAGCTAGTAATTTTTGTGAAAAATATCGACCACTTAATTTTTTAAGCATGCATTTTTCAATTCACCATTGGAGAGCAATCAGAACATAACCATTTACAAATTTCAACTGTAAGGATTGTGGATACATCGAAGAAGCTAGTGTTTAAAACTAATCAAAGGAATGAGCAATATTTCAGCCATAAATAGCTGAAACAATCAGGGAGTGTGAAGAGAGCTACGTGATAGTAACATAGTCAAAGTGTCCACATCACATGGCAAATTGTAGCAAAATGGAAAAAAGTATGTGATAATGATTTGATGTTAGCCTGACACCAGCAGTCACATTCTATTGAAATTCTGAGAAGAAAGGACAGAACAAACTGTACACAAGAGCAGTAATACAAAGATTAGCATTCCGTACGATAGTATATAATTGGTAATAACGCAATCGCTCTCAACTTAGGTGGAGACAATTCACCAAGAAGCAGTACAGTCTGAAGGAGCAGTGCAGTGTAAACACACATGTCCTAAACCTTATGGCAGCTTAATCCGTGAGGGTTGAACAACCATATGAGTCTCAGCAAAGACAGATCAAACGTAAACAGTTACAGGACCATTAGGGTGTTATTTTTATAATTGAACCATGGTCTCTCTTGGTTCTAGTATTCAGCAGAGTGCAGTTTAGTTGTCAGGTTATAACTTCCACACAAGAGGAAATAAAATGAGGCCAGGTGTATTTTAATTCATGGCCCATTCCAAGTGGGAAAACTATGGGAGATATGCGTACAGTCTCACGTACGCACCTGCCTGCTTTGTAATGGCATAGATTCACCTGCCAAACCATCAAGGGGCATTGAGGGAATCCATGTGATTGTAGTGGGGCAAGACTATAGTCAAGGAGAACAACAATTTCCTTGTGGATCCGAGAGTAGCAACGTTAATCCCATCAAAGGGTTCATGTGATCGAAGCCTCAAGAGTAAATCTTGAGTCACTTTGTTAACAACATTTCAAAACAACAAAAATTGTGTTGCAGCTTATAACACAATTCCAGCCATCTGTTACCTTACAAAATATATACAGTTTTGCTCTTAAGGGATTTGTTAGGCTGCTGCTGTTTCCTCTCCTGCATTGTGATGTTTACGTCATTTGACAAGAAAGATGATTACATGGGTTAACATGCTTTGTTATGAAAGCAGTGATAGTGATACAATATTATGACAAGAAGGGAAAAGAATGCTTGGAACCCGTGTATGGCAGTGGCATATTTGCTTATCGCACATATGATAAATGGGCCAGTTAACTCAATTCACCAATCAGTTGTCTGTCTAGTTGTCTTCAAACTCATAATATCAGCAGTGAGATGTAGCTTGATGTGTTTTCTCACTCATTGTAACCCAGTAGGCTGTAAATCTTATTGAAGCACCAAGTATTGTCAAATCTAGTTGGCCAGATTGTATACTTTGATAGTATTAACTGCTTCATCACCCAAGAGAGAAGGGTGAATATCAGTGTGTTTTTCAGCTACAAAAGCCATTGTACAAATGACATAGGCTGTTGGGCTCGGGAGAGCATGTATTTACCTTTTTAGAGATTTATCAGGTGAGTTACTTTAATCATTCTGACAACTAGAGTTACTTTTTTTTAATTTCCACTTAGTCTTCAATTCAGCATCCAAGTTTTTATTTTGTTGGATGTACTTTGATGGTGCTTCACATGAGTCTTTGTAAATCAGAAGTATTTCCTACTGTGCCAGTGTTTCAAAATGGCTTTAGTAAAACTGCAGTTATTCAAACTGAAATGGTGCACCTCAAAAGCGGGGAGACAGATTCATTATCTGGATGCTTTAAGATCTTGAGTATTGTTGGAGGGTGAATCATGCACTTCTTCAGTTGGGCGACAATCTCAATACTATTGCTTGTGGGGAGCAGAAGGCTGAGAATATAACTCAGTTTGTGATGAAGCAATCTCAGAAGATTGGAGCACATTCTGAAGTTTAGTCATTGAGTCAAACCATAGCTTGTCGGCAACACACTCACTTCTGTTTTAAAAAGATGTAGCGTCATATCCCACATGTGCACAAATTGCCAACTGATCATTGGTTGCTGCTTAAAGTCTGGTTGAAGATTTGTAGCTCGGGTGTCCGTTGTTGTGGTTCTGTTCGCCGAGCTGGAAGTTTTTGCTGCAAACGTTTCGTTCCCTGGCTAGGGAACATCATCAGTGCTATTGGAGCCTCCTGCAAAGCAGCCCTTCACAGGAAGCTCCAATAGCACTGATGATGTTCCCTAGCCAGGGAACGAAACGTTTGCAGCAAAAACTTCCAGCTCGGCGAACAGAACCACAACATTGGTTGCTGCACTTTTAGGTGCTCTGTCTGCAGGTGAAACTTCACACAGAATCTTTCCTACTGGGTGGATGTAGAAGTTCTCATAGCACCATTTCAAAGAGAACTGGTCAATTCTCACCAGTGTCCTGGCCAATAGTTATCTCTAAACTAGAATTACTAAATCAGATTATCTGTTCATTAACATACTACGGTTGTTAAGTATATGTCAAGTATCCTAAATGTGGCCAATATATTATATAAATATAATTCTTCTGTCAAAAAGAAGTATTCAGACTATTGGGAGGCCGATAGTGTGGGGTTAAAACGTTAACGCTAGAAGGCCTGTGTATTTTTGACTGCACTTGCACCAGATGCAGCAAGCTGACCATAGTCAAAACCTGGTTAGCAATCAAACAGTCACAACAAAGATCAGGCAAATGATAATTGATAACACAATTATTGACAGCTGAATTTAGTTCTGGCTGGTCTTTGTGTGAGGATCTGAAATTCATTATGATCCCACGTCAAGTAGGAGAAATTGGCTCTGCCTCTGTATTCAACCGTCTTCTTCTCTTAATCACAAGATTAGATTAGATTAGACTTACAGTGTGGAAACAGGCCCTTCGGCCCAACAAGTCCACACCGACCCGCCGAAGCGCAACCCACCCATACCCCTACATTTACCCCTTACCTAACACTATGGGCAATTTAGCATGGCCAATTCACCTGACCCGCACATCTTTGTGACTGTGGGAGGAAACCGGAGCACCCGGAGGAAACCCACGCAGACACGGGGAGAACGTGCAAACTCCACACAGTCAGTCGCCTGAGTCGGGAATTGAACCCGGGTCTACAGGCGCTGTGAGGCAGCAGTGCTAACCACTGTGCCACCGTGCCGCCCACAAGTTTAACTTAAAACTAAAGATCCTTTCCGTCATGGATACCTTGCCCAAGTACAATGCCTTTGCATTTTAAAGGAATCAATTGAACCAGATTTTCTTGAATTAAAGATGAGTTTTCAATTACTAAAGTGCAAGGAGAAATGGTACGGAATATACTTACACACAAATTAGAAATGAGAAGTGAGTTAAAAGGTAACAGTCAAAAGCATACACAAATCATTCTCTGGGTTTTTTTTCTGGGCAAATAGATGGTGGAATGTTGAGCCCATTAAGTTTGGTGATTCTAGTAGAGTTGATTCTGGTAGTTGAGCAACTAGTTTGAAGATCCTGTGTTCTGTAAATGCATAGAAAGGTGTTTTCTGATTTCTTGTTTAACTGTTGCTCTTAATTAGAGATTTACTTCCAGTGACTGGACAGAAAGGTATATTCTGTACTTTTCCTTTTACTTGCAAGCACAGGGATGTCTATGAGATGTTCTTCAGTTTAATCTTCACAGTATGCTCTAGTCTAACAGTATCAGAACATCAAACTGGCACACCAGTGCTGGTTTCAGATCCTGGGGCCAGAGGCCTATCTGGAGGTTGAAAGGGATTGTGGGAGGTATAGTTGAGGGTGTGTGTGTGGAATTTTGGAATCAATTTAATAGTTCTCCAGGGGTTAAATTGTCTAAATTTTCCTCACTAAGTATTCAATTAACAGTAGTGGATTCCTCTTTTTTTAAAAAAATTCTATTGATACTTTTGGAGAAATCTGGTCTTTGAGGATTTGTCCATCAGAATCTTTAAATTCCCAGGCAATTCCCTTTGCATCTGCTACATCAAGCATTCCTCAGACTCCTGAAATGCAAATCTCATGAATGCTACAGAAATGACTACCTAGCCATCAGAAAATTGAGGTCATTTTCTCCATGGTCTGTGCATGTTGCTCACAGGAGGTAGTTCAGTCTTTTGTGCTGCATCTCCTCTTTTGAAGCGTTTCTCTGAAATTCCTTGACATTCTTCCCCAGTTGTGATATTCCATGTTCTCTCGAAATGGGGTGTTATCCATATGGGAATTTTCAAAATAGCCACTGAATTGCATTCTCTGACATCTGTAGCTTACAAGTTCATTTTAAAAGAACACAGAATAACAAGTGTTTCTTAAAACTTAATGTGCCCATGGAGCTATTATCCATTGCCATGGCGATCAGAGGTAAAGGCTATCAGGCAGGGAGAGCACCAGCATGGCTGCAGGAATAGAAGTGACAGAGTATATCAGGGTGTTTTTTTTTCATTTTAGTCTAGAATCTGGAAGTAACTGAAGAATAAACTTTATTGACTGACAACTTAGCAAAGCATTTAAACATGTGACTACATCTTAATTTGCCTCCCAAAACTTTTTATTACTCTTCACTATAAACCATGTGCACAGAGGGAAAATGCAATGCACTTTGAAAATTATCTATCTTGCTAAATGAATGGCATCTTCCCTTCCATACAATTTTGTTACATTAAAACATTGGCCCATTTCAAACACAAAAGCAGCAAGGTGAAAACACTTAATGCAAAGTTATCAAGTTGCAGGTTCACAGCATGACGCACAGTCATCATTGGAGAGAAGCAATACCTTAGGTTGTACTAAAGCTACAAAGCCTTCTGATTTTATCAACCAAGCCTAAGGGGGATAACAGAGCATGCTCCAAGCTTATACATCTTCTGCATGTTCATAAATGGATGGTGTTCTCTCTGGGTCCTCGTTACAGCCAAGTATCTTAACCTAGAGGGTTTCTTTTCTCCTCTTGCTCTGTTCAATTTACAAGATTGAAAGCATGTGGATTTTAACTAATATTTGCTGCCCATGTTTTTCTATCTGAGTGGTGCATCTTTTTTCTAAAGGTGCTGAAGAATTATCTGCGTCCTTAGAAGAAGAAAGTGAGTGCTCCAGGGATCTCCATTTTATTAAGTAGGTGTCATGTGCTAACTAGTTAGTAAAATATATATGAGATTTAAGGATTGAAGTTGCTTTTGGAAGAGTTTTTCTTTATTTTTCACTCACATGCCTCTTAACTAATAGTCACAACTCACCACTAAATCTCTGGAAGGAGAAAAAGGAGCAAAATTACAGGAAAAGCCTGGAAAGATACATCAAGTATAGAGTAGTGTCATAAAAACAGGCAATCAATTAGCACAAAGTAATTTTCTTATTTCCCAGCTGTGATTGGGGTCTTTACTCTGGTCCAAATCCATACTTAAAATGATTTATTTGTCTGGTTTTCTTCTCTATATGTATATTCTTTAAGAGTGAACCACTACCCAGAATGTCCTCTGACATGATGCTGCATTCACCTTCTTTTCCCACCATTGTTCAGTTTGTTTGGAGACCACTAAAGGGCTTCTCTGACCTTTTGCTATGCTAAGACTGAAGTGTATTCAGTTATGCTGAAAGCTGCGGTTGCCTATACTGTGTAGCACTCTTGTGATCCCCAGTCTTCTTCAGTATTACCTACCTCTCTTGGTCAGGTTATCGAGTCTCCTGAACTTCTGAAGTTGAGGTTGAGTCAGCAACATTGAAAACCCATATGTAACCTTAAGAGGAACAGTCAGTGCAGATATGGCTATGTCTGCCAACATTGTGTAGTGGCACACTTTCAGCAAGTGCAGGCTTAGGAACACTTATACAGCCCACTGTGGGTCTTCAAAGCCTGCAGTGATATACAGTCCAGTACACAACTGAATGCTGGATTGTCATTTCCCTCCTGTCAATTTTCAACACCCAAAACCTAAAGAGAAAATTTGGATCATTTCACTGCAATGTCCGCCATGATCTCACACTGCTCACTGGGAATTTGGAACCTATTACCTGATGTCAAAAAAAAACACCTCCATCTGCTGGAAGTACCACCCCCGAAGCCCTGAGATACTATTTTCACTGTCTGCAGTTTTTGCTTGTTGTTGCTCCTTAACCGCAAGACACCTTGCCTAACTGTTCCATTAAGGTCAGTCGCTTCATTAGAATGTTGCTCAAGTCATCAAGATGCTTAATTGCAGTTTCATTTTGATCAGAGCGTGAAAACTTTAATTATGTGGATTACTGGCAAATCAGCAGGGAAAATTGCATTTTAATAAAAGAGCACTGTCTGTGCTAATTTACCACCGTTTAATGTTTGAATTTAATTTGATGGTTTTAAGAAAATTTAAATCCAAAATCACATCTGCAGCCAAATATAACTTCGAAGTCGATATGACTCTTTAGCATGACCATTCAAAGTGCACCTGGCTATAAATATAGTGCCAGAACAAACACAGACCTCTTTTACATCTGAATTAATATCCGCAAGATTTTATTCTCAAGCTTAAAAGGATGCCTTCCAAACTTCTACACTGAGAAACAATTGTTGAAATCAAAATGGGCAATGCTAAAAATTACAAATTGATCAGCAATTGAACGTCTCATTTAGCTTCTCTTCCTTGTTTTGCCCAGTTAAGAAGGCAGTGACTGACTCTTCTCCAATTCCACATGTATCAGCAATCCCTAAGTGCAGTGACTCTATGTAAGCCTTGGAAAGTGATTAGAGGAGAGTAATTTAATCGTGAAGGAGAAGAGAATGACATCTTCTCTGAACTGAGTACTGAACTCTGCTGATCTCCACAGACTGACTGGATTTTAGTAGTGGGTCAATGGGTAAAGACAAGCTTGGTTGAGTACATTGTTTGTCTTTGGCATGAACTGCTATTCCAGCTGACGTCGTAGTGAAACTTTCTCACCTTTGTCTCCGCTGAAATGGTAGTACTGTTACTGAATTGAGAAAACATTAAAATCTCTAGTTAAAAATCACACAACACCAGGTTATAGTCCAACAGGTTTAATTGGAAGCACACTAGCTTTCAGAGCCTCGTTCCATCATCAGGTGATGAAGGAACATCGCTCCGAAAGCTAGTGTGCTTCCAATTAAACCTGTTGGACTATAACCTGGTGTTGTGTGATTTTGAACTTTGTACACCCCAGTCCAACACCGGCATCTCCAAATCATGCTTAAAATCTCTAGCAGGCTTTGCAGAGGCCCTTTATCTGTGCCATGTCATCAGCACCTTGCCTCCAGGTTTCATGGCAAATCAGCCTGCATTGAGTTTAGTGTGCACTTGTTTTATGTGTTAGTGTGCATTGAATGTCACAATTGACAAACAATTACCTAGTCGGCCCTGTGCACAGATAAAGGAAGACTCTCCCACACAACTCTAAATGTTACAAGCCAACCCCTATGGGGCCAGGAGAGTACTGGTTGATCCAATATTCCGGATAGTCAAGAGGTATGCATGACCACAGTAAACTATGACCAAGTGAAGATTTAAAACATCAATATCCCTCAAAAAAAATCTATGTGAGAATAAAGACAATGTCCTAAAATCAGCCTAAAATTACACAGCAACTTATAGAAATGTAATACAAAGGGGCGTATATATCACTATACTTTATTTGCAGCAAAAATACTGTGGTCATTGCAGTATGTTATTTTTGCTGGTTTATCAAGAATGCTAATTGATACAGTACGGGTCGAAACAAATATTCCTGTACTTGAGCTGAAAATGTGTTGCTGGTTAAAGCACAGCAGGTCAGGCAGCATCCAAGGAACAGAAAATTCGACGTTTCGGGCCAGAGCCCTTCATCAGGAATGAGGAGAGTGTGCCAGGCAGGCTAAGATAAAAGGTAGGGAGGAGGGACTTGGGGGAGGGGCGATGGAGATGTGATAGGTGGAAGGAGGTCAAGGTGAGGGTGATAGGCCGGAGTGGGGTGGGGGCGGAGAGGTCAGGAAGAAGATTGAAGGTTAGGAGGGCGGTGCTGACTTCGAGGGAACCAACTGAGACAAGGTGGGGGGAGGGGAAATGAGGAAACTGGAGAAATCTGAGTTCATCCCTTGTGGTGGGAGGGTTCCCAGGTGGAAGATGAGGCACTCTTCCTCCAACCGTCGTGTTGTTATGTTCTGCTGATGGAGGAGTCCAAGGACCTGCATGTCCTCGGTGGAGTGGGAGGGAGAGTTAAAGTGTTGAGCCACGGGGTGGTTGGGTTGGTTGGTCCGGGCGTCCCAGAGGTGTTCCCTGAAGTGTTCCGCAAGTAGGCGGCCCGTCTCCCCAATATAGAGGAGGCCACATCGGGTGCAGTGGATGCAATAGAGGAAGTGTGTGGAGGTGCAGGTGAATTTGTGGCGGATATGGAAGGATCCCTTGGGGCCTTGGAGAGAAGTAAGGGAGGAGGTGTGGGCGCAAGTTTTACATTTCCTGCGGTTGCAGGGGAAGGTGCCGGGAGTGGAGGTTGGGTTGGTGGGGGGTATGGACCTGACGAGGGAGTCACGAAGGGAGTGGTCTTTGCGGAACGCTGATAGGGGAGGGGAGGGAAATATATCCCTGGTGGTGGGGTCCGTTTGGAGGAGAAAGGGATTCCCTTCAGTGTGGAACAGGCCCTTTGACCCAACAAGTCCACACTGATGCTCCGAAGAGTAACCCACCCAGACCTATTTCCCTCTGACTAATGCACCTAACACTATGGGTAATTTAGCATGGCCAATTCACCTGACCGCACATTTTTGGAATGTGGGAGGAAGCCCACATAGACACAAGGAGAATGTGCAAACTCTACACAGACAGTTGCCCAAGGCTGGAATCAAACCTAGGTCGCTAGTGTTGTGAGGCAGCAGTGCTAACTGCTGAGCCACCATGCCACCCCAAAGAAACATCAGGACAAAGGAACATCCATCATATAAAGATCATATATTTATTATTTACTTCAAATTTGTACTGTGAAGCAAAAAAGAAAAATATTGTTTCAGAAGTGGCTGCAGTTTTAAAAATCATGCGTACAGGAGCATACAGTGAGTTGTAAGCACATTTCTCTTTTCCTGGCAGAAAGAACAGACATACTGGGTCTGAACTTGGGGGATAATTGCTCAACAACAAATGTTTGACTGTCTCTTGACCAGGAGACTGTGCCGGGATGTGGCCGGTGAAGCAGAATTGTTTAGTTGGCAAACAGGAAGTGTCAAAAATCTGTGTCCCTCTGTCCGGTGTGGAGGTGCCAGATAATCTCCTATAATAGCGAGCTGCCTTTCACACTCAACTCACTGCAAATCACTGGTTGAAAGAGGAATAAAAGACTTTCACAGGCATTGAATGGACAAACTCGCAACCAGTGAGTGAAAGACTCAATGTTGATGTGCAAACAATGTTTGTTAACATCAAAAAATCAAAAAGAATCAAAAAGCCAACCTATTAAATCGATGGTTCAGACTAGAGCAACTGAACTGTAGCACCCCGATTTTCTTTTAATCACTGTTGTGGACCAGAAGGTAGCCTAGACACTAATGTTTTCTTACTTTCATGATAGATATGAAGTGCATGTTCCAGACCTGATGCAAATGATCAAACCACTCAACTTTAAGCAAAACATGATTTATTTAAACACTGTAGTTGAAATATGAACAAAACAAGGAGGAATTTAGAATAGCTTAATTATTAGAAAAACTAACCAAATAATAGACACAGTACAGATTACTAATAACTGTCCCAATACAGTAGCATCCCATCATCACTCCCTGTGGCAAAAAAGTAAATTCAGACACAGATTCTTAAATGCAGTTTTCCAATCCATGAGGGAACAACATCGAGAGAGATTTCAGGGAATATCGCAGCTAGGAATCATTGTTCTGAAGCTCTAACTCTTCTGGGACCCAAACAGCGTCTGACTGCTACATCTAAAAAACTGATCTGTGAGAACTGGCCGCTAGCCTTCCATTGTTACAACTCTTTTTAAAAAGAAACTTGGAGGCCTCCTCTGATTGTTCACTTAGGCTGTGTCCCACAGCCACTTCTACACCTCTGCCTTTACAACCTCTCTTCAAAACAAAACTCAAGACAAAATAACCTTTTAAAGTGACAGCATCATCATACCACCCTTAATAGTCTTTTTTTTTATTCACTCATTGGATCCGTGTGCCATTGGCCTGGCAAGATATATTGCCCATCCCTGGATGTCCTTGAAAAGGTGGTGGTGAACTGCCTTCCTGAGTTGCTGCAGTCCATGTGTGTCTGTTTGTGAGGGGGGCAGTTTCAGGAATAGCTAGAGTTTCTGTTACAGAGTTGTGAGGTAGCAGTTCATTTATTTAAACCTCTGGTTAAAGGCAATTTGTTTGCAAACCCAACAGTACTTTTCTACTTAAGCACAGAAACCTGAGGCTGCCTATCTTACCAAATGCACCAAACAGCAAAACGTTGAGAATATGGGAGTCAGAGCAGGAATCTGGTGACTTCAGATCACTGCCATTCTCCAATCCCCTTACAGACCACTAAGGAAGCACAGACGTATGCCACAGGGCACACTGACAGCTTGCATTAAAGACTGCTGCAAGGACACTTTGTATGTAAGGACAGCTCACTGACTGAACAGGCCTGCATTTGATAGTCTGTTTGTTTGCTCACTTAGTACCTAGCTACATGTTTGTGGTATCCATGACTTGCTTTGCTGAGTTAATTAGAACAGTCCCATGATCAGGCCTCCTCTGATTGTCAATACCACACGATCCTCTACTAGCTGGGGCTGACCAGATGCCTGGTCTCTGAGAGTGCTCCCAGTACAGTGGCTTGGAGCATTTCTTCCTTGGCTAACTGTAGACTTGCCGCAGTGAGATGCTCCCCAGATTGTGCTTCTAAACTTTCCAGTGTTCTACGTTCCCACCGAGGTGTGAGTATCCGAAAATCTACTGAAGTCTCAGTAATCTCCTCCTCCAAGTTCAAGGAGATGGTTTCTTGGAGAACAGGTCATTTCTCTGCAGGGGCTATGGACATTCGGCCGATAGCTGCAAGACCCAGGGGAGAAGAAGGTGCTGATGTCAGTGGTTGGCAGTGATAGGTGATGTATGAAACTGGCGGTGGGGGTTAATTTGAGAGTTCCAGTGGAATGAAGTGAGACAGTTACTTGGTTGGCAGGTGATGGATGTCTTGGCATCCCAGCAGGGACTGTCCTAGTCTTATATTGCAAGGGCCTAGATTCTCTCATGGTGCCTGGTGTCAGGCACCTCTGTGTCCACCTGGATCCTTTGTATCTTGTTCTAAAATTTACTTCAGATGGGATTGTGTGAGTAGGCAGCACAGAAGCTGGGTTAGTGGTTTAGAAGAGAATGAGAGTTATTGAGAGAAGATGTTAAAGCAACAATGAGAATGGCATGAGCCTTGCTGGGAGCGAGGTTGCAGGGATCAAGCGAACGTGTTATCAGTTGGCCTAGTGAACTGGAAAAGTTCATTGATGCCATGCTGGCCATTCCTCCACATCATCGAGATGACACTGACCTGCTTGCTGATCTCTGACCTGGTTGATGATCTCTGACCCAGATGTCTCCTCCTGTTAGTTCTCTGGGAAGAGGACCATCTTGGAACACCTTGTCAACCAGGACCTCCAGGTTCCTGTTAGAGAATCACAGCACCATTTTCTTCTCTCTACATGTTGGCACTGTGCCCAACACAAAGCACAACAACTTCAAAATGCCTCGTGCAAAGCAGCCTTTTAAATATGGTGTCGACACCAGGGATGCTGAGCTTCTGACAGGTATCAAGTGAATGCTGAGAATGGAACTTGGTAAGATGGGATAGAAATGGATGTGATTGACACCATAGAGTCACAGTACATAATTAATGAGATGAGTTGCATCAGTTACTACAAGAAGGCTCAGTACGCCTCATGGTGAAACACCTCCCAAAAAACTCAATGCAATTTGCACTTCACAAAAAAAAGGTTTAGCCCCAGCTGAACATTTTAACTTGAGTTAATCGATCAACCAAAGTGGAGGCATTGGATAATTGACTAAATTTTTCATGTTATATTTGTGACCATAAGACCGTAAGATATTAGAGCAGAACTAGGCAAGTCAGCCCATCAAGTCTGCACTGCCATTCAATCATGGCTGATACATTTCTCAACCCCATTTTCCTGCTTTCTCCCTGTAACCTTTGATCCTGTTACTTATCAAGAACCTATCTATTTCTGTCCTAAAGACACTCAATTACTTTGCCCCAAAAGTCTGTGCAGGCCATGAGTTCCACAGACTTTCTTCATCCCAGTTCGAAAGGATCAGACCTTCATTCTCAGACCTAGTCTCCCCTACTAATGAAAAGATCCTCTCAACATCCACTGTGTTCGAGGTGTCTCAGTATTCTATAAGTTTCACCCCCACCCCCTCCCCCATCCTTCTAAACTGCAACAAGTATAGACCCAGAGGCTTCAACCGCTTCTTCCTTGGGACCATTCTTGTAAACCACTTCCAGATGCCCTCCAAGGTCAGCACATCCTTCCTTAGATACAGGGCCCAAAACTGCTCACAATACTCAAACTGCAGTCTTATGCAGCTTCAACAGTACCTCTCTGCTCTTGTATTCTAGCACTCTTGAAATGAATGCTAACATTGCATTTGCCTTCCTAACTGCCAACTGAACCCGTATCTCTTACCTTAAGAGAATCTTGAATTAGGACTCCAAATTCCCTTTGTGCTTCAGATCTCTGAAGCCTTTCCCCCTTTACAAAATAGTCTTCTTCCTACCAAAGCACATGACCTCACAATTACCCACACTGTCACTACTTTGCCCACTCTCCGAGCTTGTGCAAGGCCTTCTGCAGCCTTCCTATCTCATCAATACCAACTGCCCCTCAGCCTATTTTTGATTCATCTGCAAATTTCACAGCAATACCCTCAGTTCTGTCATCCACATCATTAATGTATAACATAAATCATTGTGGTCCCAACACTGACCCCTACAGAATCCTGCAAGTCACTGCCTGGCATCATGAAAAAGACCCTTTTATCCCACACTCTCTGCCTTCTACCAGTCAGCCAATCCTCTATCCATGCTCGTACCTCGCTCTTAACAACATGGGTTATTAGCTAATATAGCAGCATTCTGTATGTCATCTTGTCAAAGACCTCCTGGAATACTAAATAAATCATGTCCACAGGCTCTGCTTTGTCTAACTTGCTCATTACCTCCTCAAGGAATGAAGCTGTATTGATTCAGCCCTATTTTACCATTTAGTTCTAAGTATTCCACAATCTCATCCTTAATAACATACTCTTAAAATCAAGTGAACTGGCATAATTTCCCATTTTCTGCCTCCCTCCCTTCCATAGAATCCTTTCAGTATGAAACCAGGCCATTGGGCTCAACAAGTACACATTGACTCTCCAAAGACTCACCCACTTACCCTATGGCTAATCCAACTAACTTACACATCCCTTGACACTATAGGCAGTTTAGCACAGTCAATTCACCCAACTTACACATGTTGGTCTGTGGGAGGAAACTGGAGCATCCAGAGGAAACCCACACAGACACAGGGAGAATGCACATACTCCACACAGACAGTTGTCTGAGGCTGGAATTGAACCCAGGTCTCTGGTGCTGGGAGGCAGCACTGTTAGCCACTGAGCCACTATGCCATATAAATAGGGGTGTTACATTTGCCATTTTCCAATCTTCTGGGACCTTCCCTGACTCCACTGCTTACTGAACGATCACCATCAATGCTTCCACAGTCTCCTCAGCTGGAATTTAGCTCATTTCGTCAGATGATTTATTTCAGCTTCCCAGCACTTCCTCCTCAGTGATGGCCACTATGCTCACCTCTGCCCCTGGGATTCTCCTGATGTTCTGGTATGCTGCTGGTGGCTTCCACCATGAAGATGCAAAGCACCTAATTAGTTCCTCCATCATCTCTTTGTTAGTCATGTTTATGTCTCCAGCCTCATTTACAAAGTCTACTTTTGCTTCTCTCTTACCTTTTTTGTTTCCTTAAAAGAAATCTTGAAATCATCTTTTATATTACTAGCTAGCTTACTGCCATATTTTATCTTCTCCCCCTTTATTGCTTTTTCAGTCATCCTCTGCTGACTTGTAAAGGCTTCCCAATTCTTTTGCTTTCAACTAATCTTCACTACATTTGCTTTCATGCTGTCGCTGACTTCCCTTTGTCAGCCATCAGTGCCTCGTCCTTGCCCTCATATGGCTCTTCCTCCTTGGGATGAATTTTTACTGTGCCTCTCATATTCTCCCCACAAACTCCTACCATTGCTGCTCCATCACCTTCCCTGCTCAGCTCCCCTTCCTGTCAACTCTGGCCAGCTCCTCCCTCATGTCTTTGCAGTTACCTTTACTCAACTGTACTACCGTTACATTTGATTCCAGCTTCTCCCTCTCAAACTACAGGGTAAATTCTAATATGTTATTGTCCCTTCCCCCTCAGGGTTCCTTCATCTTCACTTCCTTAGGAGTAGTGGGGCTGGTTTTCCAGCACATTCACCCAGTGGATCATGTTGATCAGCCTTTACAATCATTAGATCTCATAGAAAACAGGGAGAACTAGCCATTTGGATACAGAACTGGTTCAAAGGTAGAGGACAGAGGGTGGTGGTGGAGGGTTGATTTTCAGACTGGAGGCCTGTGACCAGTGGAGTGCCACAAGGATCGGTGCTGGGTCCTCTACTTTTTGTCATTTACATAAATGATTTGGATGTGAGCATAAGAGGTACAGTTAGTAAGTTTGCAGATAACACCAAAATTGGACATGTAGTGGACAGCAAAGAGGGTTACATCAGAGTACAACAGGATCTTGACCAAATGGGCCAATGGGCTGAGAAGTGGCAGATAGAGTTTAATTCAGATAAATGCGAGGTGCTGCATTTTGGGAAAGCAAATCTTAGCAGGATTTATACACTTAATGGTAAGGTCCTCGGGAGCGTTGCTGAACAAAGAGTGCAGGTTCGTAGCTCCTTGAAAGTGGAGTCGCAGGTAGATAGGATAGTGAAGAAGGCGTTTGGTATGCTTTCCTTTATTGGTCAGATTATTGAGTACAGGAGTTGGGAGATCATGTTGTGGCTGTACAGGACATTGATTAGTCCACTGTTGGAATATTGTTTGCTATTCTGGTCTCCTTCCTATCATAAAGATGTTGTGAAACTTGAAAGGGTTCAGAATAGACTTACAAGGCTTTTGCCAGGGTTGGAGGATTTGAGCTATAGGGAGAGGCTTAACAGGCTGGGGCTGTTTTCCCTGGAGTGTCAGAGGTTGAGGGTAGACCTTATAGAGATTTTCAAAATTATGAGGGGCATGAATAGGATAAATAGGCAAAGTCTTTTCCCTGGGGTTGGGGAGTCCAGAACTAGAGGACATAGGTTTAGAGTGAGAGGGGACAGATAGAAAAGAGACCTATGGGACAACATGTTCACACAGAGGGTGGTTCGTGTATAGAATCAGCTGCCAGAGGAAGTGGTGGAGGCTGGTACAATTGCAACATTTAAGAGGCATTTGGATGGGTATATGAATAGGAAGGGTTTGGAGGAATTTGGGCTGGGTGCTGACAGGTGGGACTAGATTGGGTTGGGATATCTGGTCAGCATGGACAGTTTGGACTGAAAGGTCTGTTTCCAAGCTGTACATCTCTATGACTCTATAACTCTATATGTAATAATGAAAATTGTCTGTTGGACAGGTTCATGATTCCTTGAAAGCGGAGTTGCAAGTAGACCGGATAGTGAAGAAGGTGTGTGGTATGCTTGCCTTTATTAATCAGCTCATTGCGTATAGAAGTTGGGAAATCATGTTATGCTTGTACAGGTCATTGGTTAGGTCACTTTTGGAATATTGCGTGCAATTCTCGTCTTCCTGCTATCGGAAAGATGTTGTGAAACTTGAAAGGTTTCAGAAAAGATTTAAAAGGATGTTGGAGGGTTTGAGCTATAGGGAGAAGCTGAATAGGCTGAGGCTGTTTTCCCTATAGCATAAGAAGCTGAGGGGTGACCTTATAGAGATTTATAAAGTCATGAGAGATATGAATAGGATAAATAGACAAGGTCTTTTTCCCTGGATTGGAGAGTCCAAAGCTGGAGGGCATAGGTTTAAGGAGAGAGGGAAACGATTTAAAAGGGACCTACATGGCAATTTTTCACACAGAGGGTGTGCGTGTTTGGAATGAGCTGCCAGAGGAAGTGGTGGAGACTGGTACAATGCTGAAAATGTGATGCTGGAAAAGCGCAGCAGGTCAGGCATAATCCAAGGAACAGGAGATTCGACGTTTCGGGCATGAGCCCTTCTTCAATTACAACATTTAAAAGGCATCTACAGGGGCATATGAATAGGTAGGGTTTAGAGGGGTATGAGCCAAGTGCTAACAAATGGGACTGGATTACTTTAGGATATTTGGTCAGCATGGACAAATTGGACCAAAAGGTCTGTTTTCGTGCTGTGCGTCACTGACTCTATAACTGCCAACATCATCATTACCAAGGTCAACCATAACTACTCAAATTTATCTTATCTGCTTTTCATAAACAATTCAGACACTGACCCATATATCTTTTTGTTTTGCTTTTATTTTTGACTCTGTGTGTTTTTAAATCATAAATGTTGCAACTATTGAGGTATTATTGGATTAAGAAGCGGAGACAGTTCATTTCTCCTCACCCAGCAGCTTAATATTTTGAGGTATCCCATCTGGAACCATAATAATTTGGAGAACCTCACCCAGGGTCTGTTCATCATAAGGGAAGCAGCCAGGTAATCAGCAGAAGCATGGTCCCTTTATCCTGGAGATAGTGCACCGAGAGAATCTCTGGCCATAAACGTGGTGGGAAGGTTGACAGATCCAGCATTCTCCTGCACAGCACTCCTCAGGACCAGCTCCACTTTCACTGCAGCCACCTTACATCTGGACAATCAACACTCACCCTTATCCTATTGCCCTCTCATACTCATGCCTTACACTCACTTTTCACAAATGCTACTCTCTTTGGCTGCTTGCACCAGTCACTGGCAACGCAAACAGCTCTGCTTTCTCTCCTTGCCCAAAACCTTGGAAGAAGGATGAGGGATTGGTCCTGCAGAGATAGCTGGCAGCGTGGCTTACCTTGGCACCAAGGTTTTGTTCCAAATGACTACTGGCTTCACCAGTGACTTCTCATGAAAGCTTGATCCTCCTGTAGGACTGGCCTTCTAGCATGTCAAGAGAGTTGCTTCTTTCCTTGGAGATCCTGTGTTGGTCTTCTCACTTCCTCGGAACTGGATTCTATGTCCATCTTATACAGTGATGGAGATGTACAGCACAGAAACAGACTCTTCAGTCCAGCTCAACCATGCATACCAGATGACCTAAATTAATCCCATTTCTCCTCTGCTCTGTGGAACAGCATGTGTCTGAGGAGCAGGCAGTGTGTTGCTGGTGTTTCTTGTGCACATGCTATTGGTATTAGTGCTGCCGACCCTTTTGCTCATCATCAGATGTGGCGCAAAGAGCTGTTGGAATGCCATGGTGAAGTTGTCAGTGGAGGATGCAGCTGAAGATAAGTGAAGAACAGGGTATGTGACATGATGGCAAGAAGTTTAGATTACCTACAGCATGGAAACAGGCCCTTCGGCCCAACAAATCCACACCAACCCACCCATACCCCTACACCTAACACTACGGGCAATTTAGCATGGCCAATTCACCTAACCTGCACATCTTTGGACTGTGGGAGGAAACAAGAGCACCCAAAGGAAACCCACGCAGACACGGGGAGAATGGGCAAACTCCACACAGTCAGTCGCCTGAGTCGGGAATTGAACCCAGGTCTCTGGCACTGTGAGGCAGCAGTTCTAACCACTGTGCCACTGTGCCACCGTGCTGCCCACTGTGATCCATCACTGGTCAAACAATGAGAGCAGTGATAATAGTGAGAGAAGAAGTGGCATTGGCTGAAGCTCTTCCGTTTCACTGAGGAAAGACTTCCAAGCATTTCAGTTCCATGAAGAATCTCTTCCCTCCATATATTCATATCAATGACCCTGTGGAGTTTCACATAGATCTAGAAATACATCTGCTGCCGATAAAACTTGAACATCATATCAAAACTGAAATATCTTGTTTATTATTATTATGAAATGCCCCAGCTATATGGGATCCTCCCTCAATCAAAACTATCCCAGTGAAACTAAAAAAGTTACTTCAAAATTGCTTCTTAATGTCCTATCACATATTCAAACTTAACTTTATTTGCCTGTGAAAATTGCTCCTCCTGCTCTCTCAGCAGAGAGTGAGGATCCAAACTCTAAAATTCCTGAATAGATATCATTTAGTATAACAATAATGTGTTTAACCCGTTAGCCCTTCTTGAAAGCACAGCATCATCTGCAAATACTTGGATGAGCAGATTTGGCTCATCTTGGTTCCCGTTGACATTTTCAAAGAAAGTTTAATCTAGGTGTTTGAGTAACACATTCTCAACCCACGTGCTATGTTCTCATGTTTTGCGGTGGGTTGACAAATACAACAAAAGTCTGTTGCATTTGTCATCCCAAGAGGTAATGTTGGCAAAATCGGACACGGATGCAGAAACAGGCTGGGTTTCACCAATTCTGAAGTCACTGTGAATCTGACACAGGATGCTGTAAGTTGGAGAAGCATTTTATTTTGTACAGCAAAGATTGTATAACACCATTTCCATTTTTACTTGAAGAGAATTCTGTTCCTTTTCCCTCGTGTTTGACATGCTGTTTTGGAACTATCACCTGGTACATGGCAAAGTAAAGCAATGTGAGGTGCAGTTAAATTGTAGCCAGGGATTTGGAACAACTTCAGGTCAGCAGAAACTTAATGTTGTTACAAGTCTTTCCATTGTTGCTGGATACAGAGTGCCAGTGATGGAGTTGGCATATGTATAAAAGATGCCATTGGATGGAATAAGGGGCAAGTTGGTTTGGATATTCACTCGCTTCAGGATAGGTTTCCAAGCAAAAGCAGGGCTGAGGAAGCTAGCGATGATTTCTTACCTTCTCTAGAATGTTCTAATCCAGTGCCATCCCCTCTGGTAACCCAGTCAGAAGGGCAGACAGAGCTCAAAAAAACATGACAGAAAACACATCCCTGAGGTCAGGTTAAAAAATAAATGAGATTATCACACATTAAAGTCCTCTATCAGGTAACTCCTTTTTTTTGTGAGAAAAGTGACACTTCCTCTGCTCCTGCCCCACTTTTTGAACACTATTTGTGTCTCTTTTCCTGATTTAACTGGCTGACACAATGTTCGACAACAATAACAGCAATATCCCATGTTCCAGCTCCTCCTCAGCTTGCTTTGAAAGGAGTGGACAAGGATAAGTCAAACTTTCTGTGAACTGATGTGTTTCATCACAAATCACCATCAGAACTGAAGGAAGTTACCAGGAACTACAATAATGGTGGTTGCTGTTATTAATAACTTCTGAAAGATTTTATATTATTTGTGGAAAATCTGTTGCCAATCAGGACAAATTTCCATTGCTCCATTTTTTTCTGCTTCTTTTTCACAAATGGGAATTCTCCTAAATAGTTAATGACAACTTTATGTAATTAGCTTTGACTGGAAGAAGTTAAAATTCGTTGAGGTGAACCCTTGCAGGTTTTGTTAGTTAAACAAGCACGTGGCTACATGAATAGGAATACCCCAGCTTTGAATCTTGTCCATGCTGACTCACCTGGTTCCCACTTTGCTGATAGTACAGGCTTTCAGGAAGAATTAAGGATAATTGTGCGGACCCTACTGCCACACAGACTGGGATGTGTGTTGTGGAAGAGCAGATTAGCCATTGTATGTAATCTTTGTTGTTGGATTACCTTCTGTAGGAACCTCAGATATAGATGTTTTGGCTGTTAGCCTGTTAGTTTCCTTACAGCTGGAAAGGATATTCCTGAATCCACCCCCGGACATCAGGTGGATTCTCATCACAGTTCTAAGTTCATAATGACTCAGCCCCTGCTTCTACCTTTGGCCTCATTCACTCAATGGGATCTCCTAAAGAAGGAGTGCAAGGCTTCTTCAGAGAGAAAGTGTAGATGTGCTGCAATATTGGAGAACATTAAAGGGGAAGGAGCGCCTTGAAGATGTGGGAACCACTTCAGTTTTAATCCTGTGAAGAGAGAGAGGTACTCACTAGTTTACATTCCCAAAAGGAGCATTGACTGGAATTATATCATTACCTTATGGCCCCTGCAATCCCTTTCCACACTGTCCTCAGACTTAGCCAATTAGCACAGGAGGCCCCAAAATGGATGCTTAAGGCCCCACCACCTGTCAGCATCTACTAGTCATGTAGCAATAAGGAAGAGTCAGCAGCCTTCCAAGAAAAGGACAAGAAAGTGAGTTTTATTTTACGCCTCACATTCTGTTCTCCCACTGTTCCGTCTCCCCTTCCGATTGGGAAGGAGTAACAGCAGATTACATCACCCTCGCTGTACCGGCAACACATGCTAAAGGACCCAAGGGAGCCATTTGCGTGAGGCCCTGAAAATGCCAACAAAATCACAGCCAGGAGTCAGCCACCCCTAGGAGGAGAAGGAAAATTAAGGGAGACAAAAGCATTACCTCATCGATTTGTGATTTTTGTTCTGTTTAGAATGCGCCAGGATAAAAAGTGTTAAACAGAAACAAGGAAGCCAGTCACAGTAGGATAGGAGCTCAGGAAGTAACGACCCTCTTCAAACCATCTGCTGAACTTGCACATTGTGCGCAGTGACTTTTCACAGAATACTAATTTTGAAGCTAAAACATTTTGATGCAGTTATTTCCTGTTGTGTACCTTGTTACAAAGTATACACATAGTGGCTTGAGACCTGATCGGTGCCTGCATCCACAGAAAACCAAAGGACTGCATTTAGATTGAATTGCCAGTTGACTACTTAGGTTCATGAATTACTGCACTGTTTACAAAAAAACAGAGCGAATGATCTCTGGGAGAGTTAATTTTGTAGCACTAGAATATTGAAGTTGGAACTGACAAAGCTAACCAGACGATGATATTTCTTCTTTGCTTACAAGTGCAATCTTTTAGCTGAGGTGTAAACTCTAAATCCACTATTAGTGACTTTAATGCAGATAACTTATTTTGCGTATTTTCACACTTCCCCTCATCTACACAGGAATTGTAATTAAAGGGAAGTTTTTCACTAAAGTGGCAGGAAAATGGCAAAAATACCCTTCTGCTTTCTAGTACTTTACACTGGGAAATGTTCTTGCTTCATTTCAAATGAGCCAATTCAATCTTCTTCCAGTCCTGGAGTTTAAAATGAATGAGACCTTGTCACTCGGGGAGACAAATGGACAAAAAAAATGTGTTTCTGGAGCAAGACTAGATTGCAGGACATGGCTTTAAGTGTTCCTTTGGAAAGGGACAAAAAAATCAGCATTTTCCTTGCTGCAGTCCTTACTGCCAAAGGTATGTTGAGCACATGGTCAGGTTTATCTCTGATGGATTGGCCTCAGTTAAACAGATTTGCCAGTTTCTAGGCCCTGATTTCTGTTTTCTGACTTGGTACAATATGAGACACAGATTAGGAAATATACAAGAAGCAGTATAGTCGCGGAAGTGACAAATTATATTTTAGCGAATTAAAACAGATGGGACGTCAGGAGACATCTATTCTGAAAGGTTTTTCAATGATCACTGCCAGTCTTCACCAACTGGCAGGAGACTTAGGTGAGCCAAGCAAAATGAAGGGAAAGGAGATGTATTGTGTAGGCATGAAGCCACATGCAAGTGACAGAGCAGCCTAACAGCCCCCCACCTCCCCCTGCCTCATTCATAACTGTGAGAGAACAGGTAACATTGGGGTATCAAGGCTCCATTCCCATTGGATAGCCTGACAAAGATGCACAACAAAACCTCCGGTCAGTGACTGACTGCTCCATGCGAGAATATATTTTCTTTGGCAAAGGGACCAAAAACGTTCACAAAATTTGAGCTGCAGTCTGACTAGTGCCTTGTATATTGTAGCAATAATCACAGAATCCCAACCATGTGGGAGCAGGCCATTCTGCCCATTGAGTCCACACTTCCCTCTGAAGAGGGTCCCACCCTACCCTTGTAACTCTGCATTTCCCATGGCCAATCCACTTAACCGGCACTTCTTTGGATTGTGGGAGGAAACCGGAGCACCCAGAGAAAACCCATGCAGACATGGGGAGAGTGTACAAACTCCGCACAGACAGTCAGCCAAAGCTGGAATCGAACCCAGGTCCTGATGCTGTGAGACAGTAGTGCTAAGCCACCAAGCTTATTTTTTATGCTTGATGATAATATTGTGTGATTCATGTACGAGAACTCCCAAAATGTTTCTGTGCTTGTAGATTTATACAGTCTACCTCCACTGAAACAATATTCAGCTCCTCTATTCTTCCAGCTAAATGCAAAACTTAACATTTTTCTACATTATATTCAATCCGCTATTATAGCAATAATCATCTGCCAGAATATCAATTTGTACAGCTCAGGATAGAGTTGTTGCAGTGCAATGGTAGTGTTCCTACCTCTGAGACAGGTAACCCAGATTCAAGACCCCCTGCTCCAGAAGTGTGCAGTGACATGTCTGAGTGTTTCTTTTTTTCAATTTTATTCAATAATGCATAATAAATATGCCTTGGGACATTTTGCTACCTTAAAGAGGTTATATAAATGTATGTTAACAGGTTCATAAGCCTTCCAATGGCTGGCTGATCTAAGCCAATTGTTTACTTGCTTGTTGTAAAGACCAACATGTCGAACAAAACTGAAGTGCAGATAAAGAATGTGCAAATAAAATAAAACTCTGAAGACCATTGTATTGAAGTAATATCAAACAAAGGGGGGTGATTTTTATAACATGTCAAATGCAATGTAGGTTGTGCTAAGTACATGAAGAACCCTGACAAATTGATGATGTTACAATGCAGAGCAGAAATCAGCATAAAAACAATTTTGTATCAATTGTAACCATTGTCCCTATTGATTTCAATGTTCTTGTATTGAAGATAAATAATTTATAAATTTACTTTTTACAAGTATCTGTCAGAAGACAAATAATGTTAAGTTTCAAGCAGCGTTTGACAACTTCCTTGGTTTTAATTTAATCTATTTTTTGAACCAACCTATTCAGAGATGTTATTGCACTCCTCTGGAACAGGTGGGACTTGAACCCAGATCTCACATGTCCAGGGGTTAGGACACTACCACTGCATCACAATTCCTATGAAAAGCAAGGTTCTGACTAACATTAACATTGCCTAGGTAAGTGAATACTAAAACTCCCTGTTTTACTCAAATTCCAGGGACAGACCTTTGGGGTAAGATGGTCAAGGCTTACAGTCCAATATTGTTAGCAGTATTTGTTGTAGCATGTACAACATTTCAGAACACTGTTGTCAACAATTTCAATAAGTACTCCACATGGAGTACTGTATGCAGTTCCCTTTAAGTCACTATTATTTCAAACAGCACTCAGGCAAGTTTGATTGCTTGTTATCTCTGAGGCAAGTTTGTCCCATCTGTGCACATTTTCTTTTCCAAGCATATATTTTATTCATGAAAATTTGTAAAATTACACTCCATAACAGTTCAAATTGGACATTACAGAAAGTGCAGTATAGTTCAAATTCTTTCAACACAGCATGTGCCACACTGGGGTGCCTCAATACAGTTGCCGTTACGAGTGATATCTACAATATAGATTTCATGGCAAAGATGTCGGCAGAGTGTTTTTAAACAGCTTCCCTTTCCATTGCCTTGGTATACAATAGCAATGGGCCCATCCTCAATGAATTTTCCATCTCAGACTTTCCTGCATGCAGTCCTAGACCTGAGAGGAAGTAAGCCTGCAAAACATGGTCATTGACAACCTTTCGTTCTGGAAAACCAATAGGGTTCAGGCAATTTGAAGAGCAATTTTCACTGAGCTGATGGTATTCCACCAGGTCTCTGGGCACAATCCCTGGGAACAGGCCACGGAGCAGAAAGTCGTGCTTCACAAAGCTGCTTGGGGTGAGGCTCGATGGAAAACCACTGTCCCCATTTCCTGAAATATTCCAGAAGGAGGTGGCAGGTGGTCTCCTCTCCACTGAAGCTGCCGCAGTGAGGCTGTTGAGACTGTGCATGCAGGAAAGATCTGACAGGGAGGGCACTACTCACCACCAGCCAAGCTGTACCTTGCTATTTAGTTGAAAGCTCTGCCAATGAGGTATTATGCTGTGAAAGATTGAAACATTACCATCAGGAAACTGTCTGACAGGATCAGCCAGTTCCTTTCCCCCCACATGCCTCAAGAAGTTGAATTCCTGACCACTGCCAGATGATCAAAGGTGTTTTTTCTGCATAAACCTCTCCAAGATTCAATTGACTGGAGTGATCTGTGGCCAGTTCCATACCAGGGACAGACAAAAATGAAGAGATATCAAGGGTCTACACACAACACTATGCAGTTGTGTTCAGACCATAGCCGAGCTGAACATGTGTTGCTGGAAAAGCGCAGCAGGTCAGACAGCATCCAAGGAGCAGGAGAGTCAATGTTTCGGGCATGAGCCCTTCTTCAGGAATGAGGAAAGTGTGTCCAGCAGGCTAAGATAAAAGGTAAGGAGGAGGGACTTGGGGGAGGGGCATTGGAAATGCGATAGGTGGAAGGAGGTCAAGGTGAGGGTGATAGGCCGGAGTGGGGGTGGGGGCGGAGAGGTCAGGAAGAAGATTGCAGGTTAGGAAGGCGGTGCTGAGTTTGAGGGATTTGACTGAGACAAGGTGGGGGGAGGCAAAATGAGGAAACTGGAGAAATCTAGGTTCATCCCTTGTGGTTGGAGGGTTCCTAGGCGGAAGATGAGGCACTCTTCCTCCAGCCGTCGTGTTGCCAAGGTCTGGCGATGGAGGAGTCCAAGGACCTGCATGTCCTTGGTGGAGTGGGAGGGGGAGTTAAAATGTTGAGCCACGGGGTGGTTGGGTTGGTTGGTCCGGGTGTCCCAGAGGTGTTCCCTGAAACGTTCCGCAAGTAGGCGGCCTGTCTCCCCAATATAGAGGAGGCCACATCGGGTGCAGCGGATGCAGTAAGTGATGTGTGTGGAGGTGCAGGTGAATTTGTGGCGGATATGGAAGGATATCATTTCTCCTCTTCAGACCATAGCCATCGGGATGAGGACTAAGCTGGATGTGTGATTCTCCCTTTTGTCTAGATATTTGTCGATTATTTCCCTGTAGACACTGTCTATTTTTGAACTCCACACAAAATGAAAGATGGGTTGTTGTGAACACCACATGCCAGAGTGGAGCGTGGGCAAGTCGTGTGTCAGCAACACTTAGATCACAGAGTCATAGAGTCATAGAGATGTACAGCATGGAAACAGACCCTTCGGTCCAACCCGTCCATGTCAACCAGATATCCCAACCCAATCTAGTCCCACCTGCCAGTACCCATCCCATATGCCTCCAAACCCTTCCTATTCATATACCCATCCAGATGTCTTTTAAATGTTGCAATTGTACCAGCCTCCACCACTTCTTTTGACAGTTCATTCCATACATGTACCACCCTCTGTGTGAAAAGGTTGCCCTTTTCCTTGCATCTGATGGCTCAGCCACAATGCAGAGGAAGTATCATTCCCACATGAGCAGCTTTTGCTTCACCAAGTCAAGGCAATTCCATCCAGTTTTCTGCCATGCACAAATCTCAAACACTTTCAAATACTCTGATCTGTATGTGAAAGCAATAAAAGATGGTTGGCACAACTTCCTGAACCTTGACCTTGCTCTGGCCATGATGTTTTTGCTTTTGAGGCCAGTTCTAACTAGATGCTCGTCTACCTGCACACTAATAGTGATTGGGACAAAACAAACAGAGGCGTTGTTTGTGTACAGAGAGGTTTTGACCTGAGCCCACCCATTTCCTGGGATCATCACCTTTTTTATACTCACATCGTTCCAAATAGATGTAACAACAAGATTTAATACAGAATACAAATAAAACATGGGTCACCTTTTCTGACTCCAAATTTAGAGTCAGAGAGATATACAGCACAGAAACATATCCTTTGATCCAACTCGTCCATGTCAAACAGATATCCTAAAATAATCTCGTCCATATCCCTCGAAACTCTTCCTATTCATATTCCCATCTAACTGTCTTTCCAAAGTTGTACTTGTAACAGCCTCCATCACCGCCTCCAACAGTTCATTCCACACATGCACCATAGCCTGCATTAAAAAGTTGCGTCTTCAGTCCCTTTTGAATCTTTCTCCTCTCACCTTAAACATCTCACAACAAACTTTTATAAGGGCATCCCTCAGCTGCTGACTCTCCAGGCAAAAATGCTCCAGCCTATTCAGCCTCTCCCTATAGCTCAAACCCACCAACCTTGACAACATCCTTTTAACGCTTTTCTGAATCCTTTCAAGTTTCACAATATATTTCCTGGAGACCAGAATTGAATGCAGTATTCCAGAACTGGCTTAACAAGTGTCCTGAACAGCCACGAAATGACTTTCCAACTCCTGTACTCAATGCACTGACCAATAAAGGCAAACATACCGAATGTCTTCTTCACTATCCTACAACTCCACTTGGAAGGAACTAAGAACCAAGATCTCTTTGCAAAGCTTTCCAGTTGCCAAACATTGATTGAAATCGCAAGCAGTTGGACCCAATTGCAGATTCCTTCCCTAAACCCAATTTTGCAGAGAGCGCACCCATCATGCAGGTGAGTGCTTCTCTGTCAAAAGCCTTCTCCTGGTCTAGTCTCATGGGGTAGCTTTCCATCTCACTGTCTTGACAATAGGTGATCATGTCCAGAGCTTTCAGAGATTCTGTTGCACAGAGCACAGACCTTTTCAGCAGAGATTGTAATGTCCTGAGCAAACTCAACCACATAATCGATTGACCTTGGATGGAACTTTGTATCCATTAGTTAGAAGGAAAAACCCAATTCCATACCCAGGTCAGTAAGACATAATGGTACAAGGGGAAGACAACTGTTGTCGAGATCTTGTCATTATCTTAACTGTTTTGTTATGCCCAATTGGGCATGATTCCCCAATTTGCTACAGTTGCAGATGGCATCTCCTAAATTGTTAACTTCTGGGGTGAGGAGGGCTGAACTGGATCCTACTCATTATTCAATTGTCCATCAGTCAGTTGCAATAGGGTTGTTTGCAAAGCGGATCCCTTCTCTAATGGATACCATTCTTCTTGACCCAAATGAACTGATGTTTGAAGGGAACCAATTTAGCCAGGTTTTGTTGACCAAACAAAAAGTAAAATGTCTTAATTATTAAATGAAGAAGAAATAGTAATGTAGCCAATATACACAGATGAGGCATAAGGGGTGATCCCATTTTTTTAAAAAAACATATAATACATCAGTCTCTAAATTGTTTTTGAAGGGCAGATAGTTGAATGCTGTGGTCAATTGCAATGGAGATTACCAGGAGCTTGACATTGTTTATTGAATAGTTGGTCAGTCATGAGCTTTCATTTTGTAGATTGGTTCAAACTCTGCAATTTTGGTTCCTTTAAGCAATGATTGAATTGCAGCACTCAGGATGAGAGAGAGAAAGATAGAGAGAGTTCTTCATTTATCCTATTCCTTTTTGTCTGGTTTGCAGCACTTAGAGTATGAGACATCCTGTACCTACAATGCAAGGGCAACTAGGAGATAGTTCTTTGAATGTGTCCTTCACAGTATATTAACGCTCAGACCAAGGCTCATCTAGACAAGAACATTCAGTCTGATTAGCACATTGCAGTAGAATTAAAATTGTGTTTTTTATCCCCTTTCCTTAAGTCTTCTGCAAAGAAAGAAAAACGCTAAAATGTGTCTGCAGGTTGGCACATAATTCACAAGGGATGGCTTGCTGTTGAGTAGAGGATTGTTAGCCCCTCTTATGTTTGTAGCCACAAGAGATTGCAACTCAGTTAATTTCAGCTTGCCTTTTCTATCTTTCTCCTTCTATCCCCCTTTGAAAGGCTCTTGTTTTAAGTTTCCCACATATCTGTAGGTTTGGCATTCTATTGATCTCTGTCCCTCCAGACAGCCAGACTTGGGAGGTCTTGAGGCATCAATTTCAGAGCTACTAGACAGCTACAGATTTGCATGCGAGGGAGAAGTAACAACATGTGTACATGTTTTTATATGTTATGTACTCCCAACTGCTAATGATCTTCTGATCAATGTTGAATAAAATACTGTGGAGCAATGGCATTGACTTTAAGCATTTAACATATCCATTAGCCCTCAAAATAATGTGGTGATAGAACAGGTGAGATTTGAGACAATCAATAGTAGCCTTTATAATGGAATTATATCATCTGGAGGGATATTGTAGGCTTGGAGTTTTAGGGATGAATGAATTAGAAACTGTTTAGTAATTGGGATGAGAAGTTATCAGACTTCCTTCAATTCAAGGAGGAGTTAACTATGGAACAGGCAATTCAATTTCCTATACAGGCAGAACTTGGCAACCCAACTTCAGGTAGTACTGCCAAGCAACATCAGAAGCCTTCTGACAATGTTGGTAGGCCATGAGAATCCATTGTCATTCTTCCAAATCCTTGCCAAAAGAGCAGGAATCAATTCATTGATCATATTTCATTGTGTAAGATGTTAAAGATCCAGAAGAAAAGGTGAAGACAATATTTATAATGGAAATTAAAGAGGGTCAAAGTAGAATTTTGGACCATTTACTTAAAAGTATCATGGTTTACAACAAAATTAAACTTAACACAGAAGCGACGGTCTCAGCTTGCTATGGATGAAGCAAACAAATGCACAAATAAAGAACTCCAAGGTCCAGGAAGTACAGATCTTCAGGTGCTAGTTAAAGAGATCAAAATGTCAGTGGAATGTTGTCTATATTGAAGAAAGGGAACAACTTAATTGGTTGAGCAGAAATGTATACATTCATCTTGAAGAGAGCATTCCTTGGAATGAAGGCAAGAGAGAATTACAGCAGGAATTTACAAAGCTCTTTAACAGTTTCAGCAAATTGAAGCAGGAGTATCACATTATTTTTCAAGAAGCTGCTAAATCCAACTCTGCCCATGCAGGTCCCAAGAAAATTATTTCTTTACGGCAAACATAAAATGTCAGTTTGACGGTATGATTGAAAACTCGGTCATTTAACCAATATCAGAAATAACACAACAATGCAGAGGGCCAGTAACTGTTCCCAAAACAAATTGAGAACTAAGAATCATGCGTCTATCTCAGTTAAACAAAGAGTAGGAAGGAGAATTCCCCCTGCTCTGTCTGTTGATGATAGCTTGGCAGAATTGGTAGTAATCATTAAAAACCGGTTGCCAATACTTTAGCCTAAAGCCAAAATTCAAGGGGCGTTGACTGCATTTATTGCAACATTTGGGTTGGCATTGCTTCAAGTGTCTACCAAGTTGATCTTCTCAAATTATGGATGGAGAAAGGAGGAATATTATCCAAACAAGGAACACAACTAGAGGGTCAGGGCTATGTCAAAGGCACAGGCCTTACTTGGAATGCTCATTCTCCTGCTTGAAAATTATTAGTGGTGAAGAAGCATCATAATACACTTAAGAAAGACATGAAGGACTAATGTATTTCTGGCAATAAAGTATGTAGCTGACATGCAGCAGTTTTTAGGCAAAATAAATCAAGTGGAAAAATTTGTCCCCACCTTAAACCAGTCTTAATTATTCCATAATCGAGTTTTTGAAAAAAGTCTGAAACTGGTACTGGAGTAAGGAATAAGCTGCAGGGTTTAAAAGAATTAAAGAAAACTATTTGTTCCAGACGTCTTAGAATATTACCAGCCAGATTTATTCACCGGAGTAGCCACAGCTGCATTCTGCACAGGATTAGAAGCAGTGCATATCAAAGTACAAACTGATGGAACACGAAAACTGGTCAATTTTATGTCAAGAGCTTTAATGAACGCTGAACAGAAGAACATAACCATGAGGAACAAAACATTAGCAGTTACTGAGGATGGGAAAACTTCACAGAATACCTCATGAGATTGAAATTCCAGCCTGAGACAGACCAAAGCCTCCAGTAACATTATTCGGATCAAAAGAAATCTCAAGAATGCCTCTTGCATTCGAGGATACAGCCTAAGGCTGATGAGATACAGCAATGAAACAGTCTATATTCCAGGTAATCCACAAATGATGGCAGACACAATCTCAAGGGCAGCAGTTGATTGAGCAGAAAGACGAACATGATTAAATTTCATTGTGTCAAATGTATGATGTAAGCAGCCAAGTGCCTACAGAGTCGAGGATTTTACCGGGGTTTCTGGAAAAGATATGGGAAAGCCTAGCAATAGATTTGTCTGATTCTGAATGTATTCAGTTTTCATCGACTATTATTTAAGAATGATTGAAATGTCAAAACCTCATTCAGGGTCAGAGCATTGAAAAGGTTTTTTTCTTTATACAGCTGACCAGAGGAATTTATAACAGACAATGCACCTCAATTTAGATTCATAGAGTCATAGAGATGTACAGCACGGAAACCGAATCTTCGGTCCAACTTGTCCTTGCCGTCTAGATGTCCCAATCTAATCAGTCCCACTGGCCAACACCTGGCCCATGTCCCTTCAAACCGTTCCTAGTCATATACTCATCCAGATGCCTTTTAAATGTTGTAGTTGTACCAGCCTCCACCACTTCCTCTGGCAGCTTGTTTCATACAAGTACCACTCTCTGTGTGAAAACGTTGCCCCTTAGGTCTCTTTTAAATCTTTCCCCTCTCACCCTAAACCTATGTCCTCTAGTTCTGGACTCCTCCACCCCAGGGAAAAGACTTTGTCTATTTATCCTATCCATTTGTGGACAAAGATTTCATCAAGTTTACTTTAGAGTTAGGCATCTACAAGATGACAAGTTCTCCGCCTCTTACTCTGTCAAATGGAAAGACAAAGAACACAGTCACGGTTATTGCATCACTGATTCATCAAAAACCAGGCTGAGAATTAGCTTGACCTCAGTTGCAGAGAAACTGAATAACGAGTCTTTACCAGTAGAGTTGTTAATGGAGAGGAAATTAAAGACAGATATACCAACTTGAGAACATGTTCAAGCCAAATGTTACCAGTCAAGATGATGAGAAGGTAAAACAATTCGCAAAAAGCCACAGCAAAAAGCAACAGAATTGGTACAACTGTATGCACTGGGTTTAAACTGCGTCAATCTTAAAGCCAGGATGGAAAGTCTGGAAAACAAACAGAAAGTCAGTACCACAATCATCAGAGATCATAAATGGTCAGGAAGTCTGAAGGGACACACAAGAGAAACAGGAAGGGACATCTTGTAGAAATTTTATAGAGCCTTAGAACAATCACATATGGAGTATTGCATGCAATTTTGGTCTCCTTACCTGAGGAAAGATGTTCTGGGTATGGATAAAGTTTACCAGACTGATTCCTACGGCTGGCATGATCGATGTGTGAAAAGAGACTAGATTGTTTAGGACCATAAATTCATTGGCGTTTAGAAGAATAAAGAACAATCTCATAGAAACCTCTAAAATATAGAGCTATAGAAATGGTAAACACAGTGAGGATGTTCCCTATGACTAGGGATAGAGAACCAGGTGTCTCAGTTTAAGGATATGGTTCAGCCATTCAGGACTGAAAAGGAGAGTGGGGAGCTATGGAGGATGTGTATGAGGATACTACAGCTTTAAGAAGTGCATTTTCTACTTTTTTTTAATGAAGAGAGGTTCAAACAGAGATGGCAGGAGATGATGATCCCAGTCAGTAAACAGTATGTAAGGCCTTGTGGTGTTTTATTTGAAGTTGAACAATAGAAGCAGCGTGAGGGATGGGGTCAAACTCCCACAATATCAGGATTTTAGTTTAACTTTCAGTCACTTTGGGGTTTGGAAGCTGCTATACATCTTTCCCTGCTATTGCAAAATGCTTGAGTTCTCCCTCTCCCTCTATCAGAGTTTTCTCTTGACATTCTTCCTGCCTGGACTAAAGAATCGCATGTGATACAAACCATTCCACTGGATTTGCCTTTGCCTTTGTTTTTGGGAAGTCACTATTTTGGAATAGTTGCTGTTTAGTAGTTACATAATCTATTATTCTGCTATGTTTTCTAATACAGCTAAGTTATTCCAGATTTTCTTTATTTTGTTTGTATTTTATAGTGTAAGAATAAATTCTATCTTACTTCATGCCTGACCAATTGAATTGCATCCGGAACACAACACCTTACACTTGCCTTTAAAAATAAGGAAAGGTTGGGGTCTCAGCCATCTTCCTCACATATTATGAGGGGGTTTGGACAGTAAGGAATGATTCAGTGAGTATAGCCATGTCAGGCTGTTGCTTGACTAGTCTGTGAGACCACCAAACTGTTACCACCCGAAACCTGGAGGAGGAATGCCTCATATTCCGCCTTGGGACCCTGCAACTACATGGGATAAATGTGGATTTCAACAGCTTCCTCATTTCCCCTCCCCCCCACATTATCCTAGTCCCAAATCTCCAACTCGGCACCACCCTCCAGACCCATCCATCACTGCCCCCTCTGCCCTATCAATTTCTCCCTCACCTTCATCCACCTATCGCTTTCCCAACTACCACTCCCCCAGCCTCACTCCCTCCCTTTTATCTCTCAGCCCCGACCCACAAGCCTCATTCCTGATGAACAGCTTATGTCTGAAATGTCGATTCTCCTGCTCCTCGGATGCTGCTTGACCTGCTGTGCTTTTCCAGCATCACACTCTCAACTCTAATCTCCAGCATCTGCCATCCTCACCTTCTCCTAGCCTGTGAGACACCTTTCCCAATTTGGCACTAGCCCCCAGATGTTGAGTAAGAAGAATTTGGCAAGGTTGATATGGCTGTTTCTGCCACTGTCTTTTCCAGTGCTTAGGTCGATGCTGGGTGATCCATCTGTGTTCATTTCTTCTAGTTTTATGGTCATCTGTAGATTCTTAATTCCATGTATATGTTTCTTGAATTCAAATTCCACCATCTGCTGTGATGGTTTCAAACATTAGCTCAGTTTCTGGGTGAACAGTCCAATGTTAGTATGACTGGGCCCTCGCCTTCCCTTGAATGTTGAGTTAAGCTAAAAAATTCCACATTCATGTTAGTGATTTCTGGTTTTCTTGGCTCTTAGTTAGCTGAGTATCTCTTCGTTGACCAAATTAAAGCTCATTATTCTTTTTAGCAGTGTCAATCTCCTCTTACACCACTTTGCAGCCTCTCTTCCTCTCCCCCCACCCCCACACTCACTCTCTCTTCCCTACAGCTTCCATGGCCTCTCCAGCTTTTCTCCCTCTCCCCACAACTTGCTGCCTCCTCCTCCACTTTTGACAGGCTCCTTCTCTCTCCCCATTTAACACTTCGATAACCTCTCCATATCTTGCAGTCTCCCTCTCTCACTGCTATGCAGCTTATCCCTCTCTCAATGACTGTTTGTCTATCTCTCTCTCCTCTGAATCTTGCAGCGTACACCTCCTCCTGTTTTGCTCTAACCTAAACTTTGCAGCTTCCTCCTCCTCCTCTCTCTTTCCTCCTGTAAAGATCTGCAACTTGAATGAGGATTTAAGAGAGCCATCTTAGACACTATGCTTGAGAGTTGTTTTTGACAGTTTGCTAGGGACGGATATCAATAAAGCATAAGACGTTGAAGAGCCTTACTTAATGATAAGGTGCAAACAGCCTCAGGGCTCAGTAAGCACAGACCTGTGCAGCCAGACATACTCCAGAACAGAATCTCATAGAAACATAGAAAATAGCAGTAGACCATCTGCCCTTTGAATCTGCTCTGTCATTCATTATGATCATGACAGATCATTTACCTCAATAGCCTGGTTCTCCCCATATCTTTCGATTCCTATAGATCAGAGTGCTATATCTAACTCTTCCTTACAGTTACACACTGTTTTAGCCTTTACTGCTTCCTGTCGTTACAATTTCCACAGGCTAACCACTCTCTGGCCAGGTACCCAACATTTAGACCACATGGTGGAGTAGATTTAACATTGGTCAGTCTCCTGTGGTTACCCTGTCAAGTAGAACCTTCTGTTGTATAAGTGCCTGCTGCCAGAGCAAATATCACACCCTTGGCAATGATTGATGCAAACCTGCCTTCGCAGTTAAATTTGCTCATATCTTGAGTTTGCGAATAAACCATTAACATGCAAAGTATTTTAACGAGGAAAATTTTAAACTTATCAGCACCCTGACCAGTGGAATTACAGAAATGCATTTTGAATGTCCTTAAACATTCCTGAAGTGGACAGATATGTTCCTCAACTCATGGGTGTCCCTGGGTTGTGACCAACCAAAATGACAATGATTCATCTGGGAAAATATTATCACTTCGAGATCGTGTCAGGAACTGACAAAAGCAATGTTGAGGCATTAGATTTGTATCAAACTCCAAGAAACCCATCTCCCCATGGCCTCAAGCAGCATCAGCCCTTCATGTGGCAGTCTGTGTGTGGATCACGCATTAACCTCATCAGCCATCTCAGAACCTATTGAACTGGAATGAAAGCAAATCATCCTGAAACACAAGGGACTGTCAAGGAAGGTGGAGAAGAATCAGGGTCATCATTTTCTGGTCTACGGCTTGACAACTGGTCAGGATAATCATAGTACAATTTGATCACACCAGTTATTTCTTGGTTAACATATTCATAAAGTAATTTCATCTTGTTTGTGTCTTTGTTCGAATAATTTTGTTTCAACTTCCAGCGAGTTTTAAAAGCTCACTTAGAGGTCCCTCGGACACTAATCTTTCTTGACCCATTTCTGACAAATATCAACTGCTATCTTCATATGCACTAGGACTGCTTGATCTTTTAATGTCTACTCCCTTTACGTTAAATGCATTTTTACTGAAGGACTGACTACAGTAATTCTGTGAGGTGACCGGATCAAGCATAAATGTTGCACGCTGTTAGAATCTGGCAAAGAATTGCACCTTGACTTCCCTCAGATTAGCACAACGAACCTGAACATGTGATTATCCAGCAGTGCAGTAGTTGTTCTATCGCTTAACTGTCTCGTATTTGGGGAAAGAGTTTAATTAAACGTACCCATTGGATTTGCATCTGTTCATCTTCATTCATTGGATAGGAAGTTGCAGAGAATTCCTAATCTATCTTCTGTAACCTTACAACAGCGTGAGAACTTCAAAGCTTAAAAAAAGGATGACTACAGAAAATATGAGTTGAAAAAAATGATGATGGTCATTTGTGAACCATCAGTGTTTCAAAAAAAGCAGCAAATTGTGGTCTGTCAGATTGAAGACTGGTTCCCCTTGTGTTTTTCTTTATCAATATCCCTCAAAGATGAAAATCAAGGACAGCATTTCAAAGATTTTACTGCTCTTTGCATCAAAAAGGAGCTTGGTTTTAAGCTCTGAACTGTTTCATAGTCAACATGAACCAGGTCTTTGCTGAAAGTGTAACAATGTCAGAACCTCAGATTTTAACTGAAGGAATTCAGTTGAATTCTGCCATTAACATTCATTGCCATGACAACTATTCCCCAGCCTATTTTCTTTTCTCATAGCTCGCATACCTTTGCAGTTGAGAGTGTCTGACATGTGACTCGGTCCCTGAATGCAAGATTCCATGTCAGAATTGCCTGTCTGTTATGAGCAAGACCCAATAGTGTCTTTCCATTTCCAGACTGCCCTCTTCTTTCTGTTTGCCTAGTCCCTGAACAGCAGGCTTCATTTTCCACATGAAGTCATTGCCATTTTCCACCGACTCCCGTGGCGTGATTAAAAGATCAGAATGAAATGTCAAGAGCTCCATGGGGGAGTTTGTTCAATCTTGAATGGGGTTTGGAAAAAAATACATTGCAGATTTCCCCAAAGTAATGATGTTTTGTTTTGTTTTTGAGTCTACTAACATGAACTCCACAAGACAATTATTATTTACCAGAAGGAAGCTTAGTAATAACATTCCATACAAAGTGAGAATATCTGAGTGTTGTACAAATTGTGTTTGCAATCTAGCCATGCCTCGATCTGAATTGACTGTTATTACTTTACAGATCTGATGAGGTAATGCTGTAATTCACATTACATTATGTTCAGTGGCTTCACTGACCTTGATGCACATTTCCATCAAGATTTTTTGTAGCTATCTTCACTTCTTAATTTGTAAACTGCTAAAATTCTCTGAGGTGGAATAAATGCTGCATTGCTGACTGGTGATAGTGAGTTATGGCATTTTTCCGAATGCAGGAGGCACGTTACCCAGGAATGGTGCAGAAATCAGCCAGTTTACAATGGTCTCTTCCATAACTACAGCAGCATTATGTCTCGCTGATTATATTAAGACCATGTTGATTTTATGCAAGTTTTAAATATGTGCTTCAATGCATTCAGCAGCGCCCCAGCAGCCACTCGATCTTACTTGATGCATATGACTGACCCTTTTTGATTTATACATTTCAAGGAAGCCATCCTGTGTGCAGTGAAATAACCAATCATAATCACAGAATAAATTTTATTTCCCTGTAGGCAATTCATCTGGGGCTTTGGTAAAATGTTTCAGAGCCAACCTACTTACAAATCTTACATTTTAATGGGAACCAATGAGCCATTGGCAACTAGATCGGAATTTCCAGACACCATTCTTAAATGCTTCAATGAGCTTAATAGCAACCAAATTAAGACCCGGCAGCTATTAGATACAAGTACTCCATGGAGGTTCTGCTTGTTTCACCCTTCTGAAACAGCTCATAATTCAATTTCTTTGGAAGTTTTTCATGGTAATGACTGAAGCAATGACTCTCAAAACCAACCAGCAGCTCTGAAACATCTGGAATTCTTAATAGAAGTTCTGTTTCAATAACACATAGATGCCATGTTAGTTTGGCAAATTATCAATGATTCTGACAATTGTGTTTCAGAAGAAAAATTTTTAAACTAATTTTCCTACCCACATAGTTATGCAATCTGTTTTATTTGAAGAGTAAATGTTTTGATTAATGTTAAGTTGCTTTGTGCAATGTCTGATCTTGGGTTCTAAGGGCCAGATTTACACTACTGAGCCTGTCCAATTTGTCCCCTGGGTAACTGCTGAACACTGGGATTGAAATGTGAAGCATTCAAACTCTGGATCCACATCAGAAAGCAAGGATTTTCAATATCTTTTTAGAACATCAATCCTGCTACCATGAGACTTGAATTGGCACAATCTAGGAAATAAGAAAATGGGAAAGATAACATGACTTCAATAAGGAAGGAAAGCAATTCCTGCAGCTCAAAGCTTGCAGTTAGTGAGAAAGATTTTATGGGTTTTCGGGTTTGAATCTGATTGGTTATCCAACATTGTGCCCTCCACCAGACATCCTTGGAGATTGTGAACAAGTTAAACCAAAACAGTGAGGCTCTTCGGCAACCCAGGTGAAGAATTCTCACTCTGCCATGTTGAGTGATGTCCTATGAAACCAACCAAGGTGTATCTGAAGGGAAATAGCATTAAGTTGGTGGCCCCCTACCTTCCACCTTCTGGACAAATATACCAGAGGCAGGTGAACAATGGAAGCTATGATCTTCCGAGCAATTGGCAGGCAGTCAAGAATTGGCAATGATGAGGGTAACTTCGAGGTGAGGAGAACACAGCAAGGTTCTTCACAGTGGCCTCATGCTGACTGCTGAGTCCAGCAGATCAGTGGCTGATGCTCCATGACCCTTTTGTTGGAGTCAAAGATGCAAATGGTCATACCAATGCCCACATAAGTATGCCATTTGGAGAGGCTTCCCAGTTCGGTATTCATCAACTTCACCTTTCTTCTGAGGCTGCCCCATTTTGAGGGACTTGAACCTTGTCCTTGCTGCCTACCATTTTCACTGAGGCTTCTGGGTCTTCAAAAGTTCAGACCCTCCTGACAAGCTTCAGGAATCTGCCCAACATTCTCAATCGGATGAAATCCTTACTTTCAACCCCTTGAATCGAAACCAGATTCAAGGGAATGATATATAAATCACATTTAAAATGTACATGCAAAATGGAATGAAGATCAGATGAAGTGAAGACAGAGAGAGAGAGAAAAGAGAATATAAATTATAGAAAAAATTAAAAGCCAGTAATTATTTTTCAAAATTATAAGGAGCTACTTTGTTCTGAAATCAAGTGTTTGTGTATAAACTTAGAGAAGTCAAATTTACTGCTCAGCCTCATTCAGCTAAAGCCTGTCAGTCAACAGGTATGGAATTCCCTCTCAAAACCTTTCTTTCTTTCTCTCTTTCTCGCTTTCTTTTTTCTCTCTCTCTCATTTTTCTCATTCTTTCTTTGTCCTTTATTTTTCTCTTTCTTTCTCTCTTTCTCTCTCTCCTTCTCATTCTTTCTTTTTCCTTTATCTCTCTCTTTCTCTTTCTTTATTTTTCTTTCTTTTTTCTCTTTTTTCTCTCTCTTTCTCTCGCTCTTTCTCTCTCTCTTTCTCTCCCCTTTCTTGCTCTCTCTCCCTTTGCCTCTGTCTTTCTCTCTCTCCCTTTCCCTTTCATTCTCTCTCTTTCTCTCTTTTACTCTTTATTTCTTTCTCTCTCTCTCCTTCTTTATCTTTCCTTCTTTCTTGCTTTCTCTCTCTTGTTTTGTTTCTCTCTCTCTTTCTGTCTTTCTTTCTCTTCTTCCTTCTTTCTATCTCGCGTTCTTTCTCTTTCTTTCTTTTTTTCTCTCTCTCTTACTCTCACTCGGTTCTCTCACTCTCTTTATTTCTTTCTCGCACTTTTTCTTTCTCTTTCTTTCTTTCTCTCTCTCTCTCTATCTATCTATCTTGCTTCCTTACTTTGCTTCTTAAAACCTCATTCTTGAATCAAATATTTGGCCATGTGCCTCAATAACAACTTATGTGGCTTAAGTTAAAGTTTTCTTTGACAATGCTCCAGTGGATATTTTGCAATTTTGTATGCATGTTCGTTGTTCTTGACATCAAGCTGGCTGATGGCTGGTTTAAAAGAGTGGCTCAAGATAGGTTGTCCACTTTCGTGTTGCAAGGCCACCAAAGTAAACGTTACTTCTCTGTTATCCAAATACCTGAGCGAAGATATATGATATATGAACCGCATCTTACACACAGCAGCATTTCAGCAAATGAGTTTGAAATCCATTCATCAGTTGTAAATATATCTCTGAAGCAGCAACTGGTAAGACTCCCCACTCTCCTACACTGCATGTCCCCCCACCCCAAAATATTTTACAAAAGAACGAAGCTCGTTTGCAGCTGCTGCCGATGATGTCATCCCACTTAAGATGGCCGCCTATCCCCACAGAACTGCTGTGTCAATCAGAAGCTCAACTGTGCCACCAGAAGCAATGGTCAATGCAGAGCCAGGCAAGAACCCCGCAGTATTCAGGAATTAAGATGAAAAGTTAATGAAAGAAAATAAATGTTCAAGGAATGAAAAGGAAACCACCCCACTTCCCCTCCCTCCCCAACCCCCAAGAAAGTTTTCCTGCACACAAAATCATTCTTCACTGGTGGCTGCCTCAATTCAGCTGGTAGAATCCTAACATGGCAGGGGTCACTGACACCCAAATAAAATAGCCCTTAATAGACCTCTGTGTATATAATTACAAGTCATTCTGTTAAAACACACGTTTTGTTCATGCAAATTTGCTGTAACACAATTAGCGAATTGGGGATACTGTTTCTAAAGCACAAATGTTTAAAATGTGCTGGCTGTAGCACAATTACATCGCCAACACTAAGTGCTGTTTCTAAAGCATGATTTCTCTGTAATGGGGGTTGCACACGAATGCAACAATGATGTTATAGAAGAACTACCTGTCTGATACCTTTCCTCCCAAGGCTGTAAAATTGTCCAACAGTGGGCATGGTTATGGAGCTGATCCATCACCTCCCCTCCCTCACTGTCCACCTTGTTGCTGCCTCATGCAGACCTCTGAAAAACTCCTGAATATTTTCGTGATTTAAAAGCAAAACCTTTCCCTTTTTAATTACTCTCAGACCCTTAAAGCTAAAATTTAATCTTAATAAAAACCAAAATAATTGCCAATGTTGTAAATCAGGAATAAAAACAGCGGCTGCTGGAAAAGCTCAGCATGTCTGGCAGCATCTGTGAAGAGAAAGCAGAGTCAATGTTTCAGGTCTATTCCAAAATGTTAAATTAAATTTGAACAAGTTGCACACTTCAAAGGAGTACTAAAATAGATTTTCATGATATTTTCCAAATATTTTATCTCCAGTGACATGCCTGTGGGCTAATTTGAGTGGGTTTTTTTAACATTCTATGTCTATAAAACACTGAAATAGTGCCCAATTGTCAGATCTGACTTAGTAATTGAATTCCTGTCTCTGTGCTCAAAACCCATTCCTAAGACGTGAGTACGTTACCAACGTGAGAAGGTGCCATATTTCACGTAGAACGTTTCTGTTTCTCAGGGGCCATTTGCAATATTTGAAGACAAGCAGTTTTCTCCTAAGTGCTGTTCAATATTATTCCTCATTCAATTGCACTAATAACCTGAAAACTTGGTCATTAACTCATAGTCATAGAGTCACAGAGATGTACAGCACAGAAACAGACCCTTCAGTCCAACTCATCCATGCTAACCAGATATTCCAACCCAATCTCGTCCTATCTGCCCGCACCTGGCCCATATCCCTTTAAACCCTTCCTATTCATATATCCACCCAGATGCCTTTTAAATATTGCATCACCCTTCTCCATTTCCTCTGACAGCTCATTCCATACCCGTATCACCCTCTGCGTGAAAAAGTTGCCCCGTAGGTCTCTTTTATATCTTTCCCCTTTCACACTAAAACTATGCCCTCTAGTTCTGGACTCCCCCACACCAGGGAAAAGACTTTGTCTATTTATCCTATCCATGGCCCTCATGATTTTATAATCCTCTATAAGGTCACCCCTCAGCCTCTGACAGTCCATGGAAAACAACCCTAGCCTATTCAACCTCTCCCCTGCGCTCAAATCTACCAACCCTGGCAACATTCTTGTAAATCTTTTCTGAACCATTTCAAGATTCACAACATCCTTCAAAACTTGGGAGACAGTGAGGTCTGCAGATGCTGGAGTTCAGAGTCGAAAGTGTGTTGCTGGAAAAGCAGAGCAGATCAGGCAGCTTTCCTGATCCTTGGCTGCTGCCTGACCTGCTGTGCTTTTCCAGGAACACATATTCCAAAAGTGGCCTAACCAATGTCTTGTACAGCCTCAACATGACCTCCCAACTCCCGTACTCAATACTCTGACCAATAAAGGAAAGCATACCAAACGCCTTCTTCACTATCCTATCTACTGTGACTCCACTTTCAAGGAGTTTTGAACTTGCACTCTAAGGTCTCTTTGCTCAGCAACACACCCTAGGACCTTACCATTAAGTGTATACATCCTGCTAAGATTTGCTTTCCCAAAATGTAGTACCTCGTATTAGTCTAAATTAAACTCCATCTGCCATGTCTCAGCCCATTGGCCCATCTGATCAAGATCCTGTTGTAATCTGAGGTAACCCTCTTTGCTGTCCACTACACCTTCAATTTTGGTGTCATCTGCAAACTTACTAACCATACCTCTTATGCTCACATCCAAATCATTTGTGTAAACGACAAAAAGTAGAGGACCTAGCACCATTCCTTGTGGCATTCTACTGGTCACAGGCCTCCAGTCTGAAAAACAACCCACCACCACCACCTTCTGTCTTCTACCTTTGAGCCAGTTCTGTATCCAATTGGCTAGTTCTCCCTGTATTTTATGAGACCTTGCTAAGCAGATCCTTGTCGAATGTATTACCGAAGTCTATATAGATCATGCCTATTGCTCTGCCGTCATCAATCCTCTTTGTTACTTCTTCAAAAAACTCAGTCAAGTTTGTGAAACATGATTTCCCATGCACAAAGCCATGTTGATTATTCTTAATCAGTCTTTGCCTTTCCAAATACATGTATATCCTGTCCCTCAGGGTTCCCTCCAACGACTTGCCCATAGTTGGTCTATAGTTCCCTGTCTTGTCTTTACTGCCCTTCTTAAATAGTGGCACTACATTAGTCAACATCCAGTCTTCCGGCACCTCAACTCAGTAAGAGGCCTAACAATCACTTCCCAAGCTTCCCACAGAGTTCTATGGTACATCTGATCAGGTCCTGTGGATTTATCCACTTTTATGCATTTCAAGACATCAACACTTCTTTCTCTGTAATATGGACACTTTTCAAGATGTCACCATCTATTTCCCTACATTCTATGTATTTCATGTCCCTTTCCACAGTAAACACTGATGCAAAATATTCATTTAGCATCTCCCCCATCTCTTGCAGCTCCATGCAAAGGCTGCCTTGATGATCTTTGACGGGTCCTATTCTCTCCCTAGTTACCCTTTGTCCTTAATGTAATTGTAAAAACCCTTTGGATTCTCCTTAATTCTATTTGCCAAAGCTATCTCATGTCCCCTCTTAGGTATACTCCTTTATACTCTTCTAAGGATTAACTCGACTTATCCTGTCTATGCCTGACATAAGCTTCCTTCTTTTTCCTAACCAAACCCTCAGTTTCTCTAACATCCAGCATTCCCTATACCTACCAGCCTTTCCTTTCACCCTAACAGGAATATACTGTCTCTGGACGCTCATCAAATCATTTCTGAAGTGTTCCCATTTTCCAGCCGTCCCTTTACCTACAAACATCTGCCTCCAATCAGCTTTCGAAAGTTGTTGCCTAAAACCGTCAAAATTGGCCTTTTTCCAATTTAGAACTTCAACTTTTAGATCTGGTCTATTCTTTTCCATCACTATTTTAACATTAATAGAATTATGGTCGCTGGCCCCAGAGTGCTGTCCCACTGACACCTCAGTCACCTGCCCTGCCTTAATTTCCCAAGAGTCGGTCAAGTTTTGCATCTTCTGTAGTAGGTACATCCACATACTGAATCAGAAAATTTCCTTGTACACACTTAACAAATTCCTCTCCATCTAAACCTTTAACACTATGGCAGTCCCAGTCTATGTTTGGAAAGTTAAAATCCCCTACCATAACCACCCTATTATTTTTACAGGTAACTGAGATCTTCTTGCAAATTTGTTTCTCAATTTCGTGCTGACTATTAGGGGGTCTATAATACAATTCCAATAAGGTGATCATCTCTTTCTTATGTCTCGGTTCCACCCAAATATCTTCCCTGAATGTATTTCCGGGAATATCCTCCCTAAGTACAGCTGTAAAGCTATCCCTTATCAAAAACAGCACTCCCCCTCCTCTCTTGCCTCCCTCTCTGTCCTTCCTGTTGCATTTGTATCCTGGAACATTAAGCTGCTAGTTCTGTCCATCCCTGAGCCATGTTTCTGTAATTGCTATGATATTCCCAGTCCCATGTTCCTAACCATGCCCTGAGTTCATCTGCCTTCCCTATTATGCCCCTTGCATTGAAATAAATGCAGTTTAGTTTATCAGTCCTACCTTATTCTCCACTTTGTCCCTTCCTTCCCTGACTATTTTTTTGACTCGCTTCTGTTCTCAACTCTACCACTCTCAGATTGATCTCTTTCCTCACTATCTCCCTGGGTCCCACCACCTTACCTTATTAGTTTAAATCATCCTGAGCTGCTCTAACAAATATCCTTGCCAGTATATTAGTCCCTTTCCAATTTAGGTGCAATCCGTCCTACTTTACAGGTCACTTCTACCCCACAAGAGATTCCAATGATCCAAAAATGTGAATCCTTCTCCTATACACCAGCTCCTCAGCCATGCATTCATCTGCTCTATCCTCCTATTCCTGCCCTCACTAGTTCGTAGCACTGGGAGTAATCCAGATATTACTAGTCTCGAGGACCTCCTTTTTAAATTTCTGCCTAACTCTCTGTAATCTCCCTTCAGAATCTCAACATTTTCCCTTCCTATGTCGTTGGTTCCAATGACTTCCTGCTGGCCCCTCTCCCCCTTGAGAATATTCTGAACCATCTCTGAGACATCCTTGATCCTGGCACCCAGGGAGGCAACACACCATTCTGATTTTTTGCTGCTGACCACAGTAACGTCTGTCTGTACGTCGGACTAGAGAGGCCTCTAACACAATCAATCTCTTGGAACCCGATGTACCCCTCATTGCATTAGAGCCAGTCATGATACCAGAAACTTGGCTGTTCGCGCTATATTCCCCTGAGAATCCATCACCTCCTACATTTTTCAAAACAGCATACATGTTTGAATTGGGGAAAGCAACAGCACTATCTGCCTACCTCTCTTCCCTTTCCTGGAGTTAACCCATCTATGTGACTGTATCTGCAACCTTTCTCCCTTCCTATAACTGCAATCCATCACACCCGGTCGCTCTTGTAAATTCCTCATTGCCTCTAACTGTCACTCCAACTGATCTATTCGATATAGGATTCGCAACCAACAGCATTTATTGCAAATATAATCCTCAGCCACACATAAACTCTCTCTCAACTCACACATCTGACAAGAAACACATATCACTCTATTAAGGGCCACTTTTGCTTCTTCTAATCTGCAGACCCAGGAAATAGCAACTTCTTATTCCTCTCCAAAACACTGCTCCAGACTAACTCATATTTATGGCTTATATTTTTAAGTTTAATCAAGAGACATATCTCAATAAAACATATAATCAAGAAAGAACCCACTCTACTCACTACTGCAGACTTACTGTAAGGCCACACTTAAAACTGTTCACTTATCTGTTTCTGTGCGGTGACCTCTCTGAAACAGGTTCCTCCAAGATCAGTTCTGAAGTTCACTGCTTGTTAACTTTTCAAGACCCACTCAAGACTGACTTTTATGCAAATTGGCTGCCAGATTTCCTACATTGGGCCAACACACAAAAATACTTGTGGCAAGGCAAGGACAGATTATTTAAAATTTTTGCTTATGGCTAGAGTTCATGAACAGCTAGGAATGCATGTAATTGAATATTATTCAGAAAGGTTTTGATGTGATTGTAATTGCTGCTTAGCTGCATTATTTCTGTTATATGTTGTAGCATTAGTCAAGATTTGAGGAAAATAATCAACTATTGCTCACACTCCTGTAGTGGCATAGCCGTTACTATCCTGGTCTAAACATTCAAAAGCCTAAGCAATAGATTTGAGTCATGTGCTCAAATCCCGCCCAGGTAGTCTTGCAATTTGATATAAAAATATATCAAACTGGAAAGAAACACAGAAATGTGTTTGTTTTTTATTTTGTTCAGTAAACGAATTTGGAACAAAACGCCAGTATCACTGATGACTATAAAACTTACACATTGACTAAAACCCATCCGTTTCACGAATGTCATTTAATCCAATTTGTAACTCCAGATCCACAGCAATGGGATTGATTCTTAACTGTCCTCTAAATGGTCTAACAAGGAAATGATTTATTACTTGGGATGGTTCTTGAGATCAGCCTTTCACCACTTTCCCAAGAACAATTAGTGCTGGCCTCACCAGCAATCTCATGTGTTGTCAAGGAATGGAAAAACACCTTTCTGATAATGAATGCCCAGTGATTGCTAGTGCTACATTTTCACGTATGGATTTTAAGTGAAGTCAAGAACAGACTTGCCAAAGATGCCTTCGAGCTAATTGACTGCTGCCATGCGATGTCCAGGATGAAAAGTAAAAAATGGGAGTTTATGTGAGATATGGGAATGCTGTGGATAAGAGTCCACAGCATGGGTCTGTGCTTTAAGAATACGAGGGTAGATGATTTGGGGGAGGAAGACCAATGTTTACAGGCGATACAGTACGAGCACAATGAGCTAACTGTGCCATGGACTGCAGTAACGCAGACACTGTTTTGCCAGTTTTCAGTGCATCACAGGGAGTCAGTGGCACTGAAAAATGAGCTGGTGGCCACATTCAGACAAAGGAAGGGAAAAAAAAACAAAACTGATGACTGCCACAGCACTTGTGTATATCCTAAAAGTCTGCCAACAGCAACATTGGCAGGGGCATCGGAGCAGATTGCTTGCCCCATCTTCCTGACAGCAGGAGACCAATACCATAAGTAACAAGCAAGTGAAAAACTTGGGAGGAGCATAGTGAGCCCACAAAATACTTTTTTAATGTTTATTTTTTACTTGCTGTACTTTGTAAATGAAAATGACAACATACTTTATTTTAAAATCAGTTATGCCAAACTGAAATTTAGGCTATATTTCATTCTTCAGTCTTCTACTTACCTCCACTTAGCAAAATTATTTGGACAATTGAATGCTGGGAACAATGTTTTAACTCCTGCCAACCCTATTCTTTGATCAAGTCATTTTGTCAAATGCACTAATTGCGATAAAGTACATTGTCATATGCAGACTCCAGGTTCAGGCAGCGCTGTTTCCAAATGCTACTTGTGGACAGCATGTTGGCTCAGTGGTTTACATTGCTACCCCATAGCGCCTGGATCCCAATGCGATTTCAACCTTGGGTGACTGCCTCTGTGGAGTGTGCACATTCTCCCTGGGTCTGACATAGGTTTCCTCCAGGTGCTCCAATTTCTTCTCTCAGTGTAAAGATGTGTAGGTTTGGCCATGCTAAATTGATCCATTGTGTTCAGGGATGCACAGGCTAGGTGGATTCGCCATGGGAAATGTGCAGTTATTGGGTTAGGATTGGGGTCTGGGAGTGGTGCTCTTCGAAGGGTCAAGGTGGATTTTATAGGCCAAATGGCCTTTTTCTGCATTGTAGGAATTCTATGAACTATACTTCACTCATTTCTAGTTTAGAGAACAATATTTTTTTTTAATTTTGAGTGCCCATTGTTAAATACCTTTCACAAACAATATGTGTTAAAATATAACAAATGTTTTGTGCAAATATACATTTTATTTATTTTCTTTTATTTGGTCTCTCACTATGGACTACTTTGTAGAATCAATTGTAAAATATGTCAAATTCTGTTACATTCTATGAGTGAGTTCCTACCAAATCAATAATACATTTTTTAAAAATTTTGACTGTCACTATATCCTTGTACAAATCATTCAAGAACAAGCGGGTTTACCACTTTATTGGAAAGATAATTGTCAGGTGGGTTTGTACATGGCATTTTTTTTAAGTATTCCAAAGGGAGATCTTCATTTCAATGCTGCTGAGTGTGTAACTAAATTTACCCTCATTCCTCCTCAATGCATTGGCAGTGTCTTTATAATCAATTTATTTGCCAGCTTCTTGTCAGAGAAGATAAGGAGAATCTAAGAAAGTGACATATGCTGGCTTAAATAGGAAAAGAAGGTGGATTATCGTGTAATGTCAAATTGATGAGTGCAGCCAATTTTAATGACTACTGAGTAAATAGGTTGCCTGAGGAGATGCATGCTTACAATGTGGAAAGATAGAAATAGCACTATTAACTGGTTGGTAACATGAAAAGATAACCTGCAAAAAGCAACCCCAGTTATAACGCTGACATTCGTCACAGTCACACAAGCAAGAAAGCACATTCCCACTCGTATCTTGTTCTGTATGCAGAACTCAGCTCAGGTATTACTGGCAAAACAATTAAAGAGATGATTAAAAAAATCCTTCTGAATGTTAAACATTAAATTATCCTTTGATCAATTCCTTCAATAATTAAAAAAAAGTACAAAGGCCATTTCTTTGTCAAAATATCACAGTTATAAATTACAAATCAGTTTGTTTTAATTAAAGTGCATAAACATTGTTGTTAATTCCACCTTTCTGAATATGAGAGACCTTTCAGTCCCTCTGCATCTAATCTGAATATAAACCTAGTTATATGAAATGTCATTGCATACTTTAGAACTGCATTCCTAAAAGTTGTGTCATAAGGCATTGTTTCCTTTCCCAATTCAAGAATAATTTGGTTAATAATCACTGACACATCCACTGGTTTATCTCTCACATTCTCTCTCTCTCTCTCTCTCTGATTCACAGAAGGATGACGATCAATGGCAAACTTCCTGATGCATACGTGGTGAAGATTCTCATTTAAGCAAAAGCCCTTAATTGTGTCTAGTATAACCATTGGACTCTCATGCCTTTGGGAACTATTAGATATGAATGCAGAATGTAATCAATGTTTGCTATTTTATATCCATAAGGCTCTGAAAAAGTCAAAGTGAAATATGAATGATGGTCACTGATCATTTGGTGTCTTTTCTCAAATATTCTCATGAAGTACTTGTAAGGCAACATGAGCTCAGTTAAACTTTACGAACCTCAAGTTATCAAATGTACAGTTAGATCTGAGTCAGTGAAGCAATAGAATTATACCCAATAAGTACAAGTGACAGCATAACTCATCTCCTCAGGGTTTTATCAAATTGTTCACTGCTGAACCGACAAATCACACGAAATAAGATTGATTAGACTGAAGCACTAGCATACTCCAGTCTGAGCAAATTGGTAATGATCCCATTGGCTCCTGCCTCATTTCACTGGCATCTTCTGATGACATCTCATGTTGACTTTTGTTTTGCTTTTCTGTGTAACCTTTTCTTTTTAAACTATTTTTATGGCTACTGTACTTAAGAGGTGAACTTAATGAGAACAGGAAGAGTGGGCTGACATTTTTAAAATGTTCTCAGTTTTAGAACTTTAATATTTTTATTATGATCAAAATCTATGTGTGAAGTTTCCTCTTGTCCACTACAACTTCAGGAAAAGGACCACCAGAGAAAGAGCCATAAAAGGCATTTAATTTCAGTCTTAAATGGATCGTCATTCAGGATTAAATAAAAGGGAAACCTCTCACTCCTATGAGTGAGATTAACTGATAAGATACAATTAGTGTGACTTCAACTCTATTGTGGAATATCATCTTGAGAAGTAAGTTCAATCTGCCATTCGTAGCTCACTGCGTGCTAATTCTGATTAGAGCTCAACCATCCAGATGGAAAAATTCATGGATGTGGCCTTTGGCTGAACCATTTGCACACAGCCAAGGCAATAAACTGAACTCAGCTTTGACACTAGAGATATTGATATCGCTTCCTATTTATGGACTAGGTGCAAGACAGAGACATTTGCAGGAGGGAAAGCCACAATTTATGAAAATAGAAAAGCTGGCCAGATCTCCCAACTTCTGATTGGCATTTGATCGGAATTAGGACTCGGATCAAGGACGTCCAACTGCTACGATCTGTCAACCAATCAAAAGCCAGAAGCTCCAAAGCTCAGCAATGCTACAGATGAAATCATGGCTGCTACTGCTGCTATGATATTATGAGAATTCCCAAGATGGAATATCTCCCACAAATAATCCTTATTGTTTTTTGTGGAGGTGGGGACTGGAGAGTAGTCTCTCAGGTTGTGGAGTGAAGGCAATGGGGTCAATGGGGGTGGGTGGGAAACCTCGTCTGTAAGATCCTGATCAGCTTAGTACAGATGGTTAGATTTCTGTCCATCCTGCTCCTGTTCTGATTAACCAGGCAGGGACATCATTTGTGTACATGACCCAGAGTATTTACCACCCAGGTGGAATGAGGCAGTGAATTGATCAAGAATTGACCACTTTAAGGCTTCAATTTGGTTGCAAATATTGTTCCCCTGTTTAAGAATGGAAGTCAGGACAATGCGGGTAATTATAGGTGAGTGAGCCCTATTTCCATGGTGGTAAGGTGTTGGGAAAAGGTTATAAGAGATAGGATTTATAATCATCTGGAAAGGAATAATTTGATTAGAGATAGTCAACGTGGTTTTGTGAAGGGTAGGTCCTGGTAACCTTACTGAGTTCTTCAAGAAGGTGACAGAACAGGTGAATGAAGGTAAAGCAGTTGATGTGGTGTATATGAACTTCAGTAAGGTGTTTGATAAAGTTCCACATGGACTATTGCAGGAAATACGTAGTTTCGAGATTGAAGGTTATTTAGCAGTTTGGATCAGAAATTGACTAGGTGAAAGAAGACAGAGGGTGTTGGTTGATGGGAAATGTTCATCCTGGAGCTCAGTTACCAGTAGTGTGCCACAAGGATCCATTTTGGGGCCACTGCTGTTGTCATTTTTATAAATAATCTGGAGGTGGGCGTTGAAGGGTGGGTTAGTAACTTTGTGAATGATACTAAGGTAGGCAGAGTTATGGATAGTGGCAAAGGGTGTTGTGAGTTACAGAGAGACATAGCTAAGAGCAGAGCTGAGCTGAGAAGTGGCAAATGGAGTTTAATGCAGAAAGTAATTCACTTTGGAAGAAGTAACAGCAATGCAGAATACTGGGATAATGGTAAAATTCTTGGTAATGTAGAGGAACAGAGAGATCTTGGTGTTCAGGAGCATAAATAGGAGCCGCCCAGGTTAATAGGGTTGTTAAGAAGGCATATGGTGTGTTGGTGTTTATTGGTAGGGGGATTGAGTTTCAGAGCCACAAAGTCATGTTTCAGCTATACAAGACACTGATAAGGACGCATCTGGAGTACTGTGTGCAGTTCTGGTCACCACATCATAGGAAGGATGTGGAATCTTTGAAAAGGGTTCAGAGGAGATTTACTAACATGTTGCCTGGTATGGAGGGACGGTCTTATGAGGAAAGACTGAGGAAACTGTGGCTAATTTCATTGGAGAGAAGAAAGTTGAGAGGTGACTTAATCAAGGCGTATAAAATAATCAGAGGGTTAAATAGGGTGGACAGTGAGAGCCTTTTTCTGCAGATGGTGAAGGCTAACACAAATTGAGGGGTGATAGATTTAGGACAGATATCAGGGGTAGTTTCTTCATTCAGAGAGTAGTAGGGATGTGGAATGACCTGCCTGCAACAGTAGTAGACTCGCTGACGTTTGGACATACATTTGGAGAATAATGAAACGGTGTAGGTTAGATGGGCATCAGATTAATTTCACAGGTCAACGCAACATCAAGGGCCAAAGGGGCTGTACTGTGCTGTAACGTTCAATGTTCTATGTTCTCAGACCTTGAATCAGCAAAAGCAGGAATGTGGTTGGTTCTAGCCCACCACTATGCCCCGTCAATTCACTACATTAACTGCCTCCAGGCCTGGATAATTCTGTCCAAGGGGCACAAGAAGCACTCATGGTAGACCTATTCCTTCAGAAACTAGAGTCAGAATCTTGTAATAGTGTTAAGTGTCCCGACAGAAGGAGGGGATATGTGTGGGACTTCTGATCACTGGCAGGAGAGATGGCTGATTGTCTTCATGTGACAAACAGGCAGTTAGATATTTTTGCATGAAAAATCCAGCCAGTCGTGCATCAGGGGGCAGACTGATGTTACCTCAAGTAGTCAAAGGTCTTTGTGTTGTTTTGAAAGGTCAGCATCAAGACAGACATTTATTGCCTCCAGTCTCGTAATGTGTGTCAGTTTGTGTGACACATGCCTCAAGGCTGCAGCTACTGCAGTTTCCGAAATCCTCCACCCCATCATCACCTCCATCACAGGTAACTCAACTGCTGCTCCCATCTGTTCATCTTCGCCAACTTCCCAGCCTCCGTGGATGACTACCACTTCTGCCATCTGCTTATCAGATCATACAAAAATTAAAACCAGGAGCAGCAGCAGGCCAGACTGTTCTTGAGTCTGCTCTGTCAATTATTACCATTATGGCTAATCTCATCTCACTCTCAACTCCACTTTCTGCCCGCTCCCCATACCCATTTAACCCATAGCTAACTAAACATCTGTCTGTCTCCTCCTTAAGTTTGGTCAATGTCCCGACGTCTGATGGAGTGAATTCCATGGATTTGTGACCCTTTCAGAGAAGTAATTGCTGTTCATCTCTGGTTTAAAATGGCACCCACTGTGGACCTGTTATGTCAGTGGGCAGATTGCAGGGAATCAAGGCAGACTGGGAGACAGGAGCTGATGTGGGCTCTCGAAGTATTTCATGATTGTGGGGTTCAGAGCCATTAGGCAGTAGTCATTAAGGCATGTGCTTGCTTATGATTAGATTAGATTCCCTACAGTATGAAACAGGCCCTTTGGCCCAACACATCGACACCAACCCTCCGAAGAGTAACCCACCCAGACCCATTCCCCTCCCCTATATTTACCCCAAACTAATGCACCTAACACTATGGGCAATTTAGCATGGACAATTCACCTGGCCTGCACATCTTTGGATTGTAGGAGGAAACCGGAGCACCCGGAGGAAGTCCACACAGACAGTTGCCCGAAACAGGAATTGAACCCAGGTCCCTGGTGCTGTGAGGCAATAGTGCTAACCACTGAGCCACCTGTACAGGGTCTTCTTGAAGCTTGTAGGGGGCGAGAGGTTGAAGATGTCAGTGAATACCTCCCATCTGTTGGTCCGCACAGGATCGGAGTGCTCGACCATGGACACCGTCCGGACCCCTGGCTTTCCTTGGGCTGACTCCCAGGAAGACCAATCTGACATCGACAGCGGTGGCTGAGGGAACATGTGTGTCTGGGGTTGTCGGGGCAGGTGACATCACCCCAATGGCATTCTGCTTGAACCGAGCACAGAAAGTATTAAGTGCATTAGAGAGGGATGTGTCCTTGTCCGCAATCAGTGAAGATAGGCAATGGCACCTCCTCTACTATAACTCTTAACACTGGAGGCCCCCAAGGATGCATTCTTTTCATCGCACCCATGGCTGTGTTGTCAAATTCCAAACGAATGCCATCTATAAGTTTGCTAACAACACCACCGTGGAAGGATGGATATCTAACAGCGACGACTCAAAATATAGAAGGTAAATAGAGGGCTTAGTGACATGGTGCAATGATAATAACCTCTCTCTCAATGTCAGCAAAACCCAAGAACTGATCTTTGACTTCAGAAAAAAAAAGAACACACCCCCATCTACATCAATGGAGCAGAGGTTGAGAGGGTGGAGTGCATCAAGTTTTTAGGAGTGATAATAACTGACAATCCGTCCTGGATTTCTGAAGTAGATGCGACAGTCAAGAAGATACAATGCCTCTCTTTACGCAGGCAGTTCAGCAAATTCAACATGTCCATAAGGACCCTCACTAACTTCTGCAGGTGCCCCATAGAAAGCATACTATCCAGATGCTTAATGGCCTGGTATAGCAACTGTTCTACCCAGGGCCATCAAACTACAGAAGCTGGTGTGCACAGTCCAGACCATCATGGAAGCCAACCTACCACCCACGGACTCCATATACACCTCTCACTGCTGCAGAAAGGTTGCTAAAATGATCAAAGACCCCTCCCACCCCAGTAATGCTCTCCTACAACCTCTTCCAACAGGCAGAAGATACAGAAGTTTGAACACTCGCACCAGCAGCTCCTTCCCTGTTGTTTTTAGACTGATGAATGGACTCTCTAACTTCAAATAATGTTGACCTTGCTTCACACACCTCCAGTGTGGTGTAACCTGAATGCTTCACTCTACCTAAGCACCCTACGATCTATATGTCCTTGCTTACAATGATCTGTACTGCTTGCAAACAAAGCTTTTCACTGCAATTAGGTACATGTGGCTACAATAAATCAAATCAAATCTGCGACACCTTATGACCTCTCATTTTAAATTGCCCCACAAGAGGAAACATCCACTATATGTCTACTTTATTAATCTCTTTTAGAATCTGAAATGCCTCCAAATAGATCTCCTGTCATCCTCGTAAACTCTCATGAGTGTCGGCTGAAACTGCTGAGACTGTCCGCATAAGACAAGCCCTTCATCTCTGCAATTAATTTTGTGAACCTTGTCTGAACTGCTTCCAATAGAATTACATCCTTCCTCAAGCAAGCTAACCAAATCTGTTCCATTCTTGAAGAAAGGTTGTGCCCGAAACATCGGACTTCTCTACCTCCTGATGCTGTTTGGATTGCTGTGCTCTTCCGCCTCCCACTTGTCTACTTTGGATTCCAGCATCTACAGCTTTTTTTGGTCTCTAACCAAAACTGCTGGGCAGTGACCCAGATGCAGTCTCATCAATGTTAGGTTGATGTCTCAAAAATCGACAATGCGTGCCCACGATTTAGGGGTAGCTCCTAGGATCTCCAGAGACAGTGGGAGGGCCTTGCAGCGAATGGAGAATTCTATGCTTTGCATCAGCCACACCCTGTTCTCCAGACACCCCTCTCTGCACATCTGCATCCCCAACCTCTACTCAAGATTCAACTTGTTGCAGCAGTATCTCTGGACACTGCCAAGTTGACACTGGAGCTGGAAGCAATCTCTGTCCCAACAACAATTTTGGTGTTCACTCCATCACTGTTGCCTGGCAACCTGTTACCTTTGATTATCATCATCTTACCCTTAACTTGTTCTCTGTAATACTGGCTCTTCCCATAGACATGATGCACCCCAAGCCTGTAGACATTGACCTTCCCCATGTAGTCCACTCCTTCCTCCCTCAGTGAGACACATCCCAATACCTTTATGCCCCCACCATCAATCTGAATGTGTGCATAGCTATGTGTGAGGGAGGCAATAGCCTAGTGATATTATTGGTAGACTACTCATCCAGCGACTGTGATAATGATATGAGGACCTGGGTTCAAATCCTATCATGATAGAGTTTGGATTCAATTTAAAAATCTGGAATTAAGAGTCTAATGGTGACCATGAAACTGTCATGAAAAACTCATCTGGTTCACATTTCCTTTAGGGATGGGAATTTATCATTGGTCTATACATGACTCCAGACCAATAGCAATATTGACTTTTAACTGCCATATGAGCAATTAGAGATGGAAATGAACGCTGGCCTAGCCGCATCCTTTGAATGATTTTTTTAAAAATTGCACATGCTTGTTTGTGTTCAATGCAGAAGAGAAAGTACATGTTTCAACAGATAACCATCCTCCTTAAAGAAAATTAATGAGAGCAAAGGATTGCTCAATGAAATGGGACACCCTCCTGATTGACCAAGGAATGAGAAAGGAAATTTGTGGAATTAAGATTCCTCCAGAAAAGGTCATAGACCAACTATTTGGTTGTAACAATGTCCTCAGTGAAGGATATCCTAAAGATAAAAGGTCCTTCAGTGTAGAGTGACTTTGCGCACCGCACTGTATGAAGAACAGGATCAATATGAACAATCCTCAAGGCAAAGACCAACCAATCTTCCAAGCTGGAAGGGAATGCATCCTAGAAAAATTGTGAAACCTCAAGAGTGCATGAATTTGTGGAAATAAAAAAACTGGGGGCAGAGGGAGCAGTAAATACATGAATGTTAATAATGGGAGGGAAAAACATAAGAGGCAATGTCATGTAAGGTAATGATTCTGAAGAGTGTTGATGTTGGAGACTGCATTAAGTCCTATCTTGTCTGATTATGTCAAAGGGATTTGGCAAAGGAAACATCTGAGGATCTTGTCGGGTGATAACCCATGTCTACAGCTTTCCCATTGGTCTTACTAACAACGTTTAGTTTATTAATGTAACTTGTACTTGATTGTGAAATAAAGATTATAGAGTCATAAAGTCATAGAGATGTACAGCATGGAAACAGATCCTTCAGTCCAATCCATCTATGCCGACCAGACATCCAATCTAGTCCCACCAGCCAGCAAAAGGCCCATATCCCTCCAAACCCTTCCTATTCATATATCCATCCAGATGCCTTTTAAATGTTGTAATAGTACCAGCCTCCACCATATCCTCTGGCAGCTCATTTCATACATGTACCACCCTCTGCATGAAAACGTTGCCCCTTAGGTCTCTTTTATATCTTTCCCCTCTCACCCTAAACCCTCTTGTTCTGGACTGCCTGACTCCATGGAAACGACTTTGTTTATTTATCCTATCCACGCCCGTCATAATTTTATAAATCTCTATAAGGTCACCCCTCAGCCTCTGGCGCTTCAGGGAAAACAGCTGCAGCCTGTTCAGCCTCTTCCTATATCTCAAATCCTCCAACCCTGGCAATATCCTTGTAAATCTTTCCTGAACCCTTTCAAGTCTCACGACATCTTTCTGATAGGAAGGAGACCAGAATTGCATGCAATATTCCAACAGTGGCCTAACCAATATCCTGAACAGCCACAATGTAACCTCCCAACTCCTGTACTCAATACTATAACCAATAAAGGAAAGCATACTAAACGCCTTCTTCACTATCCTATCTACCTGCAACTCCACTTTCAAGGAGCTATGAACCTGCACTCCAAGGTCTCTTTGTTCAGAAGCACTCCCCAGGACGTTACCATTAAGTGTATAAGTCCTGCTAAAATTTGCTTTCCCAAATGCAGCACCTTACATTTACACAAATTAAACTCTATCTGCCATGTCTCAGCCCATTGGCCCATCTGATCAAGATCTTGTTGTAATCTGAGGTATTTGGCTGTTAACTACACTTTCAATTTTGGTATCATCTGCAAACTTACTAACTGTACCTCTTATGCTCACATCCAAATCATTTATGTAAATGATGAAAGGTAGTGAACCCAGCACCGATCCTTGTGGCACTCCACTGGTCACAGGCCTCCAGTCCGAAAAACAGCCCTCCACCACCACCCTCCGTCTTCTACCTTTGAGCCAATTCTGTATCCAAATGGCGAGTTCTCCCTGTATTCCATGAAATCTAACCTTGCTAAACAGTTTTCCATGGGGAACCTTGTCAAACGCCTTACTGAAGTCCATATAGATCACATCTACCACTCTTCCCTCATCAATCCTCTTTGTTACTTCTTCAAAAAACTCAATCAAGTTTGTGAGACATGATTTCCCATGCACAAAGTCATATTGACTATTCCGAATCAGTCCTTACCTTTCCAAATACATGTATATCCTGTCCCTCAGGATTCCCTCCAACAACTTGCCCACTACCGACGTCAGACTCACTGGCCTATAGATCCCTGTCTTGTCCTTACCACCTTTCTTAAACAGTGGCACCACATTAGCCAACCTCCAGTCATCCCACATCTCACCTGTGACTATCAATGATACAAATATCTCAGCAAGAGGCCCAGCAATCACTTCTCTAGCTTCCCATAGAGTTCTCAGGTACACCTGATCAGGTCCTGGGGATTTATCCACCTTTACCTGTTTCAAGACATTCAGCACTTCCTCCTCTGTAATCTGGACATTTTTCAAGATGTCACCGTCTATCTTCCTACATTGTATATCTTCCCTGTCCTTTTCCACAGTAAATATTGATGCAAAATACTCAGTTAATATCTTCTGTGGCTCCACACAAAGTTTGAGGGGCCCTATTCTCTCCTTAGTTACCCTTTTTTTCCTTAATGTATTTGTAAAAACCCTTTAGATTCTCCTTAATTCTAATTGCCAAAGCTATCTCATGTCCCCTTTTTGCCTTCCTGATTTCCCTCTTTAATATACTTCTACTGCCTTTAGACCGTTTGATCCATCTTGCCTGTACCTGATGTAATCTTCTTCTTCTTAACCAAACCCTCAATTTCTTTAATCATAGCAGCCTTTCCTTTCACCCTGGCAGAAATATACTTTCTCTGGATTCTTGTTATCTCATTTCTGAAGGTTTCCCATTTTCCAGCTGCCCCTTGGCCTGCGAACATCTGCCTCCAATCAGCTTTTGAAAATTTTTGCCTAATACCATAAAAATTGGCCTTTCTCCAATTTAGAACTTCAACTTTTAGATCTGGTCTATCTTTTTCCATCACTACTTAAAATCGAATAGAATTATATTCACTGGCCCCAAAGTGCCCCCCTCTGCCACCTCAGTCACCTGCCCTACCTTATTTCCCAAGGCCAGGTTTTGCATCTTGTCTAGTTGGTACATCCACACACTGAATCAGAAAATTTTCTTGTACACTCTGAACAAATTTCTCTCCATCTAAACCCTTAACACTATGGCAGTCCCAGTCTATGTCAGGAAAGTTAAAACCCTACCATAATCATTCAATTTCCCTCAGACTATTGGGGGGTCTATAATACAATCCCAAAAGGTGATCGTCCCTTTCTTATTTTTCAATTTCATCCAAATAACTTCCCTGTCTGTACTTCCAGGAATGTCCTCCCTCACTCCAGCTGTAATGCTTATCAAAAATGCCACTTCCCTCCTCTCTTGCCTCCCTTTCTAGCCTTCCTGTAGCATTTGTAGTGTAAAAAGTGAGGTCTGCAGATGCTGGAGATCAGAGCTGAAAATGTGTTGCTGGTTAAAGCACAGCAGGTCAGGCAGCATCCAAGGAACAGGAAATTCGACGTTTCGGGCCAGAGCCCTTCATCAGGATTTGTATCCTGGACCATTAAATGACCTCTTGTTTAACAGTCTCCTCTTGTTTAGACCCACACGTAGTTTTCCTCTTCCATATAAACCAAGTTGACCCTTTGATCCAGTCAAGTAAAGGGAATGGTGACAAGATATTACCCAATCACAAGCTGGTAGTAGTTGATCACAGGGCAGCTAAAGCAACATGATAAATGGTGGTTTCATGCCCTGCACAGAATAATTGTTCACATCATTGCATTGAACTTCCAGAGCTTGATTTTCACCTCGAAAAAAAATTATTTAACTTCCAGCCCCAAACCCCAAAGAGGGTTAGTCAGTACACATAGCAATAACCTTTCTAAATCCAGGAATTAATAGCTGCTCCCCCTACAGAATGTCAGTGCCTGTGACTAACTGGTCTGTACCCAAACTTAAATAAACACTGGTCACAATATGTGCAGACTTCTATCAATAATTTTGTCAACTCATGCACTCTCTTCTAAGTACCTTATAATTAAAATACACACAGTGATGAATGAAACATTAATTTAAATCTTTGGAAAATAAACTTACAGTGCTGTTAAGTGCTACAGTGCTATACAGTGCTATAATAATGTTTTCTGTACCACTTTAAATCAAAAACTTTCACAGTTATCATAAACTGTCACCGTATTCTGTCTGCAATGCTTTTTTTTATCATTTTTCTTTGAGAATCAACCAAAACCATTGAATTCCTGGCAGCATACAAATCATTACATGGCTATGGTAAAGACATCACAACCTTGGTGAGGGAGACATGGGTTGGAGACCTTGATGTGCTGATAGTATCTTGCATAACATAATAACACATCGGACAGCATGGGCCAATGCTTAGTTCAGCATTTCTTTTTCCTTCCTCTCCCCCAGTGCCCTCAAAGAAAAGTATTGACTTTATCCTGAAGTTTGTGTCCTGTGGGAAGCATTCTGCATTCACTCTTTCAAATGGTTAGACATCCAAACCTGAATTTTGACAGAAACTAACAGCACTCCTAGCCTTTCACAAGCGTACCAGTGGATAGTGCCAGCAGTATATTGTCTCCTGGGCCATAGATGCCAATCGTAGCATCAATCTTACCATGCTGGATAAGATCAATTAATAAAGCAGCAACCAAAACCTGTGGTTCAACCATTCACAGTTAAGTGAACTGAGCCACCAACAGCAAATGAAAGCACTTCCTGTCCTCAACATTGATGTTGCACTGACCTGTGAACTATTTTCAGCTCGTCCCCCTACACTATCCCAAAATCATCCATGTGTTTATCTAAGGACTGTTTAAATCTCACTAATGTGTCTGAGTTGACTACATTAGCAGGTAGGACATTCCACGCCCTTACCACTCTCTGCGTAAAGAACTTGCCTCTGACATCGGTCTTAAATCTATCACCCCTCAATTTGTAGTTATGCCCTCTCGTATAAGCTAATGTCATCATCTTAGGAAAAAGCTTTTCACTGTCTACCCTATCTAGTCCTCTGGTCATCTTGTATGTCTCTATCAAAGCCTTGACCTTCTTGTATCCAATGAGAATAGACCCAGGTCTCTCAACTTTTCCTCATAAGACCTTCCCTCCAGACCAGGCAACATATTGGTAAATCTCCTCTGCACCTTTTCCAATGCTTCCACATCTTTTCTGTAATGGGGTGACCAGAACTGTACACAATATTCCAAGTGTGGCCGCACCAGCGTTTTGTATAGTTGCAGCATGATATTGCTGTTCCAGAACTCAATCCCTCTACCAATGAAACCTAACACACCGTATGCCTTCTTAACAGCACTATCAACCTAGGTGGCAACTTTCAGGGATCTCTGCACATGGACTCCAAGATCCCTCTGCACATCCACACTACCAAGAATCTTTCCATTGACCCAGTACTCTGCCTTCCTGTTATTCTTCCCAAAGTGCATCACCTCATAGTGGATGTATTTTTCCACGGCTCAGGTAGTCATTCTGAGATTGTTCTCTTGGAAGTTCTGCTTTTCAGTTTAGCACTGAGCTGTTTAAAATCTTTCAGCAGGGCCTCCTTTCCAGTCCTATCAAGGCCCAAAAATGCCAAAGAACTGCAGATGCTGGAAATACCAAACAACAATAGAAATTCCAGGAAAAAGAAACAGACCTCTTGTATTTTTTCAGCAATTTCTGTTTTTGTTCCATTTGTGCTAATGTGGACGATGATGACTGGACCCCTTCCTTCACACTCCAAGTTGCTCTCCTGGATATCGCTTTGAGGCAGCATTGAGATGGGAAACAGGAGGATCCCATGTATAGATCTAAGATTCATCAAAAGGATTGGTGGCAGGTCCAGGAAGAGAAGCCATTAAAGGACTTCTCTGCCCTTAGATTAGATGGGCAAGACTAGAACCAAGTCAGAGAAGTTCCACCAGCTGGAGAAACATCAAGAAGTGTTGAAGGGAGATGATGTGATCAAGCACGTTAAAGACTGCAGCCATGCCATGAATGTTTACATATGTCACCATCACAGATGATGTCTTTTATGACTGTGATAAAACTGTTTCAGTACAAAGGCAGGGCAGAAACCTGATCAAAAGTATAACAGCCCTCATCTGTCCAAGCTTGGGGTACCTGTCCACCAGGAGTCCCAAGTTCAAGTACCACCTACCCAAGAGAGGCATAATAACCTCTCTGAATAGATGGATTAGAAAATATCCCTCAACACTAAAATTCTCCATTTGTGGCAATATCATCACAAACCTCTCTGTAACCTTGCGCTGTGCGACAATTATATCCTTCCTCTCAGTTATCATTCATAACAAACATTTTAGTTTGTTTTGCAGAGCTATTCTAGAACATTTTGCTTTCAGCTTCAAATCCTGAAATAAAGTATGCTTCAAACTATTGCAAAATGTGTCCAAAAAGTCTCAAGAATCAAGATTTGATGACCTTCATATAAACTATGAGCTAAAACATTTTGCATCAACAAAGTTCACTTCCAATTACAACATTTTAAAATCCACCATTTTGAAATTTTCACTTTTCAGTCTCGTTGCTGTTTTTCTTTCTGTAAAATACAATCGATGTGATACTGGGTTCAGCTGAAGCTTAGGCCCTGACATTTGGGGCGGCACAGTGGCACAGTGGTTAGCACTGCTGCCTCACAGCGCCAGGGACCTGGGTTCAATTCCCGCCTCAGGCGACTGACTGTGTGGAGTTTGCACGTTCTCCCCGTGTCTGCGTGGGTTTCCTCCGGGTGCTCCGGTTTCCTCCCACGGTCCAAAGATGTGCAGGTTAGGTGAACTGGCCATGCTAAATTGCCTGTCGTGTAAGGTGAAGGGGTAAATGTAGGGGAGTGGGTCTGGGTGGGTTGTGCTTCGGAGGGTCGGTGTGGCCTGTTTCCACACTGTAAGTAATCTAATCTAATCAGTCCACACCGACCCTCTGCAAGAGTAACCCACCTCAACCCATTTCCCTCTGACGAATGCACCTAGCACTATGGGCAATTTAGCACGGCCAATTCACCTAAACAGTACATCTTTGGACTGTGGGAGGAAACCCATGCAGACACGGGGAGAATATGCAAACTCCACACAGCCCGATCTGGAATCAAACCTGGGATCCTGGTGCTGTGAAGGCAGCAGTGCTAACCACTGAGCCACCATACCTATTCTGACGTGGTTTTGGATCTCATTGATGTGTATGAACAAAAGAATAAGCATTCTATGTGATTTTACAGTGCTGGTGGCATGGGTTATGGTCAAGTCCCTGTCAATTGATCTTTTGGAAACATGAATTGCTCATTAGAAAAGTAGGCTGTGGTGTAATGGGAAGACATTTGAGGACTGGCAATACAGGAAATCCATTGATTTAAATCTGCAGGGAATTGACAGCTGTAGGCTGGTAGTCAGTTGTGTGAAATGGAGATTTTTTTTACCAGCACTATGTATTTCACATATTATTTTGTATCCTGTTTGTCAGTAAAATCCCTCTGTGGATCAAGAACATTTCTCTGAAAGCTTTTGAATTCTCAAGCTTATTTCAGTAAATGCACTACATTGATTCTAACATGCTTGAGAGGCAGCCAGAAGATGATCAGATACAGTTTGAACATAATTTACAGATCTGTATTTCTTAAGTGAGATTCAGAACAGTATGGATAATTGTGACTCTTCTGAAACTCCATAGGTGTACAATGCAGAGTGCAACTCGGTTAAACGCTTGTATTACCACATGTGTGAAAATCTTGGCTTTCACTGGAATGCAGGAGTTTGGGAGTAGGGGTGGGTGGTTGGGGGAGGTTTGGGGGGGGGGTGCGTGGGTGTGTGGGGGGCAACAACCTGAAGAAATTTAGAAGATTGTGAATGCAGTCAACAATATGAAGCTTTTTCTCTGAGTGGAAGGGTCAATTACTAGGAGGCACAGGTTCAAGGTGCAAGAGGGGGTAAAGAGATGTGCAGGGCAAGTTTTTCACACAAATGGTCGTAAATGCCTGGAATGTGCTGCCAGAGGAGGTGGGGGAAGCAGACACAACAGCAGCATTTAAGAAGCACCTTGATGATTACATGAATAGGAAGGGAATAGAGGGATACAGAACCTGTAAGCAAAGACAATTTTAGTATGAAAGGGTAAAATATTTTGGCACAGGCTTGGAGGGCTGAAGGACCTGTATTGTTCTTTGTTCTTTCAATAATCTTACTACAGGAACAGAGAGACAAGTTTCTGCCATTTGAGTAGCAGATGCTATTTAATATCAAGCGTTCAGCTGCTTAAGAATTAAATGTTCTGTATAATTCACAGCTTCTGTGCTCTTCATTAGAAACCTGGTTTTGTGAAATGTAATACCTTCAGATGATAACTAAACAAAGTACAGAACAAAAGAATTACATGAACTTCAAGTCTATCATATTTATGTTTTTTGGTTGATTTTCACCCATTTGATAGTTTGTTTAACAACCAAAAACAGGAACCCTGATACATTACCTCTTCATTCTACCTACTGTCCCTGTTGTGTAATATTATCTGTCCAATGCAGGCTGATTTGCTTCCACACGCTGTGTCCCTTAATGATCTCAAATTACTTTCCTTGCTAAATTCATTCAGATATTTAACAATCAAGTTACAAAGTCCAGTTTATTAACTCTTGTGTGTAAATCAGTCTTTTGTGTGGAATGTGTATTTGATAACCCGGCTTTCTGAATGAATTGCCAAAGTGAGGCCCTGCATGGATTTGCCAAATCATTATTTCTTTCGATTGAGCTATACAAAATAGCAGTTGTTTGCAAGCTAGCCATGTGTTTAACAAGCGCGAACACATTGGTTTTAGTTTGTTTTAATCAAGATGCATGTTCTCGTTTTGTGTTAATAAGATCAAAGAGTGCTCATCCACTGAAGTGCATCAGAAATAATTTACAATATCTCTGTATTTTAGGATATCCCAGTTTCTCTGTGAATAAATGTACAGTGTGCTTTTGCAATATGGCCCAGGAAAAGCCTAGATTCAACTTCTAATCTGTTCTAAGTAAGCTGATCCCTATTACTTGTGTGAATATGAATATTAGGTAGTAGGTGTTTTTCTGATGCAGTGCAGTGTCCATATCTTGAAACCAGGAGGCCTGTGCTCAAGTCCCACCTACTCAAGAGGTGTGTAACAATGTCTTTGAACAGATTGACTAGAAAATATATGGATGTTGAGTGAGCAGGAGGAATGTCCTTACTGACCCCAAATTTTTGGAAAACTCATTGAAAAATTGCCCTTTAAGAAACAGCAAAGAAGGATTCTTCACTGATTTGTTTTAATCGCTGCATGTGAAATTTTGCTGAGTGTGAATTAGATTCATAGAGATGTACAGCAGGGAAACAGGTCCACCACATCCATCCCAACCAGATATCTCAACCCAATCTAGTCCCACCTGCCAGCACCTAGCCATATCCCTTCAAACCCTTCCTATTCATATACCCATCCAAATGCCTTTTAAATGTTGTAATTGTACCAGCCTCCACCACTTCCTCTGGTAACTCATTCCATTCACTTACCACCCTCTTCATGGAAAAGTTGCCCCTTAGATCTCTTTTATATCTGTTTCTTCTCATCCTAAACCTATGCCCTCTCGTTCTGGACTCCCTCACACCAGGTAAAAGACTTTGTCTATTTTTCCTATCCGTGCCCTCATATTTTTGTAAACATTTATAAGCTCACCCCTCAGCCTCCGACGCTCCAGGGAAAACAGCCCCAGCCTGTTCAGCCTCTTCCTATAGCTCAAATCCTCCAACCCTGGCCACATCCTTGTAAATCTTTTCTGAACCCTTTCAAGTTTCATAACATCTTTCCGATAGGAAGGAGACCAGAATTGCATGCAATATTCCAACAATGGCTTAACCAATGTCTTGTACAGCCGCAACATGACCTCCCAACTCCTGTACGCAATACTCTGGCTGATAAAGGAAAGCATTCCAAACACCTTCTTCACTACCTATCTACTTGCGACTCCACTTTCAAGGAGCTATTAGCCTGCACTCCAAGGTCTCTTTGTTCAGCAACACTCCCTAGGACCTTACCAAATTGAATGCCACAATTCTCTTCAACAACCTTGATGACATTTCAATGGCATTTGTTTGCCTTTTAGGCAGTTTAAGATGCTCTGAGGTCACATTGGGTATTCAGGAAATGCCCTGTCTGTTTGCCGAACTGCTGAGCACTTCAAAACCAGTGTTTTGGAAGTAAGCGTATTTTTGTGTTCCACCCAACTTCACATTCCAGCTGAATCTCAACATCACAGGGCATTTTGAGGGTGCCTATTATTAACATTGTGACTCCCATTGAGTTGGGTAATGTGGATAATTTTGGTGAAATACCCAAAATTCACACTCATGTCGAAATATCAAAAATGGGTAATGACGCATTCTTGTAATGAAAGACAAGGTGGCTGAGAGCAGAGCAAAGGGTTAGAGCTTCATCCTAAAGAAGAAGCTAGTGAAAGTGCTATTCAAGTGGTAAAAACATTGGCAATGGTGATGTGGAATGCAAAATTGATTAAGGAGAGACTAATAAAAATAGTAATAAAACTATTTTGAGCCAATAATTATATGTCCGGAAACATACCCTATGAAATGAGTAATTCAATGCAAGTGAAGGCAATAATGTCTCCAAACTATGTCATTGTCACTTACTCTCTCTCTCTCTCTCCCATTTTTTCATCGAACAATTCTAATCTGTTCCCTCCTCTGCAGAAGGAACATTGAACAGGTTGAAAGTCGATGTCAAAGAGATCACAAGTGATCTCTGAGAAGTTGCATTTAGAATTGACCAAGTTAGTGGGTCGATGGCTGCAGTGGGCATCAGGTTAATGCCAACAGCACAGTCTCCCAGCAGTTCCTTCATCCAAAGGCACTTTGAGCCTGAAATAACTGAACAGAGGCCAGTATCCCATTGTTAGGTTACTCTTTATTTACATGTAAGAGTACATGGACTCTGAGCAAACAGTTCTTGAGCCAGTCGCGAGAATCAGGTGACTCTGAATCTCCTCTTTATTTTTGTCAGCCATGACTCCCTGACTGACCCAGGTTAATAACCCCAATCAAAGATCTCATACTCAATGAGATGCACTTGGTGCTTGTTCCAGTCACTATAGAGCCTGGTTAAGGGACCCAGCAATAGATGCAGGACAAGGGATCACTGAGATTCCCTACCCTTGCTGCTGATCTCCCCCCCTCAATGTGCAAAGCCTCACCCACTGGTAAACCAGGTATTAAGCCCTGACTGAGCGCCTTACTGGCAAAAGCCCCACTTTGATGCTGATACTGCGGTGCTCTGATTGGCTACTTACTCTTGGAGGGTGGGACTTCTGCACTTTGATCCCAGAGAAGATTTCCTCCTCAACACCCAATTAGATTCCTGTGTAATGCTTAACCCAGCAGGCTTTTATTAAGAGAATTGATGTGGACTCGTGCTCACTCTCCATTTGGTGAATGAAACCTTCATCACCTCCATTAAAGATGACGTTTTTAGAATTTAGAATCCCTACAGTGTAGAAACAGGCAATTTGGCCCGACAAACCCACACCAACCCTTTGAAGAGTAACCCAGCAGACATTTACCCTGACTAATGCACCTAACTTACACATCACTGAACACTATGGGCAATTTAGCATGGCCAATTCACCTAACCTGCATGTACAGACAGCTGCCTGAGGCTGGAATCGAACCTAGGTCACTGGCGTTGTGAGGCAGCAGTGCTAACCACTGAGCCACCATGCCACCCTTATTTACTTGTTGAGCAGAATCTTATAGGAACCTTGGGTACGGTGTGATTCGTGTCAGAATCACCAAGACGTCCAGTGAGGCGTATCCTGACATTGGAAGAAAGTTGCTGCATCTGCAGAGCGACCAGGTAAACTTCTCACGAGGCAGCAGCAAGTGACCAGTTAAAGGGGGCTATAGCTTGTTAAACCTCAACACAACTTGCTTCATTGGTATGCAGATTCTTCTCCTACCAAAAGATCAAAGGACCTTCAACCTTGATCAAAGCTCAAGCATGCTCCTACTATTTCTTCCTTAATAATGGACTCCATTGTAGATTATGCTAATTTGCCTATAACCCCCTGCTTTCTGACCCCTTCTCTCCTTTAGCAGAAGCATCACACAAGCTGTTTTCCCATCTGCTTTCCTAGAATCCATGGAGTTTTGGAATATTTCAATCAATGTCTCCACTATGTCTATAGTATCTTCCTCTAAAACCCTTTGGATGCAGGCCATCAGGTCCTGGGGACCTGTGTGCTTTTAGTCCCACCACTTTGTCAATTGTTATACAGGCTGTTGGAAAGATCTTTCCTCCTATTAGCACTTTACTTTTATGTTATCTTTGGGATATTTATCGTGTCCTCCACTGTGAAGACAAAATATTGGTTCAGATAATGTGCCATTTCTCAGTTCACCATTATCAATTCTCCAATTGAATTCTCCAAGTGTCGCTCACCTTCTTTAACTGCTCCCTTTCTCTTCATTTACCAAGTAGAAGCTCCTGCTATCTGTTTTACATTTCTTCCTAATTTACTGACAGAAACAATTTTCTCTAGTTAATAGCTTTTTAGTTATCCACTGCTCAATCCAAAAAAAATCCCCAATCCTGTGGCTTACCACTTGTTTTCAACACTTTGTATTTTTAAATACTCTCCTGGACTGCCTTTATTAACCACTGGTCATTTGACCTTTTCATCAAGTCCTTCTTTTTGTCTGGAATAAATTTTTGCTGAACATTATGAAATATCTGCTTAAATGTTTGCTCACCTATAGACTTTCTTCTTCATCTATTTTCTGAGTCTGCAATAGATAATGCTTTTTTCATACCTCTTCAATTGCCCTTTTTAAAGTTGAAGACATTGGTTTTTGACCTGAGCTATTCTCCCTCAATCTGAATGTGAAATTTTATGATGTTCTGATTGCCGTCCCTTAGAAGCTCATTAATCATGAGATCTCCTACTGTGCTACCTCTTTAAACACTACGAGAACTGAAATGATCAGTTCCTCAGAAGATTCTGCAATGGAAGTAAGACTATAAGAAGTAATCCTGGATAAGGAGGCAATGACCTTGTGATATTATTGCTAGACTGTTAATCCAGAGACCCAGGCAATGTTCTGGGGACCTGGGTTCAATTCCTGCCATGGCAAATGGTGTAATTTCAACTCAGTAAAAAATCTGGAAGTAAACAGCTGACCATGATGATGACCATGAATCCAGTGCCCTTTAGGGAAAGAATCTTCCCTTCTTCCTGGTCTAGCCTACATGTGACTCCAGATCCACAACAATGCCCTCTGGGCAATTAGGGATGGGCAATAAATGCTGGCCGAGGCAGTGACACCTTCATCTCATGAATGAATAAAACACTACAAGTTTGTTTTCTGTGTTACCCTTATCCAGCTGATTTGCCCAGTCAATATACAGATTAAAATCTACCATGACAACTATAGTGCCCTCTTGCTTGCCTCGATTACTTCTAGATAGGTACCTTGTCCTACTCTAAGGCAAACTCTTCAGTGTCGATAGACAATTCCCATCCATTATTTTGTTTCACATCAGGATCTTTTGTACCTATATCAGTACTTACCACTTCACTGATACCATCCTTTGTTAGGAAAGCTGCTACTCCTCCTTTTCCTTTTTAACTATTGATCTGAAATGTTGCATACCTTTGAATATTGGTCACCTGCAACCATTTATTTCTACTTGTGCCATCAATTCATTTATCCTGTTGCAAATGTATTCAAAAAAGAGCCTTAAACTTTAACTTTGTGCCATGGTTACTGTCTCTGGTTCGGATTTTTTGGCGCAATTTTCTATTTATAGTTTCTACTTATTCCTGTCACTCTTGGCTTATTGTTCACCTCTGCACCACCTCTGCATTCTCATTTATTTTAACTCTGTAAACTTCTCTAATTCCCTGGGTTTTAACATGACAGTGAGAAGATAATCCCAACTTATGGTAGTGTACCTTGTATCCATTACGTGAATGACTATCGGAGAAGTATTGGGAGTTGCCCCTCACTCTCCCACTCTAGAAAAGATACCACCTTTTTCTTATTTATTTTTGCAGTTCTGTAATTATACTTTGGAATGGATTCCACCATGTTGCTTCATAAGTCAAGGCAATTAGTTGAACATGTGTTAATATTGTAAGATGAACTGCCAGATCCAATGTAGTTGATTAGGGAAAATTGATATAGTCTTGTTGTTAGAACTAAGGAGGCTGCATTGCAATAAGGAATGACACCCAAATGGTAAAAGCTTTGGAAATTGTGATGCAGTATCACTAGCTGTCAGAGGAAAGTTCGACAGATAATAATAGGAACAAAAATATGTCTAATAATTACTATAATCCTCTAAAGAACACTTTTAACTGTGCCTGGAAATCCATGCTTTCGTGCAGAAAGTTTCAAGTAATGCCCCAAAACCCCATCAGTATGATTTTAAATTCTCAGAGGCAGGATTTGTTTGAACAACTCTGACACCTTGGCTCAGTTTCAGCACTCTCACCTCTGAGAGCTCAGATATTTGAGCAAACTATCCTGGCTGGCACTGCCTTAAGTGCAAACCTTCAGACGAGTCAGTAAACTACATTAGAGATGAATCTGAAAGATCTCTTAACACTGTTGAAGTAAAAACAGGGAACATCAATAAAACAAGACAATGGTTGGAATTGCAATCCCCCTCTGCAGCAAGTTGGATGGCAGGGCATTTAATTTGGATAAATCCAAGTCATTGCATTTTGGTAAAACAAACAAGGTCAGTTAATGATAGGGCCTTGGGTAGTGTTGTAGAACAGAGACTTAGAGGTTCAGTACATAATTCTTTGAAAGTCATATCACAGGTAGACAGGGCGGTGAAGAAGGCTTTTGGCATGCTTGCCTCCATTACTCAGACCACTGAATATAGGAGTTGGATTGTCATGTTGAGGTTGTACAAGTGAGGCCACTTTTGGAGTATTGCATACAATTATAGTTACCCTGCTATAAGAACAATATTATTAAATTGGCGAGAGTTCAGAAAAGATTACCAAGATGTTGTAAGACTGGAGAGTTTGAGTTGGGATAGTCTTGATAGGTTGGGACTTTTTTTTAATTGAAGAATAGGAGGTTGAGAGGTGACCTTATAGAGGTTTATAAAATCATGAGGGCAATGTATAAGATGAATAACACAGGTGTTTTCCCTGAGTTGGGCAAGTTCAAATGTTGGGGGCATATTTTTAGATGAGAGGAGGAAGCGTTAAAAGGGACTTGAGGGACACCTTTTTCACACAGAGGATCATTTGTATGTGGAATAAACTACTGGAGGAAGTGTTAGGTGCAGATACAGTTAAGTCATTTAAAGACATTTTGGTAAATACACCAATCAGAAAGGTTACAGGCATGTGGGCCAAATGCAGGCAAGTCGAACTAGTTTGGTTTAGAAAACTTGGTCAGCATAGAAGAGTTGGAATGGAGGGTCAGTTTCCATGCTGTGTGACTCGATGATTGTTTACTGATATAATATGTTCAGTGTTGGTTTATTGACCATTATGACAACTTCACAAAGACCAGTTCTTTTCTAATAATGGTTAAACCATCTTAGTGTAGTTAAAATGATGATGATGAAATCTATGTTCCCCATCTTTCACCAAATTACATCTCTTAATCATACATTGTTCTTAACAGTCCTTGAAGAATTTTTAAATGAATTTTATGAAATAATCAAATAGTATAAACTCCATCAAACTAGCATGTGATTTTTTTTAAAATAGTAAGTCATTTGGACAAGGAAGTCTAATTCAGGCAGTCTTGCCCAGTCACGCAGATAGTATAATAAAATAAAGAACTGCAGATGCTGGAAACAAAAAACAGAAATGGTTGGAGAAACTCAGCACATCTGTCAGGATCTCTTGAGAGAAAACCAAGTTAATGTTTCGAATCAGTGACACTTCAGAACAGAATCTGAGATTCTGAAGAAGTGTCAATGGACTCAAAACATTTTCTCTCCAGAGATGCTGCCAGACCTACTGAGTTTCTTGGGCTGATATATTCTTTTCTTAGCTTTGGTTAGGTGGTTCAGCTTGTTAAAACCTGACTGGATCAAGTGAGACACTGCGGCTGGGGTTGTAATTAAAGGTGTAAGGGAACCAGCCCAATACTATTAGTCACTGATGTGATTGTTGCAATCTTTGGAACATAAGTAAGCGGATCAAGTTAGAAATAAAAAGAAAAGGAGTGCTTAAAGTGGTGCTTTTCATGACCTTTGAGTAAAAAATGAGGTCTGCAGATGCTGGAGATCACAGCTGAAAATGTGTTGCTGGTCAAAGCACAGCAGGCCAGGCAGCATCTCAGGAATAGGGAATTCAACGTTTCGAGCATAAGCCCTTCATCAGGAATGTTTGATGAAGGGCTTATGCTCGAAACGTCGAATTCCCTATTCCTGAGATGCTGCCTGGCCTGCTGTGCTTTGACCAGCAACACATTTTCAGCTTTTCATGACCTCCAGATTTCTTAAAACACTTCACAGTCAATTGAAGTCAACTTTTGAAGTTCTGTAATGTAGGAAGTGCACCAGTAAGATCTCTTTAACAGTGAAGTAGTCTGTTTTAATAACATTGGTTGAAATATAAATATCTGCCAGATGGCTGGCGAGACCTCTCCTGCACTTATTCAAAATAGTGTCACAGAATCCTTTATGTTTACCAGATGTTGCCTTGGTCTAAAGTGTTATCACTAAGGTTGTATCTTCAACCATATAGCAGTTCCTTAGTCCTGCACAGCAGTATCAATTTAGATCTCATGCGGAATGGGAATTGAATCCACAATCTTCTGATTCAGAAATGATGATGTCTTCACTGAGCCATGGTTTGACACAGTAAATGTTTGTTAGTTCATCCAGATCATTTTGTCCAAAGACTCAAGTATTACCTGTGTACCTTGCCTTTAAATTAGTACACGTTTCAGAACTCAGTGTGCTATACACAGAGGAACCTCAGTTATCTACATATCAATTATCCATTTTGAATTTTCCAAAGGGGATCGCAAAGTCCCATTAGAAACATTACATTAATGAACTGTTTCAACACTGATCGCGTCATTTATTTACAGATTCAATGATTAAAAATGAACCTGGTTCACTAATGCTGCTGAGAAGAGTCCCGGACAGTCCAGGCACCATCTCCAAATGACTGACCTCCCGCGCTCACTCTCACTCCCTACACTTTCCCTGGAGTTCTACACAGGGGTGTACCCTAAAGCCTCCTTCCCCAGATAATCTCGCAAACATTGTCCTGTACAGGACAGGGAGGACAGATGGGGGATGGGGGGGCAGGGGCGGGATGGATGGGGTTGGGGTGTGGTGTGGGGGTGGATGGGGGTGAGTGTGGGCGGGGTCTTGCATGCGGTGTGCTGCTGCCTATTCTCCTGAACGGGGTGAAAACTTCACAGAAAACTCTGAGCCCTAGAGGAAATCAATTAGCCGAATAATCAATTATCCGAACGAAATAGTGCCCGCCCATCTTGTTCGGATAATCGAGGTTCCTCTGTATATACTGTGTTGTAATTCAACCTGGTTGTTAAACTGTTTTGGGCTTTCAAGATGTAAATGCAAAAAACAGTTGATTGCTGTCCTGTCTGCTCCCTAACCTACTGTTATTGTTCGAAGTAAATTACCCATGGAGTTAATCTCTCCCCATTCAGTGATGGATTATTGGATCACAAGAGGTACATTTAGTAAGTTTGCAGATGACACCAAAATTGGAGGTGTAGTGGACAGCGAAGAGGGTTACCTCAGATTACAACATGATCTGGACCAGATGGGCCAATGGGCTGAGAAGTGGCAGATGGAGTTTAATTCAGATAAATGCGAGGTGCTGCATTTTGGGAAAGCAAATCTTAGCACGTAATGGTAAGGTCCTAGGGAGTGTTGCTGAACAAAGAGACCTTGGAGTGCAGGTTCATAGCTCCTTGAAAGTGGAGTCGCAGGTAGATAGGATAGTGAAGAAGACGTTTGGAATGCTTTCCTTTATTGGTCATCGTATTGAGTACAGGAGTTGGGAGGTCATGTTGCGGGTGTACAGGACATTGGTTAGGCCACTGTTGGAATATTGCATGCAATTCTGGTCTCCCTCCTATCGGAAAGATGTTGTGAAACTTGAAAGGGTTCAGAAAAAATTTACAAGGATGTTGCCAGGGTTGGAGGATTTGAGCTATAGGGAGAGGCTGAACAGGCTGCGGCTGTTTTCCCTGGAGCGTTGGAGGTTGAGGGGTGACCTTATAGAGGTTTACAAAATTATGAGGGGCATGGATAGGATAAATAAACAAAGTCTTTTCCCTGGGGTCATCGAATCCAGAACTAGAGGGCATAGGTTTAGGGTGAGAGGGGAAAGATATAAAAGAGACCCACGGGGCAACTTTTTCACACAGAGGGTGGTACATGTATTGAATGAGCTGCCAGAGGAAGTGGTGGAGGCTGGTACAATTGCAACATTTAAGAGGCATTTGGATGGGTATATGAATAGGAAGGGTTTGGAGGGATATGGGCCAGGTGCTGGTAGGTAGGACTAGATTGGGTTGGGATATCTGGTCGGCATAGACAGGTTGGACCAAAGGTTCCATGCTATACATTTCTATTACTCTATGGCTCTATGTCACCAGATACGATCTACCTTTCCAATTGATTTCTTTTTTTCAAATATGATGTTCTTCAATGGAAAATGCCCTCTATGAAGATAGGAATTAGGAGCACGAGTAGGATATTCAACTTTTCAAGCTTGTTCTACCATTTAATAAAAGCTTTCCTGGTCTCATTATGGTCTCTATTCCACTTTCCTTTCTGCTTCCTATAACCCTTGATATCTCTATCTATCACACATCTACCCAGCAGAGCCTTTAATAAATTCAAAGAACTAGCTTCCAATGCTTTCTTGAAAAGAGAATTCCACAGATTGTCCAGGTCTGAGAGAAAATCTTGGTCCCCATTTCCATCTTAAAGTGGGATTTTTTTTTACTTTCAAATTATGTCTTTTGGTTAAGGTCAAAGAATCATAAGATGTTGGAGCAGGAGCAGGCCATTTAGCCCATCAGTCTGTTCTGCCATCCAATAAGAGCATGGCTGCTCTGACATTCCTCATTTCCACTTTTCTATAGTTTAAAAAATCCCTTTGGACTCAGAATCAACCTTATGATTCTTCTAATGACTGCCTCCAACAACAATGTATTTTTCCTCACACAAGGAAATAAATCTTTTACAGGATTCCTGATGTAATCTGATTCATGCCTCAAGTAGTTTTGGCAAGACCTCCCTTTTTCAAATTCCATTCCCTTTGAAATAAAAGTCAACACTCCATTTGTCTTCCCTAATAATCTTGATTACTAGCTTTTTGTAATTCATGCATGAGGAACCACGAATCCCTCTGTGTAGTATTTTTTCTGTAATCTTTGCCCATTTAAATAATATTCAGCTTTTCTGTTCTTTCTGCTAAATGCATAATCTCCCACATTCTCACATGATACTCCATCGGCCAGATTTTCAACTCCTGATTTAACCTGTCCATTACCTTCTTAGACTCTTTGACCATCCTCACTATTTTTTTTTGTGTTGTCCACAAGCTTGATGACAGTGCATTCACTTCCATCATCCTAGTCATGAATCCGAGTTGACACATGTTCATATACAACAACCGACTCCATTGGCATTTACCTTATTCAGTAGCCTTGTCTGGTACCTTGTCAACTGCTTTTTTGTAAATCCATTTATTTTGTATCTACTGGTACCTCTTTATCTGTCCTATTGTTACCTCTTCAAAGAATTGTAATCAATGTGTAGTGCATGAACTTCCCTTCAGAAAGTCAAGCTGAATCTGCTCGATCATATTAAGTGTTTCGAAATGCTCTGCTATTTCATCCTTTATAATAGACTCTAATAATTTACCAAAGGTGAATGTTAAGCTAATTGACCTTTTCTTTGGTCTCCCTCCTTTAATTGCCCCCACAACAGGAAACCTCCTCCTCATATCCACTCTATCAAGTTTTCTTAAATGTTTCAAGGAGATCACGGCTCATTCTCCAATCTTTTCAATTTTTCATCATAAAATAAGCTATTCATCCCCATAACAATTCAAGTAAACCGTCTCTGAAATTGCATCAAATGCAGCTAATTTCTGATATAAAAGAGTATATCTTTCTGAGAAATGTTTGCCATGCCTTTTCTCTGAGTGACAATACAGCAAGTTGAGTCTAAATCTCCAACTATATCTCTTCTGTACAACAAAGGCAATGATGACAATAAAGTTTTCATGCCAATATTTCTTTAGTTTGAATCGCAGGAAATTACTGGTTTTGAAACGATAAGTCTTAGAAAATATAAAGGTGGCTAAATCTCTGGGACCTGATCTAGTGTGTCCTAGGATGATGTGGCACTTTGGGGAGGAAATTGCAGTGTTTCTTGTCGAAATATTTGCATTGTCTATAACAATGGAGGAGGTAACAGAAAAGCTGAATACTATTTAAATGGGAAAAGTTTACAGAAAAATACTGGTGAGAGTTCCGTTTTTGTTTAAGAAGGGATATAAGTAGAAGCCCAGAACCATAGACCTATGAATCTGATTTCAGTGTGGTGGGTAAATTATAGAGTCATCGAGTCATAGAGATGTACAGCATGGAAACACACCTTTCAGTCCAACCCATCAATGCCGACCAGATATCCCAACCCAATCTAGTCCTACCTGCCAGCGCCTGGCCCATATTCCTCCAAACCCTTCCTATTCATATACCCATCCAAATGCCTCTTAAATGTTGCAATTGTACCAGCCTCCACCACTTCCTCTGGCAGCTCATTCCATACACGTACCACCCTCTGTGTGAAAAAGTTGCCCCGTGGGTCTCTTTTATGTCTTTCCCCTCTCACCCTAAACCTACGCCTTCTAGTTCTGGACTCCCCGACCCCAGGGAAAAGACTTTGTCTAGTTACCCTATCCATGTCCCTCATAATTCTGTAAACCTCTATAAGTTGTTGGATGTGATTGCTAAAGGTATGATTTACATGCATTTGGAGAGGCAAGGAATGGTTAGGGATAATCAGCATGGTCTTGTGCGAGGGGAATCATGTCTCACAAACTTGATTGAATTTTTGAGGAAGTAACCAAAAAGACTGATGAGGATGGAATGATAGACATTGTTTATTTGGACTTTAGTAAGGTCTTTGACAAGGTTTCATATGATAGATTAATTTGCAAGCTCAGGATGCAAATTAGACACAAAATTGGCTTCATAGCAGAACAAAGTTAAAAATCACACAACACCAGGTAATAGTCCAACAGGTTTATTTGGAAGTACAAGGTTTCAGAACACTGCCTGATGAAGGAGCAGTCCTCTGAAAGCTTATACTTCCAAATAAACCTGTTGGATTATAACCTGGTATTGTGCAATTTTTAACTTTGTCCACCGTCGTCCAATACTGGCACCTCCACATCGTAACAGCAGGAGACAGAGAGTGATGGTGGAGTGTTGTTTTGTGGGCTGGGGACCTGTGATCAGTGATGCTCCATAGGAATTGGTGATAGGTCCAGCTTTATTTGCCATTTTATATAAATGGTTTCGATGAAAATATAGCAAGCATGGTTAGTAAGTTTGCAAATTACATTTTAATTGGTATAGTAGACAATGAAGAAGTTTATCGAAGATTACAAAGAGATTTTGATCAATTGGGTCAGTATGCTGATGGGTTGCAGATGGACTTTAAATGTGAGCCATTGAATTTTGGGAAAATTAACAAGGGCAGGACAATTACAGTCAAAACTAGGGTCTTGGGTTGTGCTGTAGAACAGAGAGACCTAGGGATTCAGGTGCATAATTCTTTGAAGTTTCTGCCACACATAGATAGGGTGGTTAAAGTATTTACCACACCTGCCTTCCTTGCTCAGGCCATTGATTATAAGAGTTGGGACATCATGTTGAGGTTCTACAAGACATTGGTGAGGCCTCTTTCAGAACACTGTGTATAGTTCTGGTCACCCTCCTATTGGAAGGATATTATTAACCTGGAGAAGGTTCAGAAGAGGTTTATGAGGATGTTGCCAGGAATAGAGGGTTTGAATTACAAGGAGAGGCTAGAAGGGCTGGAAGTTTTTCCACTGGAGGATAGGAGGTTGAGAGGTGACCTTATACAGGTTTATAAGATCATGAGGGGTTACAGGTAAGGTAAGGTAACTGGGTGATTTCAAAACAAGGGGGTGCATCTTTACGTTGAAAAGAGAAAGAATTTAAAAAGACTGAGGGCAATGTTTTTATGCACTTGTGTGTGGAGTGAACTTCCAGAGGAAATGGTGAATGTGGGTACCATTGCAACATTTAAAAGATATTTAGATAATTACATGAATAAGAAATGTTTGAACGGATGTGGGCTAAGTGCAGGCAGGTGGGACTAGGTTACTTTGGGATTATGGTTGGGATGGCCTGGTTTTACCAAAGGGTTTGTTTCCATTCTGTATGACTTTATGACTCGTGTGTATGTCAGATTTCCAATTAAAATTGGGCTTCTTACCAGAAAGACATAGGTCTTCGAACCTGCTGCTGGGCTTAAAAAACTAAATTTAGTTCAAAAATAGGCTCAATACCTGAACATATCCAAGATCCAAAACTAAACAAACAACAGCAACAAGGAGATAGTAAGGGCTGCTGGAAGGCACAGCAGGTCAGGCAGCATCGGTGGAGTAGGGGAATCGACATTTTGGGTCAGGCCACTTCATCAGGACTGAGGAGGGGGAAGGGAGCTCCGAGATAAATAGAAGGAAGGGGAGGGTGGTGGGGCCGTGGGAGAAAGGTTGGTGGGATGGTGACAGGTAGACATGAGAAAAATAAATGTGATGGTGATAGGTGGATGTAGGTAGGGGTTTATTGTGATTGGTTGGGGGAAGGGTGGAGCAGATAGGTGAGAAGGAAGATGGACAGGTTAGGTCAGGTCAAGGACGCTGGACATGGAATGAGGTTGGGGGTGGGGAGATTTTGAATCTGGTGAACTCTATGTTGAGGCTATTGGGCTGTAAGGTCCCAAGAAGGAACATGAGGGTGTTGTTCCTCCAGTTTGCATGTTGGCTCATTTTGACAGTGGAGGAGGCCCAGGATGGACATGTCACCAAGGGAGTGGGAGAGGGAATTGAAATGACTGGCAACTGGAAGGTGGCATTGATTGGAGCATACAGAGTGCAGATGCTCCACGAACCAGTCCGCAAGCCTGTGCGTGATCTCGCCAGTGTAGAGGAGACCACACCAGGAGCAATGGATGCAATATACCAGGTCAGAAGAAGTGCAGGCGAATCCCTACCAGATTTGCAATGATTATTTGGGGCTTTGGCCGGAGGTGAGAGGGGAGGTGTAGGGGCAGGTGTTACACTTGCTGCAGTTGCAGGGAAATTTGCCGAATGTAGAGTAGAGTTTGCTGGGGCGAGTGGAACTGACATTGGAATCACAGAAAGCAGATTTGGTGGGAAAGGAAATATCTTTTTGCTGATGGGATCTGACTGCAGATAGCAGAAATGGTGGAGGATGATGTGTTGGATTTGGAGATTGTTGGGTTGGTATGTGAGGACCGGGGTGGGGGGGAAGGATGCAGTCTGTATCCTTAATGCGTTTGGGTGTAGGGAGGGGTAGAGTAGGTTTGAGGGCAGAGGTGTGGGAATGGAGGAGATGCGTTTGAGGGGCATTACTAATCATGGAACAGAGGAAATTACAGTCCTGAAAATAGGAAGATATCTGGGATGTCCTGGAATGAAACCCCTCATCCTGGGTGCAAGGTTGTTCTGGAGGCGACAAGCTCATTTGTATATTTTATTCCTAACAATATACCTTCAGGAATGTTCCAGAAATACTTCTGGAAAATTCCAAATAGTAATCATTCCTTGGGATAGATCCTGGATTTGTGCAATGGTATAAAATCAAATTGGCAACCCATTTTATTTCCTTTAGGATTTTTATTGTGTTGTCATATAAAGTCAAAGTCAGAATGTAAGATCAAGAGTATGTCATTTAGCCCCTTGAGCTTGATCTACAGTTCAGTTAGATCTTAACTGATCTACCCCCTTGTGTCTAAAACAACTTCCAGACCATTAGTCCTAAATTTACCTTTCAGTTATTCATGCCTCCTTGACCTACTTCTGTAGCTTCCATTGAGATATTGCTCTAGATTTAACTCATCTGTGCAACTCCACAACTTGTACGTTTTTGTAAGTTTTCCTTGCAACCACCTTACTTTTGAGAATTCCTTTCAGTAAATCAATCCACAATGCTACAGCGCGAGAATAGATCCAACAACACCCCAGACTTCCCTTTATAATGTTAAGAATTATGGTGCCATTACAGCAAATACAATTCCACTTCAGGCACTGTGACAAGTTAAATGCTTTCCCCTACACATTCAAACAGGTGTGTTGGAAATATAGAGGTCATCAGGATGAAATGGGCTTCTGAAGTGAGGCAAAGCTGTTCAGGTAATGTAGATTTTTATAATAAAATGTTTTCTCTCTCTCTCTCTCTCTCTCACACACACACACTCTCTACCTCAGTGAGCCTTCAAACATCTGTTTAGCATGCATCTGCTATCTTACAACACCTCCCTCAAATGTTGCCTTCAGAATTTAAACATCTTATTTCGAAATTGACTTCATTTCCTGTTTAATGCTGACATCAGCAAACAAGTTTCAACACAGAGGCACCGAGAAAGGAGCAGAATGCGGGTAGCTAGCCAAGACCATACAGACAGGTTAAACAATGGAATGTAACCATTGCAAAAGGAAAAGGTATCAACATTTGAGCTGATTTAGAAGAAGTGTATGAATCACCAAATGCCACTCATGACAAATGCTAATGTTATGGACCAGACCAGACCCCCTCAAAATATTTTAAGAAGGTAGCCTAGACCTCAACTTTTTTTCTCACTTTAAAGGCAAATGTGAAGTGCTGTGTTCCAGATACAGTTTGATTGATCAAACTACTGGATGTTAAGCAAAACATAATTTACTCAAACACTATAGTTAAAATATAACAAAAGAAAGAAGAACTTAGAATGACTTAACATTACTGGAAAACTTCCAGAATAATAGATACAGTAATTACTAATAATTAGTTGTTCCAACATAATAACATCCCGTAAATATAGCCATTGGCAGAAAGGTACATTGAGAAAACAGATTTTGTCTCTCATGCAATTCAGTAGCCTAGGAAGAGAGCCCCTAGCTTTTAGCTGAAATTGAGAGATGGGAATATAGTTTCCACTTCGTCAAGCCCATAATACCAACTGGTGAAAGCTAAATTAAAAAGCCTTGATCTGTGAGAGATTGACCACACCCACTCAGGCTGCTTCTACTATTTAAACTCTAAAAAAAAGTCCAAGGTCTCACAAATTGTTTATCTTCTCATCGCCTGTCCCTTAATCTCTCTCTAAAATAAACCAGGACAACACACACCTCTAACAGCAACAGCATCATTACACTAAACCTTGACTTTTCAGAAGACTAACAAATGTTTAGGGGAAGAAACAACTCCAATGTTAAAATACTTTTTTAAGGTTGGGGATTCCAAATAAACATCTAATAGAATACAAGAATAAGCTATTTGAAGTTTGTTCATGCTCCTACCAAATCACTTACCAGTGTATTTACATCACCTCATCTTAGCAAGATAACCTTCTCTTCTTTTCTTCCTTATGTACTTTTCTAGCTTTCTCTTCAGTGCACCCATGCTATTCACGTGAATCACAGCATGGAGTAATGAGTTCCATGTTTTAATACCTCGCAGTAAAGAGCTTTCTCCTGAATTCTTTATTGGATTTATTCATCACCAGCTTACATTTACAGCTGCTGGATTTGGACTCACCCACCAAGTACAAACATTTGCTTTTTCAAATTTATTTGTTATTTTATAGAATCCAAAAGGTCACCTCTCAGTCTTCTGTTTTCTTGAGAAAAAAACCTTGCACTACGGAAGCTTTCCAGCCAATTTGGGTGTCATTCCTGTGAAGCTTTCCTGCACTATCTTCAGACTTTTATATCTTATTTGTTATGCAAAGACCAAATCACTATTGTGTGTGTGTGGCCTAATGAAGCATCAACCTAATTTGAACATAAGATATTAATTGATGTTGACAGATATATAGCTGCATAGAAACAATGATCTGCAGATACTGAAAATCTGAAAAACAAAAAGAACATGCTGGAGAAATGTTGCAGGTCTAACAGAATCTGTACAGTGAAGAAATAGAATTAAATTATTGAGCCTGGTGACCCAACATTGAACAGAATGTTCTAATCAGATAGTCACTACCATGATGGGTCTCAACCTAAAAGATAGGGAGAAAACAGTCCTGTGGTCAAAGGAATAGAGGACAACAATTGGCATAAAAAACGGAAGTGACACGTGGAAAAGTTTTTTTTAATACAATGAGTTTTTAGAAGCTGAAATGCACAGCCAGAATATGTGGTGGGAGCAGATTCAGTTATGGCTTTCAAAAGATTATTGGGGAATTACACGAAGAGAAAAATGTTTTGCAGGGCTATGAGGAAAGGCAGATGGGTGGGACGAGGAGGGTTTGTCTTGCAAAGTATTGGCAGGGTTTGCATGGGCTGAATGGCCTCTTATGTTGTATGCTTACTTTGATTCTACAACCTCTTCTAATCCAACTTGCTGGCAATGCTGCTCAACCATATTGTCTTGCACAGAAACACAGATCTTATGACAGTGGGTCTAAGCATTTGCAATTTCTCTAGAAGTTGAGTGCCCAGGAATGTTTGCTGCGATTAATGCCGGCAGGAACCAGACTGCAGCTCATAGCCAATAGCCACTGAATGGCGGATTGAGACAAAGGGGCGAAGAGCAAAGGGTAAGTTTGAGCAGAATATCAAGTTTAAAAGAGAAAAAGGATATTTCAAGATGGCAGTAAATGGGTAGAAATGTGGTGGTTTTTACTGGGGCTTTGATTCCACGCTGAAGCTTCGCTTGAGAATCTCCTCTCCTTTCTCCATCGTGGTTTTGTTGTAATGATAGGGCCATTTTGCACAAATACAGTGCAATAAATTACTGCCTTGTGAATTTGCATGTCAACCTCACCTCTTTTACTCTCAGCCATTGAATATACAGATCTACTGTAATGATCTGTCGAAATGCCTCATTATGAAATAATAAGTGTGCACAAAACATTACATCTTTAAATTACGATGTGGGACAAGCAAGCTTTGAAGAAGTGTCATTGGGCACAAGACACTAACTCTTCTTTCTCACCACAGATTTGCTAGACATGCTGAGTTTTTCCAACAATTTTTGTTTTTGTAAGCTTTTGTAAGTTAATTGCTTTCTGGCGATATTTCATAAGCATAGATACGTTGCTAAATACACCTGGTCCAAATCTCTTTCTTTCAGTGGTTTAGCATTTATGCCTTTTCTTTCCTCTTTGTGACAGTTAGTCCATCTTAGAGAAGTTGTATTGACGAGATTTGTTTGAGATTTTGTCCCTAGTGACTTTCACTTCCTTGATTTTCATTTTATGACAGGCAGATTTATGGTTTAATTCCTTAACTTCTACGATCAAAAAAGCTGCTACAGTACACAGACCCACAACCATACCCTTTTGATTGGCCAATTCAATGGAGCAACATCTTCTAAAACCCCTGAGAACTGACAATGGGTTTCTACCAAGGCATAATAGAGGAGTAAGTGGTAAAATATTCCTTGTTATAAGGCTGTCGTATTGATTCAACAGTCACAGGTGCCAGTCATAGGTTGTATAAAAAGGTCTACATAATAGAATTTACTTTTAATGTTGCAATAGGCTTCAACTTTCAATGCTGAAGATTTGACGCAAATGTTTGAGTCTACAAGAGAGATACAGGTAGTCCACCTCATCCAACAAGTGTGTGCTACCTCTGATTTCTCAGCCAAAAATAAGAATAATCAGAAAATTATACTTAGCATGACTGAGGATTTCTGGTTTATGTTGAAGACAAAGTTCACTGCCACCAGGAACAGACATGTGAAGTGTTAACCCCATGAATTGTCATTGGCAAATTCAGTAGGATAAGACAATGGACTTCCTGTTTTGTTAACAAACTTATACATAATACTTATACACTGTGAGATATTATATTATGATTCTCTTTATTAACTCACTATCAGGCGCTCTATACCATGTTTTGATTCAATCATTTATAAAGCCATGCTTTTGTAATACATTTCACACTTTGTAGTGGGGAGAATTATTTGTCATTTCTACCATGTACAACTGATACAGTAAGAACAAGACAACTAAATTCAACATCCTTCCCTAGATTGACAACCCATTACAGTTTTTTTTACGCTTTTCAAATCTTATTGGTAACATGCTGCAAGCAGTGTTTAAGCCTGTTTCTGTATCTAAAGGCTACCCTTGACAAAGTGTTAATACTGTCACCTAATCAGAGCAATGCCATCCCTTCATCATGTCTCCATCACTCACTTGAAACTATGGAAAGCTTGTAATATTAATTAGCCCTTAGTGACCATCCCTTGGGACCTGAAAATGCTGCAGGACATCAAACAGTTTCCTCCACCAGCATGACCCTACAGTCTGCTGCTTTTTATATCTTTGAAATTTCCTTATACACCAGCTATTTTTATACCAGTGCACTATCTATTCCTAACTTTTATTTAGGACTACCATCTTGTACAAAAACATGGATTTATACATTTAAATACATATTAAATAGGGCTGCTATCGCCTTTAAGAGACTTACTATCAAAACAGTATGAATGAATGTGCTCAAAGACCAGCATTAGTAGATGAAATTTCATGACCCAGCTGTGGGAGATCAGTTTAATATCCTCTATACTTTTATTTTGTAAATGTATAATTTCACACTTTTTAGATCACACAGGTCTAATCTTTTTACTGACATTTAAAGGCAAAAAGACTAACACCTCTTAATTATGCAAGCTCAGCCTTGACAGACATTTTAATCCCATCAAGAGTAACAGCCAACATTCAGCAAGTGCTCAAACCATCTCCTGCTTCCCCGGGACAGATGTCACACAAATCTGTGTACAATAGATACAACTAGGTGACACCATAGTGCTAAAATGTTAATGTATGTAAAAACTGTGCATAAAAGAGGGTACTGTAAAACTGTACTTTAGCTTCCATCACCACCTCAAACTGTGCAACTGTGGATGATCATTGAAGAAGTTATTTTCACCCCTCAACAATCTTGGTCATCATTGAATATGACTCCACAACAACTAACTACTGTAACGATGAATTTCTCTGGAAAAATTAAAGGTGACAATTGAGATCTGGTGTAATTTTAAGCAGAGGCTGGTTTAATCAAAGATATTGGTGCTGCAATGGTTAATTCATGTGTGCTCAATATTTCTCTCATCCTCTCTAAAAGACTCAAATCTATGTCTTTGATATTGCCTCACTGATGCTGACAGGTCACCAATAATTTTCAAAAATTGAAGGGTAAAAACCTATCTCTTTGACTAAATTCTCAGTTGTCCAAACCTTTCGACCAGTTGGCATTCAAATAGTTTTTCAAGTATCTACCACTGCACTCTTGGAGTTTCTTTTAGTAGATAGCCACCAATGGGAACAATAATTTGAAGTTGCCCCCAACAGGTTATTTCAAATGATTAAGACATACTTATGTTATCCTCAAATCATAAAATATTGAGAATATATATTGTGGGTATTGAAGAATCAAATAGATGTTTATGACAACTACTGCAATATGCAAACATTAGATGACAACAGAGCAGAAGTAAGGATTAAACTTTCATTCGTATATTGCATCCTGAGTGATCCTGGGGTAAGATGGATTATGAGATTTTTATATCCTCAAGTCACATGCTTTGATATAGTGATGTTATGGTGAGGGCATACAGAGTTATAGAGATGTACAGCATGGAAACAGACCCTTCCATTCAATTCACCCATGGCGGCCAGATATCCTAAATTAATCAAGTCTGATTTGCCAGCACTTGGCCCATATCCTTCTAAACCCTCCCTATTTCATATGCCTTTTAAATGTTGCAATTGAACCAGCCTCCACCACTTCCTCTGGCAGCTCATTCCGTACACACACCATCCTCTGTGTGAAAAAGTTGCCTCTTAGGTCCCTTTTAAATCACCTGAACCTATGCTCTCTAGTCTGGACTCCAAAACACCAGTGAAAAGACCTTGCATATTATCCTATTTATGCCACTCATGATTTTATAAACCATTCAGCCTTCTTCACTCCAGGGAAAGTAGCCCCAGCCTATTCAGCCTCTCCCTATAGCTCAAAACCTTCAAACCTGGCAACATCCTTGTATTTTTTTTTCTGAATCCTTTCAAGTTTTGCAACGTCCATGCTATAGGAAGGAATCCAGAATTGTACAGTATTCCAAAAATGACACAACCAATGTCTTGTACAGCCACAACATGACTTCCCAACTCCTATACTCAATGCTCTGACCAATAAATGAAAGCCTACCAAATGCCTTCTTCACTATCATATCTATTTGAGAGTACACATTCAAGAAACTATAAACCTGCACGCCAAGGTTTCTTTGTTCAGCAACACTCCCCAGGACCTAGCCATTAAGTATATAAGTCCTGCCCTGATTTGCCTTTCCAAAATGCAGCACCTCACATTTGTTATGCAGGTGCAAAGGGTTAGTGTACCTTTAAGAGAGCTAAAAGCTAGCAGAACTACAGCTAGGTAAAAACAAGGACTGCAGATGCTGGAAACCAGAGTCTAGATTAGAGTGGTGCTGGAAAAGCACAGCAGCTCAGGCAGCATCCAATGAGCAGGAAAATTGATGAGCAGAAATGATGAAGGGCTTTTGCCTGAAATGTCGATTTTCCTGCTCCTCGGCTGCTGCCTGACCCGCTGTGCTTTTCCAGCACCACTCTAATCTAGACTCTACCTGATACGCGCCAAGTATTCTGAACAAGATATAATGTACCTTTTGGCCAAGCAGCTAGTGTAGCTGGTTGCCAGAAGGCAAGAAAACAATTCAAATTTGGCCAATCAGTTTAATATATACCCCAAAATCAGTTTAAGTTATACCCCAACCTCCAATCAAGTTTGTATTTAGTTTATTGACAATATTAAAAACCAATAAAACAATCTGATACTTTGGGGTATAAGACTGGGAAAAATTGAACAGTTGGGGGAGAATTGCCAAATAACCAATAGATGTAGGCTGCTAGTCAGAACTCCTTGTCTAGAGAAGGAGTTTGTACAGAGAAAAACCTCAACACCGACCTGGAGGGCAAATCTACAGAGGAAGACATAAGGAGAAGATTTAACCACTGGCTGGTTTTGAAATTTGCATTTTTCAGGAAATCTTAATTGGGTGTTTTATTGGACTGGTATTATAGAAGGGAAAGTAAAAGATAGGTTGGATGAAGGAGTGGTAAATAGTTGTTAGCTAATTATTCTCTGTTATACTTTAAGAAATAAAGTTGTGAATTTTTACTTTATATAGTTCTTGGCCTCTCAGATTTTCACAGATTATTGCATGGGATAAACCTTTTCTGTATTGTTGGTTTAAATGAAGCAGGAGGGTTTATTCTGTGATGTAACAATTTGGGGCTTGTTGCTGGGATTTGAACTGGTTTAGAAAGATTTGAATAGATTTGGGGGTATGAAAAATCCCAGCAGATTTAAACACCTGCAGTAAAGTGTCATAGACCTTTAAATAAAATTTAGGCGGGGCAATATGTTTACTTTTTACGACTTGTGATTAATTAAATTAAAAGTGACAGAAATGGCTCTTAAAATGACTAAAGAGATTCTGGCATTTGAAGATGATTTTCAAATTTGCCAAGAAAGTTTAGAAGAAAACAAAAAGGCCGTACGTTTAGAATTCACAATGAAATTAGGTTTGGGTTTAACCAAGGACAAAAGTAAAGCTGAAATTATAAGGGAATTACTCAAACACTTAGGTATGTCAGAGAAACAGACAAGTAAGTTGAAACAGAAAAACTTAAATTGCGATTCAGGAAATTGGAGTGAGAAGATAAACAAAGAGAGAGGGAGAAAGAGGAAAAGAGAGAGAAGAGAGAGAGGAGAGAGGGAGAGACGGGAAAGAGGGAGAGAGTAGGTTCTTAGCTGAGCAAAGAGAGAGAAGAAAGGGAGAGAGTAAGGGAGAGACAGGAAAAAGGAGAGAGAAGATACTTAGCTGAGCAAAAAGAGAAACAACCTGAACTTGAGACATTGTGACTTAGTCAGCAAAGTCAAGTTAACAGGATGGAGATTAAAACAGAAGGTAGTGATATAAACAAATATGTCAGAACTCTGCCACATTTTGATGAGAAAGGTGCTTAAGCCTTCTTTATTTCATTTGAAAAATTGGCTAGGCAGGTGGAGTGGTCTGAGGATATAAGGATAATACTAATTCAGACTAAACTGGTAGGCAGAGCAAGTGAGGTATTTGCAGCTTTGTCAGATGAGGGGTCAAGAGATTATGAAGAGGTTAAATGGGCTATTTTAAGTGCTTATGAATCAGTAACAGAAGCATATAGAAAGCAGTTCAGAAACATAAAGAAGGAACCAGGTGAGACGTATGTTGAGGTCAAAAGAATTAAACATTTTAGTAGATGGGTGCATGCTTTAAAAATAAATATGACCTTTGTCACTCTACGAGAGATTATTCTGCTGGAGAAGTTTAAAAACTCACTTCCAGAGATGGTAAGAATTCACATGGAGGAACAAAACGTTCAGGAAGTGAGAAGGGCAGCAGAATTAGCAGATGAATACATTTTGGCGCAGAAGACAAGCTTCCGGCCAGAAATTCATCCCATGAGGGAGACAAGTTGGAAGAAGTAGAGATCCTACACTACGAAACCAAGAGTAGAGAACACTGATAAGAGTTTACCACAGGTTAAAAAAGAAACCCAAAAGGGTGGAAAGGAGGTGAAAGGCCTCAGGTGTTTCCACTCTGGTAAAATGGAATATGTAAAGTCACAGTGCTGGTCATTAAAGAAAGGCACTTTGTGAAAAGATGTGGTAAAAGAAGCTAAGGTAATAAAGGAGACCCCAAGAAGAGCAGAGGAGCTGCAGGAAAGTGCACAGCCTAGGCAGGGGCTGGGTATGAAGTTAGTACTGATCCTTACAAAGAATTTGCCTCTGTTGGTAAATATTACTCAGAAGGAACGGGGGCTGGGGGTGGGGGGGGGGGCGGGGGGAAGGACTAGAAGGATAGTGAAGAAGAAGGAGTTTGGTATGCTTTCCTTTATTGGTCAGAGTATTGAGTACAGGAGTTGGGAGGTCACGTTGCGGCTGTACAGGACATTGATTAGGCCACTGTTGGAATATTGTGTGCAATTCTGGTCTCCTTCCTATCGGAAAGATGCTGTGAAACTTGAAAGGGTTCAGAAAACATTTACAAGGATGTTGCCAGGGTTGGAGGACCTGAGCTATAGGGAGAGGCTGAACAGGCTGGGGCTGTTTTCCCTGGAGCGTCGGAGGCTGAGGGGTGACCGTATAGAGGTTTACAAAATTATGAGGGGCATGGATAGGGTAAATAGGCAAAGTCTTTTCCCTGTGGTCGGTGAGTCCAGAAGTAGAGGGCATAGGTTTAGGGTGAGAGGGGAAAGATATAAAAGAGACTTAAGGGGCAACTTTTTCATGCAGAAGGTGGTATGTGTATGGAATGGGCTACACAGGATGTGGTGGAGGCTGGTACAATTGCAACATTTAGGAGGTATTTGGATGGGTATACGAATGGGAAGGGTTTGGAGGGATATGGACTGGATGCTGGCAGGTGGGACTAGATTGGGTTGGGATATCTGGTCGGCATGGACGGGTTGGACCGAAGGATCTGTTTCCATGCTGTACATCTCTATGACTCTGTGAATCTAATTATAATTTTGAGAGATACAGGTTCTAACCAGTCACTGATAGTACAAGATGAGTGAATATGCACTCTTTCTGATCTGTTACCTGATCTATTGTGGGATCGATGGACAGAAATGTAGCATTCCCCTATGTAGGATCAGGTTAGAGTGCCAATTCAAGACTGGGGAAGTTACAGTGGAAGTGATTAACAGAGTGTCAGTTCCAGGAATTCAGTTTGTCCTTGGGAATGATTTGGCAGGATCCAAGATGGGAGTGACACCCCATATTGTGGAAAAGCCCAGGGAACACCAAGAAACTGAGTGGTTAAATCTGAAATATCATGGTATTTTCCCAGACTGTGTGGTAACCAGATCCCACTATCATAAGTCACAGCACAAAGCAAAAAAATAAAGATAAAGATGAAGGAGTTGAAGTTTCAGTTAGCAGACACCCTGTTTGACACAATGGTGCAGGAAAAATGTGAACAAACAGAGGGTCAAGCAGAAGTGCTTAGTCCTGAAGGCTAAGACACTTGCAACAACACGACTGGACAATAAACGATTTTTATGCCGATGCATACTCCAAAAGTAGGCAGAGAATATTCCGGAGGGTTGTTTTCTGAAAGATAGAATCCTAAGATGGAAATGGCGACCACAGCAGGTTAGTGCAGGGGAGAAATGGGCCGAAGTGCACCAGATTGCATTGCCGATAGCATACAGACAGGAGGTGTTACAGGTAGCACATGAACTATCTGTAGGAGGTCACCTAGCTGTATGAAAGACTTAAGCTAAGGTACAAAGACATTTTCATTGGCCTGGAATGCACACGGATGTGGTGAACTTTTGCCAAACTTGTCAGACATCCAAATAGTAAGTAAGCCACAGGCGGTAATAAAACCAGCTCCTTTGTTGCCAATTCCCACATTTGAAGAACCTTTCACACAGGTTATAATTGATTGTGTAGGTTTCCTCCCGAGAACTAAAAGTGGGAACCAGTACTTGTTAATCATAATGGCTATGTCTCCCAGATTTCTGGAGGCAATTCCATTACGGAGTATCAAGGCGAAAAATGTTGGTAGAGGATTTAGTAGCTTTCTTCACATGGTATAGACTACCCAGAGAGATTCAGTCAGACCAAGGGTCAAATTATACTGTTAGGCTGTTTGAGGAGATTATGGATAGCTTAGGTATAAATCCAGTCCATATCATCCTGAATCCCAGGGAGGTTTAGAAAGGTGGCATCAGTCCTTGAAGACCATGTTGACAGCATACTGTCAGGGTTACCCAAATGATTGGTACAGGGATATCCCATTTGTATTGTTTGCCATTGGAGATGCTCCAAATGAATCTACTCAGTTCATTCCCTTCGAGTTAATATTCTGGCATGAACAGAGAGGCCCTTTGAAATTAATTAAAGAAAAATTGACAGGACCAAAGTCAGAGATCTCACACTTAAGTTTGTATCAGAAGTGAGGGAGAGACTAAATCGAGTAGGTGAGCTAGCTCAACAGCACTTAAAGTGGGAACAGTGTAGAATGTAACAGGTGGCAGATAAAAGCTCTGAGACTCAGATGTTTTCCCGAGGGGAAGTTGTGTTAGTATTGTTAGCAGTGATAGGAGATACGTTCAAAGCCAGGTTTAGTGGCCCTTATCAAATTGAGAAAAAGTTGAGTCAGGTGATCTATCAAGTAAAAACGCCAGATAGGAAAAAAAGGTATCAAGTAAATCATGTGAACATGCATTATACTAGAGAGAATAAATTGGAGAAACAGGTGTTAGTTACTGCCTTGCAGAGTGAGGAAACAATCCAGATGATGTGGATTTTGGTTTGCCTCAAAATAGATTAAAAAATGAAGAAGTCCTTGCAGAGAGTGATAGATTTGGGCGGCACGGTGGCACAGTGGTTAGCACTGCTGCCTCACAGCACCAGAGACCCGGGTTCAATTCCCGACTCAGGCGACTGACTGTGTGGAGTTTGCACGTTCTCCCCGTGTCTGCGTGGGTTTCCTCCGGGTGCTCCGGTTTCCTCCCACAGTCACAAAGATGTGCGGGTCAGGTGAATTGGCCATGCTAAATTGCCCGTAGTGTTAGGTAAGGGGTAAATGTAAGGGTATGGGTGGGTTGTGCTTCGGCGGGTCGGTGTGGACTTGTTGGGCCGAAGGGCCTGTTTCCACACTGTAAGTCTAATCTAAAAAAAAATTAGTAAGCTATCTGTCTCAGGAGCATAGAACACAGTTGAAAGATTTGTTACTGCTGCATAAAGACATATGGAAGAATCAGATGGGGAGGACTAATGCTAATTTACATGAAGTAGATGTAAGGAATACTGCTCAAATAAAACAATACCCCTATTGGCTTAATCCTTTCAAAGCCAGACAGGTCCAGATGGAGGTGGAGGCCATGCTCGAAGAGGACATCATTGAACCAAGCCAGAGTGAGTGGGGTTTGCTGAATGTCTCAGTTCCCAAACCGGGTCTCAATGATTCTGCATGGATTATTGGATGGTCAATGCAATTACAGAATCGGAATCATATCCAATTCCGAGATTGGAGAACTGTATCGAGAAAGCTGGACAAGCCAGTTACATCACCAAGTTGGACTTAATGCGTGGTTCCTGGCAGGTACCTTTATCAGAGACTGGAAAAGAAATTTCTATGTTTGTAACCCCAAATGGCTATATCAGTTTAAAGTGATGCCTTTTGGAATGAAGAACATACCCAGCACATTCCAAAGACTCATGAACAGAGTTTTGGTTGGTTAACAAACTGTGCAGTCTATTTGGACCGTGTCATGACCTTTAGTAAGATCCTGGAAAGATATAGTTGGCAGAGCTCTTTGACTGACTACAAGAAGCAAAGCTGGTGATAAACTTCAATAAAACTGAATTCATGAAAGCAAAGATGACGTTCTTGGGGCATAACATTGGTCATGGAAGGTTGACCCCACGGAACACAAAGACGAAGGCCATCAAGGAACTTCCACAGCCAACCTCGAAGAAAAAGGTGCTTCGATTCTTAGGAATCAACGGATTCGAACGGAAGTTTGTTCCAAACTTCAGCAGTGTAATGGCGCCATTAACCGATTTGTTGAAGAAGACAGAACAATGGCAGGAGGCATTTGACCATTTGAAATCGATATTAACCACCAAACCAGTTTTAGCTACACTAAACTTTTCAAAACCTTTTCAAGTCGCCATCGATGATAGTGACATAGGAGTTGGAGCTGTACTCCTTCAAGAAGATGAGGATGGGATTGAACTGCGAGTTGGTTATTTTTTGAAGAAGATCAACATTCACCAGAGGAAATACTCCACAATCGAAAAGGAACTATTGAGTTTGGTACTGGCCTTACAACAAGACTCCTCCCTCTCCTTCCTAGACCTCTCCATTTCTATCTCGGGCGACCGACTCAACACGGACATTTACTATAAACCAACTGACTCCCACAGCTACCTAGATTACACCTCCTCCCACCCTGCCCCCTGTAAAAACGCCATCCCATATTCCCAATTCCTTAGCCTCCGCCGCATCTGCTCCCAGGACGACCAATTCCAATACTGAACAAACCAGCTGGCCTCCTTCTTCAAAGACTGCAATTTCCCCTCAGACGTGGTTGATGATGCTCTCCACCACATCTCCTCCACTTCCCACTCCTCTGCCCTTGAACCCCGCCCCTCCAATCGCCACCAGGACAGAACCCCACTGGTCCTCACCTACCACCCCACCAACCTCCATATACATCGTATCATCCTTCGTCATTTCCACCATCTCCAAACAGACCCCCCCACCAAGGATATATTTCCCTCCCCTCCCCTATCAGCATTCCAGAAAGACCACTCCTTCCGCGATTCCCTCTTCAGGTCCACCCCCCCCACACTGACCCAACCTCCACTCCCGGCACTTTCCCCTGCAGCCGCAAGAAATGCAAAACTTGCGCCCACACCTCCCCCCTCACTTCCCTCTAAGGCCCCAAGGGATCCTTCCATATCCATCACAAATTCACCTGTACATCCACACACATCATTTACTGCAACCGCTGCACCCGAGGTGGCCTCCTCTACATTGGAGAGACAGGCCGCCTAGTTTCGGAACGGTTCAGAGAACACCTCTGGGACACCCGCACAACCAACCCAACCACCCTGTGGCTGAACACTTTAACTCCCCCACCCACTCCGTCAAGGACATGCAAGTCCTTGGCCTCCTCCATTGCCAGACCATGGCAACACGATGCCTGGAGGAAGAGGGCCTCATCTTCCGCCTAGGAACCCTCCAACCACAAGGGATGAATGCAGATTTCTCCAGCTTCCTCATTTCCCCTCCCACCACCTTATCTCAGTCCCAACCCTCGGACTCAGCACTGCCTTCTTGACTGCAATCCTCTTCCCAACATCTCCGCCCCCACCCCCTCTCCGGCCTATCACCCTCACCTTAACTTCCTTCCACCTATCGCATTCCCAACGCCCCTCCCCTAAGTCCCTCCTCCCTACCTTTTATCTTAGCCTGCTTGGCACCCTCCTCATTCCTGAAGAAGGGCTTATGCCCGAAACATCGATTCCCCTGCTCCTTGGATGCTGCCTGACCTGCTGCGCATTTCCAGCAACACATGTTTCAGCTCTGATCTCCAGCATCTGTAGTCCTCACTTTCTCCTAACATTTTAATGTGTATGTTATTAACAATGTGTTGGAGACAATGTGTTGTGTGCACGGATCTGCATTTTTAGAACGCGTTAAAGATAAGAATATGAGACTATTTTGTTGGAGTCTTATGTTACAGACGTTTAATTTAAAAAGCATACATATTTGCAGGTTGTAGGAATGTAATCGCAGATGGGTTATCGCGGATTTAACTGATAACTTTTAGATGCAATTTGTATTTATTTAATGTTACACACATATTATATATATATATATTATATATATAGGTATATGGGAAGAAGTTAAGGTGAATTTGTATTAAAGTTATCTGTATATTATGGTAATGTGTTTAAAGAAGAGAGAAAAAAGAAGCCATTTTTTCATTATGATAGTTCACTTTTTTCTGATGGGGAGAGGTATTATGAAGGTGTAAGGAGCACAGTGCCTTTAAGAGAGTTAAAAGCTAGCAGAACTACCTGATACAGCACCAGGTATTCTGAACAAGATATAATGTAACCTTTTAGTCCAGCAGCTCATGTAGCTGGTTGCCTGGAGATGACAAAGCAATTCAAATTTGGCCAATCAGTTTAATGCATACCCCAAAATACCAACCACCAATCAAGTTTGAATTTATTATATTGACACTATTAAAAGCCAATAAGACAATCCAATGCTTTGGGGTATAAGACTGGGAAAAATTGAACATTTGGTAGAGAACTACCAAAAAAAAACCAATAGATGTAGGCTGCTAGTCAGAACTCCCTGAGATGTAATTTCTAGAGAAGGAGTTTGTATAGAGATAAACCCCAACATTGACCTGGAGGGCAAATCTACAGGGGAAGATATAAGGAGAAGATTTAACCACTGGCTGGTTTCGAAATCTGAATTTTTCAGGAAGTCTTAATTGGGTGTTTTATTGGATGAGCATTATCGAAGTGAGAGTAAAAGGTAGGTTAGGAGAAGGAGTGGTAAATAGTTGTTAGTTAATTATTCTGTTATTCTTTAAGAAATGAAGTTGTTAATTTTTATTTTATGTAGTTCTTGGCCTCCCAAATTTTCAGATTATTGCATGGGATAAATCTTTTCTATGTTGCTGGTTTAAATTAAACAGGAGTGTTTACCCTGTGACATAACACATTTATCTAATTTTAATCGTATACCTTACATACCAGCTATGCAACATAACATTACAGTTCTCAAACCAAAGCATAAATCTCTAAATGAACCAGTCTTCTGTGTAATTAGTTTGAGAATGGTGCATAGGTTTGCAAGCAGAGTTCTCATCCATCCCCAAAAAAGTGCAATTGCTAAACACAGAGCAATTGTTTAATGGAATGTGACATTGCTGGATTTGAATAAGAACAAGATGATTTACATAATTGTGGTGTGGAGGATCTGCAAGTCAAGCATCCAATAAGGAATAGCAAAACAGGAATGAACCCCAACCAGGCAGCCTCATTAATGGTGAGGGAAATCTGAAGTATACATGAGAGAGAAAAAAATAAGCTGCAATAGAAAACAAAGGGTGGGGCCTCAATAAAAGGATAAAGTGGCTTAGTGGTTATGTCACTCGGCTAATAATCAGATGCCAAAGGACTAAAGGAATTTAAAATTAAATTATGAACATTGGTGATTATAAGCCAATCTTAAAGAAAACCATGTCAATCATTGTAAAAAAAACCATTTAGTTCTTCAGGTGAAAGAAATCTGCTTTCTGTACTTGGTCTGCACTCCAGGTGACTCCAGACCCACAGCAATGTGTTCAACTGTTATTGGCATCTGAAATGGGTAAGCAAGTGATGTAGTAGTTTCAAACTGCTATGTGGCCGAAATAGAATGAAACAGGATGGAGCTCCTGGCATCAACCCCAGCATCGGAAACAACAAGAACAACCTCTTCATTCTGCCAAGTGCTGCTCACTATTCTCATTGGGTTGTGCCAGACTGGGAGAGCCACTCCACAAAGCAGTCAAACAACAGCCTGCCAGATTCATGGAATCGTAGCTCACAGTTGATATCCATCACATGCCTATGTGTCCACTGCCCCACATCAGGGCAGACCCATATAAGTGATATAGGGAGAGAGTTGCCCTGGGAGTCCTCAACATTCACTCTGGACGCCATGACACCTCATGACATTGAGCCAAACATGAGTAAGGAAATTTACAAGTGACTATCACCCACCATTACTTCAGCTAATGAATCAATTCTGCACCATAATGAACACCAAGTAAAGAAGCACTGAAGGGGCCAAAGGCACAGTGCGTATGCAGACTAGGGACTTCAATGTTCATCACTAAGAGTGGCTTGCTAGCATGACTACTGGCCAAATGGGTCAAGTTATAAAGTGGAGAGTGTTTGGGTACATGGCAGGTGGTGAGTGATAGAAAAAAACTTTATTGCCTTTTTCTCAACAATCCACCAAGGGAAGTTGTTTTTGGCTGCAGGATATGATTCCCAGGACATCTCTGCAGGAGTTCCTCAGGAGAAAGTCTGAGGCTCAAACATCTTCAGCTGTCTCATCAATGATCTTCTGTCCACCATAAGGTGAGAGGTTAGAATGGATTATACAAGGTTCAGTATGATTTGTGATTTCTCAGTAAGTGAAGCCTCCCTTGGCCATGTATTACAATGGACAATATTCAGGTTTGGGCTGATAAGTGAGAAGTAAAAGGATTCTGGGTAATCCAAGATGGAGGTGGGGGGAAAGTTGTAGCTGTACGAGCTGCTCTTTTTTGTTGAGGTATTTTAGGTGTGGGAGGTGATTTCCTTGAATTCCAGGAGCAGAAATTACTTTTTTATTCTGTTGCATTGTTTTGGAACTTTGGGGGAAAATTATCAAAAGAATGGCCCTTTTAAAAGAAGGAAAACAGACAAAAGACAGCAAACACATAGTCAGTGAGGCAGAGAAAGAAACCTATACTGCTAACTGACAGTAATAAATCTGCACAGTTACTGCCTTTGCTGCTTAAGTTCATGGATCTCTGGACATTGGAGTGGGTCCAGGAAAAATTAACTTACAGCAAAATTCACATTGACTTTGGAGGAAGCTGTGTGGAAGAGCTCACGGCCCAGGAACAGATAAATGCATATCTTTTATGTGCAACCTTGCTGTAAGTCTACAGTAGTGAATAGAGTGAGTTCTTTCTTGATTATATGTTTTATTGAGATCTGTCTCTTAGTTTATATTTTTAGAATTTAATCATCAGTACTAAGTCAGCCTGGAGCACCATTTTCTTTAGAGGAATAAGACGGTGCTATTTTCTGGGTCTGCAGATTGTGAAGGAGCAAAGATGGCCTTTAGTAGAGTGATATGCTCTTCCTGTCAGATATGGGAGTTTAGGGAGAGTTTCCATGTTACTGATGATTATGTCTGCAGGAAGTGTGTTTGGTTGCGTGTCCTAGCAGATCGCATGGATCGGTTGGAGCAGCAGTTAGAGACGATAAGGAATTTACAGGAGCTAGGGGGTGCGATGGATGGCAGTTATAGGAAGGGAGAAAAGCCACAGATACAGTCAGTTTCAAAGCATGTGTTGCTGGAAAAGCATAGCCAGTCATGCAGCATCCAAGGAGCAGGAGAAGCAACAGTTTGAACATAAACCCTTCATCAGGTTTGTGGCCCAAGGGGAGCTGAGAGATAAATGAGTGGGGTGGGGCTGGGGGCAAGGTAGCTGGGAATGCAATAGGTACTGAAGTTGGAGGTGAAGGTGATAGGTGGGAAGGAAGATGGACAGGCAGAACAGTCCAAGAGGGTGGTAGTGAGTTGGAAGATTGCATCTGTGATAAGGTGGGGAGAGGTGAAGTGAGGAAACTGGTAAAATCAACATTGATCCCATGTGATTGGAGGGTCCCAAGGCAGAAAATGAGGCGTTCTTTCTCCTGGTGTCAGGTGGCTCGACTTTGGCAGTGGACAAATCCCAGGACTTGCATGTCCTTGGCAGAGTGGGAGGGGGAGTTAAAGTGTTCGGCCACAGGACGGCAGGGTTGGTTAGTGTATGTATCCCAGAGATGTTCACTGAAACATTCCGCAAGTTGGCGTCCTGTCTCCCCAGAGTAGCAACAGACACAGTAGATGAGGTGTTTGGAGGTGCAGGAAAATCTCTGCCGGATGTGGAAGGATCCATTGGGACCTTGGACAGAGGTGAGGGGGAAGGTGTGGGTGCAGGTTCTTGCAGTGGCCGGGGAAGGTGCCTGGAGTGGAGGGTTGGTTGATGTGGGTGTGGACCTAAGAAGGGAGTCACGGAGGGAATGGTCTCTCCAGAATGCAGATAACGGTAGGGAGGGAAATATATCTCTGGTGTTGGGGTCTGTTTGTAGGTGGCAGAAATGGTGGAGGATGATGCAATGTATTCAGAGATGGTGGGATGGAAGGTGAGGTCCAAGGTTAGATTAGATTACTTACAGTGTGGAAACAGGCCCTTTGGCCCAACAAGTCCACACCAACCCGCCGAAGCGTAACCCACCCATACCCATTCTCCTACATTTACCCCTTGACCTAACACTACGGGTAATTTAGCATGACCAATTCACCTAACCTGCACATTTCTTTTTTGGGTTGTGGGAGGAAACCGGAGCACCCTGAGGAAACCCACGCAGACACGGGGAGAATGTGCAAACTCCACACAGAAGGTCGCCTGAGGCAGGAATTGAACCGGGGTCTCTGGCGCTGTGAGGCAGCAGTGCTAACCACTGTGCCACCCACAGTGTTCTGTCCTTGTTGCAATTGGAGGGGTGGGGTTCAAGGACAGAGGTGTAGCAAGTGGAGAAGATGCACTGGAGAGCATCATCAACCATGTGGGCGGGGTTATTATGGTCTGTGAAGAAGGAGGCCATCTGGAATGTTCTATGGTGGAATTGGTGGAATTCCTTCCAACAATTTGCCCAGCACTGACGTCAGACTCAGTGGAATTGGGAATGAGGGATAACGGTTTTACAGGAGGAAGGGTGGGAAGAAGTGTAGTCCAGGTAGCTGTGGGAGTCAGTGGGTTTGTTTCTTCACCAGATACATCTCACTATCCTCCACCATTTTTTGTCACCCACATACAAACGCCACCACAGGAATATATTTTCCTCTTATCTGCATTCCAGAGAGACTATTCCCTCTGCAACTCCTATGTTAGGTCCATGTCCCCCACCTTAGAACTCTGTGGGAAACCACGGAAGTTATTGCTGGACTCTTTGAGATTATTTGTATCATTGGTAGTCACAGGTGAGGTGCTCATAGATTGGAGGTTGGCTAACATGGTGCGACTATTTAAGAAAGGTTGGAAGGAAACACCAGGGAACTATAGACCAGTGAGTCTGACATCAGTGGTGGTCAAGTTGGGACAGGGTATACATGTATATTTGGAAAGGCAAGAACAGATTAGGGCTAGTCAGCATGGCTTTCATTGGAAATCATGTGTCACAAACTTGATTCAATTTTTTTAAGAAGTAACAAAGAGGATTCCTGAGGGCAGAGCAGTGGACATGATCTATATGGACTTCAGTAAAACGTTTGATACAGTTCCTCATGGTAGATTGGTTAGCAAGGTTAGATCTCATGGAATACAGGGAGAACTAGCCAATTGGGTACAGAACTCGCTCAAAGCTAGAAGGTGGTTTGGAGGGTTGCTTTTCAGACTGGATGCCTGTGACCATTGGAGTGCCACAAGGATCAGTGCTGAATCCACTGCTTTTCGTCATTTATATAAATGACTTGGATTTGAACATAGGAGGTATAGTTAGTAAGTTTTCAGGTGACACCAAAATGGGAGGTATAGTGGACAGCAGAGAAGGTTACCTCAGTGAACAACAGGATCTTGATCAGATGAGCCAATAGACTGAGCAGTGGCAAATCTAGTTTAATTTAAATAAAAGTGAGGTGCTCCATTTTGGAAAAGCAAATCAGAACAGGACTTATACACTTAATGGCAAGGTCCTAGGGAGTGTTGCTCAACAAAGAGACCTTGAAGTGCAGGTTCATAGTTCCTTGAAAGTGGAGTTACAGGTAGATAGGATAGTGAAGAAGACGTTTGGTCTGCTTTCTGTTATTGGTCAGAGCATTGAGTATAGAAGCTGGGAGGTCATGCTGCAGCAGTACAGGACATGGGTTAGGCCCATTTTAGGAATATTAATTGCAATTCTGGACGACTTCCTATCGGAAGAATGATATGAAACTTAAAAGAGTTCAGAAAAGATTTACAAGGATGTTGCCAGAATTGGAAGGTTTGAGCTACAGGGAGAGGCTGAATAGGCAGGGGCTGTTTTCCCTGGAACGTTGGAGGATGAGGGTGACCTTATAGAATCATGAGGGGCATGGTTTCAGTTTTTAGACAGCCTCTTTTCTCTGGAGTGGGGAAGTTCAGAACTAGAAGGCATTGGTTGATAGTGAGGGGAGAAAGATTTAATGGGGACCTAAGTTACATCTTTTTCATGCAGAGGATGGTCCGTGTTTGGAACAAGCTGCCAGAGGAAGTGGTGGAGGGTAGCACAATTACAACGTTTAAAAGGCATATGAATAGGAAGCGTTTAGTAGGAAATGGGCCAAGTACTGGCAAATGGGACTAGGTTAGGTTAGGAAATCTGATTGACATGGACTAGTTGGACCAAAGGGTCTGTTTCCATGCCGTATATCTCTACAACTCTATAACATTAATATTTATGTCACACAAGTGACTAGTAATAACCATCTCCAAGAGAAAATCTAACTATCGTTTCTTGACACTTAATGACATTACCATTGCTGAATCCACCACGATCAAATCACGGGGCTACCACTGACCAGAACCTGAACTGGAATAGTCAGCTCAACATTTTTGCTACAAGAGCAGGCAAGGAATCTTGAAGTGAGTAACTCACTACTTGACTACCCAAAGTCTAACCAAAATCTATAAAGTGGGAGAAAGTGAGGACTGCAGATGCTGGAGACCAGAGTTGAAAAATGTGGTGCTGGAAAAACACAGCAGGCCAGGCAGCATCCGAGGAGCAGGAGAATCAACGTTTCGGGCATAAACCCTTCTTTAGGTACTAACCTCACCTATGAAGAAGGGCTTATGCCCGAAATGTCGATTCTCCTGCTCTGTGGATGCTGCCTGGCCTGCTGTGTTTTTCCAGCACCACAAAATCTACAAAGTGCAAGATATGAGTGTGATGAAATACTCTCCCCTTGCCTCGTTGGGTGCAGCTCCATCAACACTCATGAAGCTTGACACCACCCAGAACAAACCAGCCCATTTGATTGGCAGCCCATCCAACCCCTTAAACATTCACTCCTTCCACCATTGTTGCACAGTGGGAACAGTGTGTATGATCCACAAATTGCATTGCAGTAACTTATGAAGACATTTTTCAACAGTGCCTTCCAAGCCTGTAACCTTGACCACCCAGGAGGACAAGGGCGCTTCCTGCAAGCTCCTCTCCAAGACATTCACCATCCTGACTTGGAATTATATCAGAGTTCCTTCTCAGCCACTGAGTCAAAATCCTGGAAATTCCCTCCTAATGTGGTTACTCCATCCCTATGGACTGCTGATAATTACAAAGAGGCAGCTCACCATCATCCTCTCAATTCAGGGTTGACAATAAATCCTGACCTAGCCGGTGATACTCACATCCTGAAAACAAATGAAGTCTGGAATCTGATGCTATTAGTATAAATGGATTGCAGGTGACTGTAATCCCACTGTAATTCAGTGTCCATTTTATTTTTCTCCTGAGCAACAATGTGCTTTAGTGTCTTTTCTTTGAACAAGATTTTAGCCATTTGATGTGATACGTTCAGCAGAAAAAAAGCAAGCTTATTCAAATCATATTTTCTCTCATCAGTGGTCAAATAGTAACTTGAGAAAATCATCTGCTTCTGACATCTCGATGAACACTTAAATGTGGCAGGAAACTGTTTCACTTTACAAAGTAGAATTAAATATCGGCTGAATGTTGGGTCATGTCAGAAGATCAGGCTGAGAGTTTAATCCTTCTCTGATAATGGATCAGAACATTGAGCGACTTTTATATTGACAAGCTTTTGAAGTGACAACTTTGAAAGTGAGGTTTCATCGATTGGCCTTACTGACAAAGTAAAGGGTCATGACTGTAAGTTCAGCAATGTGGTCTGATTCTTTATCATTCAATGTACAAATATGTGCTCCTGCCTGTCCTCAGCAATCCACCACAGGAAGATGTTTTTGGCTGTGGGATATGGGGCAGCATGATAGCTCAGTGGTTAGCACTGCTGCCTCATAGCACCAGCGACCTGAGTTTAAATTTCACTCTTGGGTGTATGTCCGTGTGGAGTTCACACGTTTTCCCTGCGTCTGTGTGGGTTCGCTCCAATTTCCTCCCAAAGTCCAAGGGTGTGTGGATTAACATACGAGGAACAACTGAGGATCCTGGGATGGTATTCATTGGAGTTTAGAAGATTAAGGGGTGATTTAATAGAAACTTACAAGATAATACATGGTTTGGAAAGGGTGGATGCTAGGAAATTGTTTCCGTTAGGTGAGGAGACTAGGACCCGTAGACACAGCCTTAGAATTAGAGGGGGTCAATTCAGAACAGAAATGCGGAGACATTTCTTTAGCCAGAGAGTGGTGGGCCTGTGGAATTCATTGCTGCAGAGTGCAGTGGAGGCCGGGATACTAAATGTCTTCAAGGCAGAGATTGATAGATTCTTGATGTCACGAGGAATTAAGGGCCACAGGGAAGAATGGTGGTAAGTGGAGTTGAAATGCCCATCAGCCATGATTGAATGGCGGAGTGGACTCGATGGGCTGAATGGCCTTACTTCCACTCCTAGGTCTTACGTTTTATGGATTTGGTGGATTGGCCATGCTAACTCGCCAATGGAACCCAGGGATGTGCAAGCTAGGTGAATTAGCCATGGGAAATCAGATTTACAGGGATAAGATGTGATGTGGGTCTGGGTAGGATGGTGTTCAGAGTTTCAGTGTGGACTCAATGGGCCAAATGGCCTACTTCCACATGGAGGGATTTAATGAAATGTACTGATACTTGAATCGAGCGAAATAGTCTGATCTGCAATGCACTGTATGAAGGAAGGTTGCGGCACATTGAATTAAATAATTGGGTATATACTCAAAGAAATAAGCTGCAGGGTGATGGGCTAAAGTGGGATAATGGGACTAATTGAGTAGCTCTTAGAAGAAGCTAGCATTTTCAGAAGAGTTGAATGACCTCCTTCCATCCTGCAAGTTTCTGAGAATCTGTAATCAGGAGCAGGAATACTGCTTGAGTTTGATCTTCTTACACCACCCCCTACTTCAGGCTCAAAGAGTCTGGAATTGATTATAATCCTCTCACTGCTGCCATCACAGAGTTTCACTAAAGCAGTGCAGACTAACAATCATATGTGGAAACTTTATATGTTGGTTCAGTTTCGCAGCATGACTAAGGCATTTGACAATCTTTTAATTGATTCACTTCTGGAAATGTTTCATCATCACTATATCAGATTCAGGTCTTGAGACTGTTTGACAAAAAAAAAGACGCCATTTCTATTTTTGTAGCACTTTTCTTAATTATCAGCCATTTCGAGGCATGTTGTAGGCAACAATGTCCTTTTAAACTGTAGTCACTATTGTGATGCAGGAAATGTGGCAGTCAATTTGCTCACAGCATGTTCCCACAAACAGTGTGATAATGAGACAAATAATCTGTTTTTAATTGTGATGATGATGTAGAATAACTATTGAACAGAAGCTAACTTGCCTACAATCTTCAGAATATGCTGCGAGAGGGTGGATACAGTCTCACTTGAATATATCGTCACTTGCTCAAGGTTATGCAGGAATGTCAGCTTTGATTTCTCTACTCTAGTCTGGAGCAGAACTGGAATCCACAACCATTTGATTTAAGAATGAAAGTGTTACTAATTGAGCAAAGCTTGGGAGAAGGCAAGATTTATATCTTGATTGTGTTGTTATGGACCAGGTCAGCCCCCTCTCTCAAATCATTTTAAGAGGGTAGCCCAGACCCTAACTTTTCCACTTGTTTCAGGCAGATGTAAGATAGATATCCCAAGAGCGATGCAGCTGCTCAAACCACTTGGGTTCAAGTAAAACAGAATTTATTTACACACCACTGAAGGAAACACAAACAAAAGAAAACAGAATTTAAAATAACAATTTTAAAAACCCGACCAACGCGATATCCTCTGCAACTTAACAAAGAGCTGTTCCGATTTCCTGCAACATCCCATACACACAGCCCTTGGCAAAAAAAAAATGAATTCAAACACATAATCTTACAGAAGAGAGAAAGAGGCTGCAGAGAGAATCAGCAAGGGATCATTTGCTGAAGCATGGAACCGCTTTTTTTCTCTCCAGCAGCTTCTCTGGGTCTCCAGCTAAAACTAAACCAAATGAAAAAAATCCCTGAGCTGGGAGAGCTGGCCATTCTCTTTCGTTGTGCCAGTGTTTTTTATAAAAAAAACTTTAAAACCTTTTTCCCTTTTTAATTGCCTTAGGCAGTATCTGTTAGCCATAATCAACGTGGCCTACTCCAAGACAAATCAGAACCTCTGCCTTTTACCACCCCTTTTGAAATAAACCAAGGACAACTAAACCTTGTTAATGGAGCATCATCATCATCATTGTGTTTGTTGTCTATAAAGTGCTTGGCTTATCATCGAATTGTTACAGGACAGGAGGCCATTCAATGCATCAACGCTTGCTTATTGAGAGAACAATTCAGCTAGTGCTACTTTTTCTGTTGTTTTTCCTTAACCATGCAAAGCGTTCTCTTTTTTCAGATTACCGTCCAACTCTATTTTAAATGTCACAATTGAACTTTCCTCAAGCACTGTTTGGGGCAGTCAATTTCAGATCCTAGCCACTCGCTAATAGTTCATCTTTACATTGTTGTGACACTTTTAATCTATCACCTTAAATCAATGTCATTCTTGACCTTTCAAACCTTCCAGCAAAATAATTTCCCTTTACAATCGGAGACTGACTATAAAAATATTCAAGAATTAAGAGCACATATTTCACAACTGTGAAACATTCAAACTCAGTAATCGCAGCATATTGTTTGGTGATCTTAGCCAGCCACTGCATATGTTAACAGACACCATGAATCATCATTGTGCATTTAAGACTCAACCCTTAAGAATGCAGCTTCATTTCAGTGAATGCTTTTGGGAACAATAATTCAGTAATTTGCAGTCAACACAAAATTGGTTGAAGAGATGTAATTGCATAAAGCAAAAGTCCAGAGGCAGGTCCATGAAAGTGAAATTCCTCTATTCCATCAGTTTAAAACTGATTCTTAGCCAACTGTCTTCCCAAATACCCATTTTTATTTTCCATTTACTTGGAAGTATTGTGTTCTTCTTAAATTTCAAGCTAAAGACTAATGATGATGGGAATAAGAAATTAATCTCCAAAAAGCATTTGAACTATTCTTTTGTGAATTTCACTGGAAGAAGACTGGCCCTTACTTTGGTTTCAAGCCCAGTTTGTTCTATTGCCATGGACCAATTCACCCCTTCCAAATAAACTCAGGGATCCATGAAAACACCTCATTTAAGCATCATGAACAGGCACAGAAAATAATCAAAATTAACTTAAAATCCGGTTGTTATAATTAAAGGACCAGAAAACCAAAGGTTAAAGCTGTCCTTCAGCCACACAAAGCCCTAATTTGACCTAGTCAAGAGTGTGTTGCTGGAAAAGCACAGCAGGTCAGACAGCATCCGAGGAGCAGGAAAATCAATGTTTCGGGCCGGAGCCCTGCATCAGGATTCCTGATGAAGGGTTCCGGCCCGAAACATCGATTCTCCTGCTCCTCTGATGCTGCCTGACCTGCTGTGCTTTGCCAGCAACGCACTTTCAACTCTGATCTCCAGTATCTGCAGTCCTCACTGTCTCCTAATTTGACCACATCTAGGGTACTGAATGCAATTTTGGACAAGAAGAAGGCCATGTATTACTATGTGTTGACCTATTAGAAAGGACATAACACTGAAGATGGGATGGACAATGAATGGTAGATCAGAGCAATATTTTCTACTGTTGTGCCAGAGTCCACCAGAGGAAACACAAGAGAGTTCCTGTGGACTCTGTTCCCTCAGGATCATCATGATTCCACTGAAAACATTTATCAGTGCTGACCAGGTTCTGAGTAGAATATGGCTGCTGATGAATGTGACTCAGGGGCTGAACCAATTGGAGGGGAATTGAGAGACCCCAAAAGGTAAAGGTTGAATAGAAAAGTCGGAGTTTACGCATGATGCCATGTTCGTGCAGAAAGTCTTGTGATTGCTTGTAATGATGTGAGGCACATCTTTGTTTAATCAAGTGTTTAACGTGATCCTTACATTATTAGTTGAACTGTATTTCATCTGATAACTAACATTTGAGTTATACTGATTGTGGTTGTTTTGTTGTAGTAACTTTTTTTTATAAAATGAAATCCTGTTCAGCCGTTTTCTTTCCATTGGCTATATAAGGATTCCTTTGTTTTAACATAGTTGCCAACCTCTATAGGGATCTTAGCAAAAGGTTACCCAATGCATAAACTTTATGCCCTCCAGATCCTTACTCGTCTTGCTAAGATCCAAAACAGTAATAATCTTGTCTTCAGTCATGCATCCAGCAAATTGTTCCTAGTATTTTCCTTTCATTGAGAAAAGAAGTCGTTCCTAACGTCATTTTGGTTTACTTTGCACTAATTTAATTTCATGCCCTCTGGTCCGAATTTCCTGCCCTACTTTAAAGTAATGCTTGAGATTATACTCTTATGTATACATTCATTACCTTGTCTCTGTTCCCAGTCCAATTGTCTTCCTTCCAACTGTAGAAGCTTCCTTTTTTTACCCAATCTCTACCTCACCTCCTTTACAATTGATCTTCCTGTTGTTTTTCCAACAGCTTTCCTGTGTTTGATATGTGTGCGCATTAAAAGAAGGAAAGTGGTCACAGTGATTGGCATCGAGTATATTTTTAACTTGTGCAAATAAACTGTTAGTGTACGCAAGTCTGCACAATCTCATACTGTTTTGTCTACATAATTGCAACAGTCTGTTTTTAAATTGTGCCATCATGTTGTCCAGACATTCAAAAAAAGAATAATGAGCCAGCTTTCTCTACCAGTATAACTCTCTCTTCTCTTGGTTGTTTATGACAAGAATGTAAGAACTGATATTTATCAATATCGAGTTGTGGTATCTGTGGGATTTTGAATTATACTTGTCATTTCTAACCAAAGCCTTTCCACACAATTTTCCTCTTTCACTACTCTGTGTCAGAGCTCAACCGGGGAGCAACACAGATGCTGATCTGGTGAAAATCATTTTAAAACAGAAGTCAACCATTTAGCCCCTCAAGCCTATTCCAAAATTCAATGAGATCATGGCTGATCTGCGTTCTAACTCCGTGTACAGACCACTGCCCCATAACTCTTAATCCCATTAGCAAATAAAAATCTCTTTATTAAACACAATTTTATAACCAATAATTGATTTAAAATTAGTTGTGATTTGTGAAAGAACATTTCACAACTTCTACTATTACATGCTGAAAGAAATATTTCATGGTTTCACCCTCTGAAGTCTTACATCTGCCCCTTAATTCTAGAATCCACAATGAATAGAAATAGATTTTACAAATTCACACAATCTGCTTGCTGTAATATTGCATAAAACTTTTCAAACATGGCTTAACCTACTAAATTTGAGGGAATACAACCCCAATTTATGTAATTGCTGTAAGCATTTGACCATTAAAGTCTATGCATTTATTCTAGTAAATCTACCGCGCACCCTCCCCAGGTTTGATATGTCATCCCTGAAGTGTAGTGTCCAAAGTTGCATTCAGTACCCTAGGTATGGTTGAATTAGGCTGCAAATGTGTTGCTGGTCAAAGCACAGCAGGCCAGGCAGCATCTCAGGAATAGAGAATTCGACGTTTCGAGCATAAGCCCTTCATCAGGAATAAGAGAGAGTAGCCAAGCAGGCTAAGATAAAAGGTAGGGAGGAGGGACTAGGGGGAGGGGCGATGGAGGTGGAGAACGTGGCTGAAGAGTTTCTGTGCAGAGGAGATGACCTGGGGGGTGCAGTGAGAGAGGGACTCACTGAAATCCTTGTAGAGGGAGGAAGAGAGCTTCTTCAAGGAAGGCATCCTTGTAAGAGGATTCGCAGTAGGTTAAAATCTTCGAGTAAAAAATGAGGTCTGCAGATGCTGGAGATCACAGCTGCAAATGTGTTGCTGGTCAAAGCACAGCAGGCCAGGCAGCATCTCAGGAATAGAGAATTCGCGTTTCGAGCATAAGCCCTTCATCAGGAATAAGAGAGAGTAGCCAAGCAGGCTAAGATAAAAGGTAGGGAGGAGGGACTAGGATGCCTTCCTTGAAGAAGCTCTCTTCCTCCCTCTACAAGGATTTCAGTGAGTCCCTCTCTCACTGCACCCCCCAGGTCATCTCCTCTGCACAGAAACTCTTCAGCCACGTTCTCCACCTCCATCGCCCCTCCCCCTAGTCCCTCCTCCCTACCTTTTATCTTAGCCTGCTTGGCTACTCTCTCTTATTCCTGATGAAGGGCTTATGCTCGAAACGTCGAATTCTCTATTCCTGAGATGCTGCCTGGCCTGCTGTGCTTTGACCAGCAACACATTTGCAGCTGTGATCTCCAGCATCTGCAGACCTCATTTTTTACTATGGTTGAATTAGGGCTTTGTGTGGCTGAAGCAAAGTTTCTCCCTTTTGGTTTTCTAGTCCTCTAATTATTACAACCAGATTTCCATTTCATTTTGATTATTTTCTGTGCCTGTTCATGATGCTTAAATGAGGTGTTTTCATGGATCCCTAAGTTTATTTGGGCCTCCATTGCTTCTGACTTTTTGCCATTTTAAAAGTACTTGTTGCATCATTTTTTAGATCCAAAGTGAATGATCTCACAAATGCCCACATTGAAATCCATTTGCCAGGTTCTTCCAATCTCATTAATATCACTTTGCATATGCCTCCATTGAGAATGCTTATAACACCACCAAGCTTTGTGTAACCAATACCATGACCACTGGTGCCCATGTTCATAAAGACTATATGTTTAAGGATACAATGAATGAACCATTTGCTTTTCCTGCCAGTTGCTGGAAAGAGAGAAGACAGCGTGTCAGTGATAGTGTGTCAGTATGTTTGACTGACACACAACCTGAGGTGTGAGTCTCCAGAGGTTTGTGAGATGCGAGCTGCATTTGTGGGTGTGTGAGAGTAAGATGGAGTATCTGATATATCCTGAGCCAGGAACTGTTGCTGAGTGAATGATCACATTGGGTGCGTTGAGCATTGTGTAAGATGAATGGTGCGGTGTGTGAAGACTGTAATGTGTGGATGCATTCACAAACTTTGACCAAGTGACTGAGTTCATTAAACCTTTTGGGGTATTGTTACTGGGTCCTAGGAGCTGCACTCGAGACACAATAACCCTCATCACCTACCACCGCCATTCCTTTTGGAGGGTTACTTTGAAGGGCTTTTCTGCACCTGCCACAAACGCACGGCTTTCACCTTGACCTGGATATCTTAGACAACATGAGACCGGGACAATGTCACAAGATGTATGCGATCTTTCTGTCTCTTCCCTTGGTCTGTTGTTGTTTCTTCCCAAAAATATCATTTGGCAGTTTACAGTTCCTTGCTGCAACTTCCCATTGAAAGGGACTAAATAGATGGTCATGGTCACCTAAAGCTGCTTGTTGTCCCCAATATATATAGAGAGGATTCTAGCACTGAAATGGACTCTGGGGTTGTGGGTCAGAGCCACTCATAACCATACTATAGCCATGGAGATCAGGCACTGGTAGCCCAAAATCATGACCTCTCATCCAAATATCATGAGAATAAACTTAGCGCCTGAATTGTTTAGAATCACTGTTAAATGTGTGCTTAATTGAACCAATCATTGAACTGCCTCACCTCAGCAAGGGGTAGACTTAAGGAGATGAAGAGAGGGGAAAAAAACAATTAAAAAGGCAAAAATAGAAGGGAGAGTTGTGTAACCCAGCTGGAAATAATTACAGGGTGTTGTGCGTGATGTAGGCACTGACACAAAAGCACCTAAACTGAAGCACAGACATGGAAATTATCAGCACTGATTCTCCAGCATGTTCCATGTCTCAATTGCAAGATCAATTGACCACAAACTTAACTGGAACAGCCGTATAAATAAGATAGAAGGGCTTTTGTGGCACAGGTTTAGTGTCATTGCCTCTGAGCCAGGAGGCCCAGGTTCAAATTCCACCCTTGATGTGTCAGACCATAACATTGTCTGAAAAAATGGATTTGAAGTATCTAAAAATATTCATAAGATGAAGGCTGTTGTCCTGTAGCAGTAGTGTTCCTATTGCTGGGTGTCCAAACAGGTTGATTAAAAATTAATAACTTTATACTTGCAGAGCCTGGAAGGGCAAGTCAGAGGCTGGGACTGCTGTGGTGATAAACTCACCCTCTGACTCCCCAAAGCATATCCTCCATCTCCAAGTCAATAGTATGATGCAATACTCCCCTCTCGCTCAATACCATCCAGGACTGGCACCCAACCTGACACCCTCATTATACTTTCCCTCCATCAATTATGCCACAGTGGCAGCAGACTACAAGATATGCTGCCACTGTGCAATACGGGTGGAGGCAAAGAATAATAAAGATATCAGATTACATACAAATCAAATGGATTGCTTTGTCCTGAATGGTGTTGAGCTTCTTGGGTGATTGGGTGATTTGCTGCAGTCTACAAGAAATGCTGTAGCAACTCTTCAATAGTTTCTTCTATATTCACAATTTCGAGAAGACCAAGGGCAATAGGTTCATGGGTAACATCAACACCAAGTTTCCTTCCGAGATACTCGCCATCCTGACTTGGAACTATATCACGGAACCTTCCCTGTCACTGAATCAAAATCCTGGGACTCCCTTCAGAACAGTGCTGCGGGTGTACCTACACCACATGATTGCAGAAAGCAGCTCAGCGCCACTTTCTTGAGTGTGATTAGGAATGGGCAATATATGCTGTCCCAGCCAGCAATGCCCACAGCTCAATACAATATAAACAAATAAGTTATCGGGGAGACAAATTTCCCTTATTCACAACAGTTTATGCACTAGGTCTTTCCAGATATAAAATAAACTTATTGGCAAAGACCAGCAAATATATATCAAAAACCTTGTCCTTCCACTGTTGGCTTGATGAACGATTTTGTAGTCCACAGTTAAGTGGCATCAATCCATGTATACATATTACTACAAGTGTGTGTTTGTGTATTGTGTGTGTAAGCATCATGTGGCTGGTTCATACTGTCATTGTGCATTTCCATGACTTGGGGATATCGTTCCTGTATGTTGCTTCCACGGCGTGTTCCTCAATTTGGGAGAATGTCTCCCATAATCACCATAACCTGTGCTGCTCTGAGCTGCAAAGATGTCAGTTGTAGAGGCAGCTGTCTGCAGTCAAGTATGGAATGCATTCAGTGGGAAAAAAAGCAGGCAATGAGTTTACAGATTATGGAATTATTGGCCGAAGAGTAGGTCTGTGTGTGCAGGTCCCCTGACACAGCTTAGTAGTATGCGTTCATGTAGAATAATAGGTAGCTGGGAATGAGTTTAAAAATAAAGCAGCTGTAATCCAATTGAGGGGTTCAGAAAGCTTCACAATTCAAAAGTAGAAGCTTGAGTGGATTCTAAGTATGATATGAACCTTAACAGGATGATACAGACTTTAACTTGCTCCTGGGTATTTGTTTTTTTGTCAAATGAATTTACTTCTTGAACCAATTTATTGAAATGCTTGCTGTACAATGAATAAGATCTTATTACAAAATATTTGCTCCTTGATGCGATTTGTGCTGAGGAGGCTTTATGTTTCTTTGTTTTGTTCTTCTGTTGAGAAGAAAAGAGATGAGGGAGGGCATATTTTAGTTTCAGCAACCACGAATGTGTTATGTGGCATTGTTGTCCAGAAATGATTGATTTTAGCTGCCTCAGCATCAATGTTCTCTCTCAGCCTCACGACCGGACAGATGCTGGGAGGTATTGTGCTCCTAGTCTTATTCAAAAGCTGCTGCTCAGAGGTCTGAATAAGAGAAAATATAACTCGCAGGGGCATGATTCAACACGAGCATCTGTGTTTTGGAATCTGATTTTAAATATCATGGCTCCAACTTTTCTATTGGTAAACATACTGTTCTTTATACTGTCAGCCATACTATCGCCTCCAACATCGTCTAGCTCAGTAGAAACTGCCTCATTTGGTTTTATACTTAACCAAATTGCAGCATGTAAAACATCACTTTTGTCTTACATACAGTCACAGCTCACCCTTTATACGCCAAAGGTAACTGCCAAACTATAGCCTGCTTGCAGCTCCTTTCACCCATCAGATGTTAATGCTTGAAGGCCCAGAGAATTATTTTTAATTCATGCCTTCTTCGTCATCTACTTGCCTCATGGTGACAGTATCCAAATTAGTACATTGAGTATCTATGCATATTAATGTATGGATGACACTCCACTTTACTTGTACATCACCACCTTGATGTTGTCAGAATGCTTTTCTCACATCCAATCCTAAAACAGGCTCAATTTTCTCCAATCAATAATCACAAAGACCAATGTCTGCCAAAACCTTGCCACCAATTCCATTGCCCTTCCCGACCCTGTTTTTCATTGACCCTGACTGTTTGCAAATCTGGTCTCCTGTTTAATCCTGAACAGAATTCCTAAGGCCATTTCTGCTCTGACACAAAAATTGTCAACTTTTATCATTGAACAAGTTCCCCACTCCACCTTCCCCAACTCTCTCTCTCTCTTTTGCTGTCACCCACACAAACAATAACACGTCCCCACATGCATACATACACACATGTACATGCAAATGTGCACGCCTCCACACTGTACACATACGTGCACAAACACACATACAAAACATGTGCACATTTACACCCTTTCATCTTGAGAGGGAGCAGTAAGAACTGAATAATCTTGTTGTCCTTAAATCCTTTGCTTCATTCTTAGGAGGTGCACAGATCTTCAAGTGATAAGCCCCACACCATGGTTTGGGGAAGGATGCTCAGCAAATAGTTGACCTCATTATCATAGCGTTGTCCAGGCTGCATCCACTGCAAATTGGTTTTCACTCTCTTTCCTGACCTTAACACTCAGGAAACAAGACATTTTCTGGGATAAAGTTGGTGGTCAATATTCCATCCTCTGGCAGCCTCACCATAATGCTTATTTCATTGCTTTTTGTGAGACTCAACTGTGCGCCAATTGGCAGTGACAGTTGCCATATGAAGGTAACACTTTGACTGTATGTGGCAACTGTAAAGACAAAAGCAATGTTTGATAGGCTGGAATTTGGGCTTCAGCCATGGCTCAGTTTGTAGCATTTTTGTCTCTGAATCACTACACTGAGAGTTCAATACTCAGGCCAGGACTTAAGCACAACAATCGATGCTGGAATTGTTACTGCTGCTTTGAAGGAGAAGATGCCAATCCAACTTCCTTCTGTTGTATGGCATTCCAGGGTATTTATTTAGATATAACAGGAAGTTATCCCCAGTTTCCACCTGTCACATTGCTATTTGTTAGAGCTGGCCATGTGCAAATTCACTTCCATGGTTACGACATTTCAGAAGTAGTTCCTTAGCTATAAAGTGCTTTGAGGCCTTCTGTGAGCATGAAAGGTGTTATACAAACACACGTTTCTCTCTTTTTAAAGGCAGCTTCCTTCTTTCCATCCAGATTTCTCACCCTTCCTTCACATTCGGTCTTTTCAGATGCGGTTTAATATGTTTCCAAGTGTAAGCCTGGCTCTATGGCTTTTGTCTCTGAAATCTGTCAGCTCTAGATCTTCCCAGGATGTGAGCCCATGATTTTGACAATTCAGTGTCGTTGTTAGACTGTGCTGCTTGGCCTGTCTTTTGAGTGAGGTGAAGATCTCTGCCCATCTTTGCAGGGATGTGGTCAAAGATTCCAACATGAATTTGAAGAAGTGCAATTCTCGTTCCCAACCAGAACTCAATCTACCTTCTCAAAAAGAGATGAGAGCTTTATTTGCTTCATTTTTGTCATGGTGAGACCACACTGTTTAAGTTGACTGCTGTGTCAGCACACGTCCACTATGAAGCACTTCTGAGACCTGATATGTAGTAGATAAATGCAAACATTTTCTGGAAATTCAAAGTTTCTGCCTCTCAGTTTTTAATTGTTCTGTTTTAATTTTTGGCCTTTCATGTGTTGTGTTGGTGGTCGAAGCGAGCAGGGATGTGAGTAAAGTTGTTCGCTCAACCTGTTCAAAGTGATGAAAGAGACAGCCTTTACGATCTGTCTCTCATGAATCTTCATGTGGTTTGGCACAGGCCCGATACGCTTGGGGGTGCAGCAACTGGCAGTGCAAATCCAGACTGTCAGAAAAATAGTATTTTTGTTGTTGTGAGGGTAAACGCCAATGTTGCCACCCATCTGTGAACATTTGGTGGATGCAGCTTGTCAAAATCCGATAGATTTAATCACGAGCAGAGAGTTATTGGCATCCAACTGATTCAGAAATTTGCAGGCAGCTGGATTAGCTTGACAGAGGTCATGCTTTGTGTGGAATTTGTCATACATGTAAGGGCTAGAGAGCAGATGCAGACTTACTCTTCATGAAGTCTGTCGGAACAGAATGTTGCTAATTTGCTGTACTACGCCTACACACCTCTTAAAATATAGACTATTGTGACTTCTCAGGGAATTCCCCCAACAGTTATGCTTGAAGACTTGAAAAGCTAAATGAATGCATTAACTCTCTAAGGCTATTATTAATGCATCAAGATCAAACCTAAAACATCACTGAAGAACGATTGATTAGTGTGAATAAATAACAACTAGGAGGTGTCAGAACAGTCAGTAACAAAGGCACTCAGATTTAAAATAATTGGCAACAGAACCAAAGATGGTACCTTGGTTGGGATGGGGAATGAAGAGTTTTTTTTTCTTTATGCAATGATTTTTTTATGAAATACACTGTTTGAAATATTGGTGTATATATACCTGCAAAGGAAATGCTTGCAGAGCTGTGGGGAAAGAACAAGATATTGGACCAAATTGGATAGCTCTGTCAATGAGCTGATATTGGTATAATGGGTCAAATGATCTCGTTATTTGTTACATGTGCCTATGCTTCTGACCCGAGGAGATTGGGTCAACTTCTTATTTTGCTTCGTTTCAAAATACTCAGAAAAGCTTTCATCACAACTGCATTTTAATGCTGCTAGCACAACCCACCATCCATTTCTTTTCAGAGAAACAGCTTGTGATAATTTATATTTTAAAAGCTTTATATAAATACAAACTTCTGTTAGTTGTTCATGCCTGATATATGTCTTTATCCATATGACATCTTGCTCTTTGTAATCACTTGGCATATTTGTGCTGCCTGTACTTTGACACTTTGACCAGTTTATGTATTAAAAATACTTTACCCAAGTGCTCTTGTTGGCAAGGAACAAAGAGACACAGAATTTGGTTTGCAGTTCATCTTGATTTTATTAACAAAATATTTCTTTTTTAAGATATCATGTGAGTATTTTCTAAATTCCCACAATATTTACTCTCTATCACTGCCTTTGTTATTGACAATGCTGACATGTCCTAGTTGTTGTTTATTTACACAAATCAATTGTTCTTCATTGATGGTTTAAGTTTAATTTCAATGCATTAATGATAGCATTAGAGAGTTAATACATCCATGTAGTTTTTCAAGTCTTCAGGCATAGGTGTTGGGGAAGTTCCTTGAGAAGTCACAATTGTTTATTTTTAAGAAATTATACTACCCACAATGATCCACATGTTTGAACTGGGCCGTTGGAATCTCCTTCCTGTCTGATATAGGCATATCTCTCTTCCACAAAGGTGGGTCTTGCAGGTCAGGGCGAACTTCTCTTGGGTCTCCATGGGTTGTTACATGGTCTTCTGCCATGCGTTTTGCCGTGAGTCTTCACTGAGGAGGTAGCTTCCAGGTGTATGTTTTTATCCCCTGTCTTAGACATTCCAGAAAGTTTTGAGGCCTTTAGCCAATGGTGTCATGTGCTGGGTGGAAGCATCCAATGGGGTTCCACCAACAGCCTTCCCTGTTGCCATGCCAGGGAGATGTAACGTGCACATCCTCAGGCACTGTCTGTACTTCAAGGTACCAGAAAGTCCGATCAATACTTTTCCAATACACAACCCTTGGGCTGATGGTATGTGCTCCCCTGAACTATTTAGATATTTTTATCCTTTGTTTCCACTGTTCTCTGTAGCCAATCTCTGCGAGCTGCTGTAAAATTTTAGTTTGGCCAATTTTCTGTTAGGCCTGATTTCACTGGTTGTGAGTCAATTTACAATGCCTGATTTTGAGTTTGTGATCACTTGACCATATTTATCTACAGAACCACAGGTAATGTGTCTGATGTGAAATGCTTTGAGGTGTCCCAAAGATGCTCCAAAAATAGGACGCCTATAGTGGGAGGATGCAAATTGCCCCTGAAAAGCCTGAGAAAGTTCAAACCACCTTAGATTGTTGAAAATCCCCAGAGAGTTTACAATGTGTGATTTAAAATTATGAAGCTAAATTCAAGTGCCTTAAAGTTAGTAGCTGATTCAGGCAAAGATTACATTACTTACAGTGTGGAAACAGACCCTTCGGCCGAACAAGTCCACGCCGACCCAACAACCCACCCAGATCCATTCCCCTACATTTACCCCTTCACCTAACACTACGGACAATTTGGCATGGCCAATTCACCTAACCTGCACATTTTTGGACTGTGGGACGAAACCCACGCAGACACGGGGAGAATGTGCAAACTCCACACAGTCAGTCACCTGAGGCAGAAATTGAACCCGGGTCTCTGGCGCTGTGAGGCAGAAGTGCTAACCACTGTGCCACCGTGCCACCCATATGAACTGAGACACATAAACAGGCAGGGAATCACAAGATATGAGTAAAAATAATGACTGCAGATGCTGGAAACCCCACCCTCCTCTAGCTTATCTCTCCATGCTTCCAGCTCACTGCTTTTATTCCTGATGAAGGGCTTTTGCCCGAAACGTCGATTTCACTGCTCGTTGGATGCTGCCTGAACTGCTGTGCTCTTCCAGCACCACTGATCCAGAATCACAAGATATGGATCAAGTGCAAACAAATCGGTTTAGTTTGGAATGGCATATGACTGAACGGCACAGACATGGTGTTTGTTCTTGTGTTGTATTGGTGGTGCTGAAACCTTCCCTTATCAGATGGTACTCGAAGCTTCTATGTGGAATTTTGAAAGACGTTTCTCAAAGATGGCAACCGTAATGTAAATTTGGTGAAATTTTGCCAACCCGGAGAAAATGGCCTGGGGGTGAGAAAACTTGTAAAATTGTGGGAGGAGACCAACCGGGGGATAGCCCAACATCTCGCCTCATGACAAGGCCTGAGAACCATAAACAAAATAATGACAGCTTTCCTGCAAGAGAAACTCAGCATGGAGGTCCCTTCTTCTCCTTCCTGCAGCCTCAGCAGCCCACTCTGGATTGCTTTGATCTTAAGTGGACAGTGTTACCTGCAGTAACCTGGGATGTCACATTGTGACTGTACAGGACATTGGTGAGGTCAGTTTTAGAATACTGCACACAATTCTGGTCACTGTTCTCTCAGAAAAATGTTTTTAAACTCGAGAGGGTGCACTGAAGATTTACAAGGATGTTACCGGGACCGGAGGGTTTGAGTTAATAGGAGAAGCTGAATAGGCTGGAGCTTTTCTTCCCTGGTGTGTCAGAGGCTGAGGGGAGAGCTTATTGGGGCCCTATAAAATCATGAGGCGCATGGATAGTGTGAATAACCAAAGTCTTTTTCCCAGGTTAGGGGAGTCCAAAAACAGTGGGCATAGGTCTAATGTGAGAGGAGAAAGATTTAAAAGGGACCTAAGGGACACCTTTTGTGTGCAGAGGATGGTGCAGGTATGGAACAAGCTATTAGAGGAAGTGGTGGAGGCTAGTACAATTATGACATTTAAAAGGCATCTGCTTAGTTAGACAAATAGGAAGGCTTTAAGAGGGATATGGGCCAAATGCTGGAAAATGGGACATGGCCAGATTGGGATATCTGGTAGGCACAGACAAGTTGGACTGAAGGGTCTGTTTCAATGCTCTATGACTCCATGACTCTGTGACATCAAACCCAGGGTCCTGATCGACCCACCTTGCACTATCAGCTCCTACATCTGGTCTTGAGCAGCAAGATTATTTATCTTTCCAAAATAAAAATGTGACCTTTGAAATGGACCAGCTTATCTTCAGCAACATGTGTTCTTGCCCCACCTCTGTAGTAAAGTTATAGTTACAACTTTATCTAAGCAATTTACATTCATTGGCAGCATCCATAATTTACTCAGTTCATGTGCAGCAATGGTTGTTGCTGTTCACTCTACACTGATCACATTTTTCATCACTTTTATAGAGATTTGTGCATTGAAATGTCAAAGGATTTTTAAAGATCTCAGAACAAGCGTGAGTAGTGCTTAGTGGATTACCTGAAATAGCCAGATTGCTCCAATGCTAGATAATGGATACATTTAGTTGCAAAGTATCAGGAATATATTTAGAAATACGTTTGGATTTTCATGAAAAGCAAATAGTTGTTTCAATTTTCTGGAAGGTTATGGCAAATCGCCTCAAGATCATGTGTTGTCTCTTCCACTGAAAGTCAATAGCTTTCCACTCGTTTTTCTGCAGATACTGAGGTAAGAAATCAATAGGAAAAGCAAAGGCACACAGGAGACAAACACTCAGAAAATAGACAAGAGTACTTATTGGCTTTTATTTGCAAGATGAAATGATTTAACACATACATTTGGATCAGAGTGTTCATTTTGTGGTCATTTATAGTTTTGCAATATGGGCACTGTGATGTCACTGACAGATCATCTATGAAATGATATCCCTTCAAGAGAGCAACTTGGCAACAAATAAGGACACAGATATTGTCACATAACCACAGGCCATAGACTGCTATAGAACCTAAGCCGCAAGGCTGTTGCTGGTGATTACTCCATTTTGTTTACGCCGTATATACGCAACTCAAAATCGTTCTCCTGTAAATCTGGAATTTTCCACATATCTCATGTAAAAGTGGACCCTAGTTCTTCACAGATAGCAAATCGACATTTGTGAGTCAAGGTATTATCCTGCATATAAATATGACAATGAGGATGCTTTTTTTCATGCTATTATGTGTTTTGATGTACAATTCACACCACTTTGGTGTGAAAATTTAAGATGCATCAGGTCAGAGTCAGGTGACAACCTCCCTTTGTGTGCAGCTTAGCTGAGCTCAGTTACCCGATAGCACTTTTCATAATTTGTTGTGTTTTTTTTCCTTTATTCATTTTAGATATTAATTGGGCTTCTGCTAATAATAATAGTGTTTTGGACTGTAGCATGACTTTCAGCCCCTCAAAAGTAGTATCCATGTAATAGCTGACCCCATAAATTTAACCTTAAAGTATTGCTAAAAAAATTGACTTTTCCACAATGACGTACATTAAGTGTCTAACTCTAAATAAACCCACCAAAGATCTTCAAGTAAGCATAGATTTGGAGGTAGGTGAGCACTTTGGTGATAGTGACCACAATCTGGTTATGTTTACTTTAGTGGTGGAAAAGGTGAGGCACATACTGCAGGGCAAGTTATAGCTGGGTGTAAGGCAATTATGATGCGATTAGGCAAGATTCAGGATGCATAGGATGGGGAAGGAAACTGCAGGGATGGGCACCATTGAAATGTGAAGCTTATTCAAGGAACTGCTACTGCGTGTCCTTAGTTAGTATGTACCTATCAGGCAGGGAGGAAGTGGTCACGCGAGAGAGCTGTGGTTTACTAAAGAAGTTGAATCTCTTGTCAAGGGGCAGAAGAAGACTTATGTAAGGATGAGATATGAAGGCTCAGTTTGTGTGCTTGAAAGATAAAAGTTAGCCAGGAAAGACCTAAAGAGAGAGCTAAGAGGAGCCAGAAGATGTCATGGAAAGTCATTGGCAGATAGGATCAAGGAAAACACTAAAGCGTTCTATAGGTATAACTGGAATACAAGAATGACTAGAGAAAAATTAGGGTCAATCGAGGATAGTAGTGGAAAGTTTTGCATAGAGTCTGAGGAGATAGGAGAAGTACTAAGTGAATATTTTTCTTCAGTACTCACACTGGAAAAAGATAATGTTTGTCAAGGAAAATACTGGGATGCAGGCTACTAGACTAGATGGGATTTAGGTTCACAAGGAAGAAAATGTTAACAATTCTAGAAAGTATGAAAACAGATAAGGCCTCTGGGCCAGATGGGATTTATCCAAGCATTCTCTGGAAGCCAGGGAGTTGATTGACGAGCTTTTGGCTTTGATGTTTATGTCAGAAGACTAGAGGATAACAAATGTTGTCCCCTTGTTCAAGAAGGGGAGTAGAGACAACCCTGGAAATTATAGGGTGAACTATGAGAGCCTTTTTCCTTGGATGGTGATGGCTAGCAGGAGGGGACATAGCTTTAAATTGAGAGGTTCTAGATATGGGTCAGATGTCAGAGGTAGTTTCTTTACTCAGAGTAGTAGGCACATGGAATGCCCTGCCTGCAACAGTAGTAGAATTGCCAACTTTAAGGCATTTAAATGATCATTGGATAAACATATGGATCATAATACAATAGTGTAGATTAGATGGGCTTCAGATTGATTTCATAGGTCAGCGCAAAATCAAGGGCTGAAGGGCCTGTACTGCGTTGTAATGTTCTATATTCTGAATAGAATCCATCCACCTCATTTGTGTTACATTTAGCCAACACAAAAGTATTACTATGTGGTGCACAGTTAGGAATTGTTCTTTCCAAATAAGCCTAATAAAGAATAAACCAGCCATGCAAACTTGAAGACAAAATGTCGTGACAGCAACCAAAACATAACAGCAATCCAGGTTTTGGAGTATAGCTAGTTTTTTGCAGGTACCTCAAAGATAAGCTAAGGGCTTAAACTGTACATTATCTTATCTTCCTCTTTTTTTTAGAGTGAGCACTCTTCCATTTTTAAACTTCATTCTTGTATTTGTGGGTGTTTGATTTTGCATCTTATTGCCTGTCTTGGAGTTATCAAGTAATAATATTGTTCTGTCTTTCCCTCAAGAAAACCTTGTAATTGTCTCCCAATTTGACGTTGATCAATTAGTGAACCACCTTTTTATTGGAGTGAAGTATGGGCACATGCTACATAGAATTAGAATCTTTTTTGCAGTAAACTGAGAGTATCAAAAAGTGGGGAACCAATTCACCCCCACTCCCACAGTTGCATCAATTGATTCAATGTAGATTGTTACAGTGAATTTGAGGATGGCAAAATATTAATTCTCACTCCAATGAGATCCTAAGCCATTCTGCTCCCAAGTCCTCATGTCATCACCAGAGTCTATGGTACTTATGGCACCCCCAGTGATTAGCCCATTCAGACTCATATGCAACAGCCTGGATGGGAGAATTTTAGCAAGGAAGACAGTCTGAATTGGCTGAGGCTTTCTCTTTGAAACATTGGAGGCTCAGGGAGATTTAACATTGAGGCACCTAAAAAGGACTCAAACTAGCTAATTCCCTTAGCAGAGAGATCAATAACCAGAGGCATAAATTTAAAATGATTGTCATAGGATTCAGGGGGAGTTGAATTTTTTTTCATCAAGTGGGTGGTGGGATCTCACTGCCAGGCAAGAGTAAAAGTGGGAGAAGCTATCATCACATTTAGCAAACACTTAGATATGCATTTATAAAGTCATTGGGTCATAGAGATGTACAACATGGAAACAGACCCTTCGGTCCAACCAGTCCATGCCAACCAGATATCCCAACCCAATCTAGTCCCACTTGCCAGTACCGGCCCATATCCCTCCAAACCCTTCCTATTCATATACCCATCCAAATACCTTTTAAATATTGCAATTGTATCAGCCTCCACCACTTCGTCTGGCAGCTCATTCCATACCTGTACCACCCTCTGTGTGAGAAGGTTGCCCCTTAGGTCTCTTTTACATCTTTCCCCTCTCATCCTAAACCTATGCCCTCTAGTTCTGGAATCCCCGACCCCAAGGAAAAGACTTTGTTTATTTCTCCTATTCATGCCCCTCATGATTTTGTATACCTCTATAAGGTCACCCCTCAACCTCCAATGCTCCAGAGAAAACAGCCCCAGCCTGTTCAGCCTCTCCCTGTAGCTCAAATCCTCCAACCCTGGCAACATCCTTGTAAATCTTTTCTGAACCCTTTCAAGTTTCACAACATCTTTCCGATAGGAAGGAGACCAGAATTGCACGCAATATTCCAACAGTGGCCTAACCAATGTCCTGTACAGCTGCAACATGACCTCCCAACTCCTGAACTCAATAATCTGACCAATAAAAGAAAGCATGCCAAACGCCTTCTTCACTATCCTATCTACCTGCGACTCCACTTTCAAGGAGCTATGAACCTGCACTCCAAGGTCTCTTTGTTCAGCAGCACTCCCTAGGACCTTACCATTAAGTGTATAAGTCCTGCTAGGATTTGCTTTCCAAAAGTGCAGCACCTTGCATTTATCTGAATTAAACTCCATCTGTCACTTCTCAGCCCATTGGCCCATCTGGTCAAGATCCTGGTGTAATCTGAGATAACCCTCTTCGCTGTCCACTATACCTCCAATTTTAGTGTCATTTGCAAACTAACTAACTGTACATCTTATGCTCGCATCCAAATCACTTATGTAAGTAACCTACAAGGTGACACTCTGAGGTGTTGGAAAGTGGCGTGAAGCTGTGTAGCTGTCTGTTTCCATGGGACGCAGTCACAATCAGCTGAACTGATTCTTTCTGTGCTGTAGCATTCATGTTTCAATGGAAGAATTGCTTCAGCGTGCTATTTGTCTGCACTAACATATTTCCCATGGCCGAATCTTCGGATGCACTCTGCACACTAGAGTCATCAGCCAGTTATCAAGATATAGTTCTGGTCACCCTCAAACCATACTTTAGTTTGCGATTTCCTATGTAAATATAATTGTCACAGAAAACTGCTGCAGAATGAAGGCATCTAGTCTACTGTCAGGATTCCTGGCATTGACCTGCATGATTCTGAACACGATTACACTTCAGCTAGATGCTGTGGGGGTGGAACCTCTCCTGTTTCTGATATAGGCAGAGTTGATACATAACACCTGCAAAATGATGTGCATAAAATCTGAGACATGATGGGGGTGGATCCTGCTATCTTAGTGAAATCCCATGATGCAACAGCAACATGCAAAGTGTTCGAAACATCTCAGCTCTAGCATGGATTGAACAAAGTGTGTAAAAGTTGATGTCCTTAACAGCCACTTGTAGTGTAGCCTTCACACTGCTTTTTTTTAAGTTGCAGTTTTGGCTGCAGCAAGCAGAAGATTTCAATGAGGGCATCATCTCTGGACTGCAGACATTTCACACACTCTTCCTCACAGTGGGACAGATGGGAGGATTTCTTCCTAACCGATTCAAAATGGACATGGTCTCTTCCTAAAGTCCTTCTCCCCTTCTTCCGCCTCGCTCTTCCAGCAACCTTTCCTGCTCTTCACAGCCTCCATTCAGTCGCTGTGGCATGCTGTATTCCCAGGAATTGCCAAACAATGCATTTATGTCTATAATATCAATGATCAAGACATTCTATCAGACAAAGCTCCTTGAATACCCATTGTACCACACCCTGTGGATTTTTTTACACAAGTAGAAAGTGCATCAAACACTTGTAAAAGCAAAGCAATATTGAGAGGGTATCAAACCACAGGTGAACCCCACCAATAGATAATGTTTGAAAAGCATTGATGTGTAGGGGTTCTTGATACTGAACACAGATTCAAATGTACACAATTGATGGAGACCATTCTATGAAGTGTAGACTTCCAAAAACGTGCAGCACTGACTTCAAATCATTGTTAAGCTCTTATATTGTTATCTATGTGCTCTGCATAGCTTGGATGGAAAGCACACTAATGCACTGTTGATACTTTTTCATGTCATCCTTACTCATAGATTGCCGTAGTCAGGCCATATAGTTCCATTACACTTAACTTCAAGTCATAGAAAAGAAAATCTAATTGTTGTTTTGAGATGTCTTTATTTTCAACTAGCCTCTATATAATCTGATCAGTAATAGAACAAATTGGGTAAATGTTTGCTTAATATTGCCCCTCTATCCTATCCCTACTTCTCTGCATCTCTCTGCTTATTTCCACTGAAGTGATGCCTCAGATTAGAGTATCGCCCCCAAATGGTCATTCTTCACCTAGCAGCTGAAGAGCTGAGTGTCAACACTGAGACCAAAAGGGGCAAGTGTCGTCAAAATTGGGTAGAACTTAGTATTTAACCCTGTCAATTTCCCCTTCCCCTCCCCATCTTCTTGCCTGACATCCCCGTCAGTCCCAAAGCATTGAAATGTCGATTCTCCTGCTCCTCAGATACTACCTGACCTGCTGTGCTTTTCCAGCACCACACTTTTCGACTGTGATCTCCCGCATCTGCAGTCCTCACTTTCTCCTCGTTCCCATTAGTTCCTTCATTCACTGATTTTCCTGAATGTCATGTCTCAAGAAATGCCACCACAGTGTCACACGCGTTGGCACCCCATTTTAACTTGACTTTCTTCCCAGTGACCTGGCAAGTTCATAGATGAGTAGTTTCAGGAAGGGACTTTCCCAGCTTAGCGAGCAGGATGGTGGCCTGCTGATTGTGTCTGTACAATGTTCTCTCTCAGTATAACACCAATTTCACGATATATTTAAACTGCAGATAAGTAAAAATGTACTTGGAAACACCACTATCTATTGCACTATGCCAAGCCTGGCACGAACAATTTCTTGTGAAGGTCAGGAATCTAATGCATTATCAACATGCACTATAATAACAATCAGCATTGCAATGCCAATGCACTTCTATGTTGCCCTTTTATTTGAAAGCAATTGCAGAAACTGAGGATGAAGATGATATTGTTACAGCATGATTATCATTCTTGCTTCAATTGAAGTAGGCTTCAGGCAACTCAGAGATTTTGGATATTACTAAGTGTGAGAGAAAATACAAGATGAATCTTTGATGACAGAGGTTCACCAGTAATGGCAGCAGGATGATTTGCTGGTCTGCAGGGCCTGATTGTTTGCTGTTGATCGACAACAAGTTGCTGATTGTGGAGTGCTGACAAGTTGCTGATGACAAAGGCTTTCTCCCTGCTGACAAATGTCTGATTGGCTCCTAGGTACCTGAATAGGCCATGGGTGCGACCGGTATTACTGGAAGATTTTCTGCCTCCAAAGGGGAGACAGCACCTCTCCCTCCCCCTCTCTCTCTTATATACAGTAAAAATAAATCTTAAAGCCTGAAGAAAGCTGGTTTCATATTCCCTCACCAGTTGCTGTAGGGTATGGCATTTAGCCAATAACTAAGAGACGCTGCAATTTGCAAACAAGTCACTCTCTGCTTCCTGCAAGGAAGTGAAAAGTACTTGGAGAAGAGAGCTCGACAAACAGCAAAGCCTGACAAGCAAAAGGATCACCTCAATAAGCTCTGTGAAATGGGACCATTGGACTGCCTTTCTAGTTTTCCACTCCATCATAACATTGATTTGTTTTGTGTCTGTGTGTACACCTTGAGGGAATTTTATAAGAGAGCTAACGTTTTAACTAGTAGAATTGTACACCAACAATTGTGTTTCTGTAGCTAGAATTAATGTATTTGTAAGAAAAAGTAACTTATGTTAAGTAAAGAAACCTTGTCCATGCTTTTTGTTAACGTGTGTTGAAAAATACAGGCAAATTGGGAATTTTGCAGACTTAGATAAGGTGAGGCATGACAAGACATCACAGGCTGATTGGAATAAAGATATGGAATTTATCACATTATAAAAGATTAATGTTAAAAAATAATTCAGATTGCTGAGCACTTTTACTTGCACTTCACCTGTTTACGTGAAATGTACTAAAAGTAGGTGTGTACTCTAAAAACTATAGGAGTGAATGTTGCTGCTTTGGTGAAGGTTCAGCACCTCTTACTGATGTGTAGTGCTCCAACAGCTGCCTCTTGCATGATCTGATTGAAATGTCACTGATAAGAGGGCTCACAGAAAGATCTCCTGTGTGGGCCAGATGGCCGTGAATTGATTCGATTGTGAATTGTGATTGCACAGCCGACCACTGATGTGATGCCAGGCTATCAAATTTGGAACATGCATATCCAGGAAATATATTTCTCCATCACTCTTCAAACAACTGCTGCAAAGATGCAAGGTAAAGCCTTTGACTGGAAATCGGAGCATTTAATGGTTGCAGTGGCAACACCCCAGAATTCTGACTCTATAACTCTGACCTTAATTGATGCAGTAGAAAGTGAGGATTGCAGGTGCTGGAGATCAGTGTCAACAATGTAGTGCTGGAAATGTACAGCAGGTCAGGCAGCATCCAAGGAGCAGGAGAATTGATATTTTGGGCACATGGAATGAATCAAAGATGTTGGGCTTATACCCGAAACATTGATTTTCGTGCTCCTCAGATGCTGCCTGACCTGCTGTGCTTTTCTAGCACCACACTCTCAACTTAGTTGATGTGGGCTGATTCTTGTTGACATTTGGTGGATCTCCCTTGCTGACTCAGGAAACAAATTCCCTTGCAATTTGCAACAATCGCTTTCTACATTTCCATGGTCTCATCTCAGGTCTCCTTAAATATCATTTTAGTGTCTTTGTTCAAACTCTTGAATGATATTGTTTTTTAGCCCTTGTACCAATGTGACTCTAAGGTTAATTTCTTAACTTCTAAATGAAAAACTCAGGTGATGAGCAAATTTCTTCAAAAAGAGAATATAACCTTGCTTGGTATCTGCTTTCTGTCACAGAATACAATGTTCAATGCAAATGTTTTCTGAATCGTGCCATAATGTGAATTTAAATTTCATTATTTTCAGCACAGTCCATGGTATTGGAGTCTCACAGGGAACATTAGTTGGACATGATCTCAAAAGCATCCAGCCCTATCATGACAAAGAAATTTGCTTTCAGTACCATTTTGCAATTAAGGTGCAATGTGCTGACTGAATATGATTGTGTGTGATTTATCTCAGTTGACTAGATGGTTAGAATATGATGTAGAACATAATACTAACCATTGGTTTTAACCCCCCAGTGGCTGTACAAGTTCATGAAGGCTTGCTTCACAGTTGTGGGGCGGTAACCTTCAAGCTATTTACAACCAATTGTCGCCCTCTGTGGAAGAGATATACCATGTCCTTTATGGACTATGACTAATTACTTAGAGGCTTGGAGAAAAGCAGTTACATTTTTATAAATAGGTTGTGCTGTAAATAATATTGCAGGGGCTAGAGGAACTGAGTTTTGAAGTGAGAAAGAATTAACTTGTCGTGATTTCATAAATTGATGATGTATAGCATTTCACGCTCTGTTTAGGCCAAGAATGCAAGAGGTAATTTCATTAAAGATTGCTTTTCTCTCTCACATTAAGCATCGCCATCGTCGTGATAATTTGTAAACAAGTCGGTAATTTCTGTGAAAAGAGAGCCAGTGAAACTTCATGCAGTTTTTATGTGACAAATATTATGCTATTGGGCCAAATTCTCCAGCGCCTGTGGTGGGGTCACCTGAAGACAAGGGACAGCGTGTGGGGCTGGGGAATAGTGGGGAGTCATGTTGGTATATCTCTTTGCTGTGGCAGATCAGGGGATTCATCAGAGCCGAGGATCAGGACCAACACAGCAAAGGGAATGCCCTTTCGACCTATATGACATATCAATCTGGATCCCATGTTTAAACATACCATGAACAAATGCAGCAAAGGTATTTCCATGTTGTGGTATCCTCACAGTTATCCACTGCCTCAGCATCATTAACCTCTCCCAGTGGAGCGACTGAGACTCCAGAACTGCAAGCATTTTGATTAAGGCCTGTAACAGTGAGGACCCAGGTTAGGGGTGACCAATTATTTGGCTGCCTCTGAGATGTTTATGGAGTTTAATATCAAGTGCAGCTTGCGATCCCATTTGAGATTAGTTTCAAGATATGGAATCCAGGCAGGTGTATTTCAACATCAAGCTTTTCCAAACATTTTTCAAAGACCTGCATCAGTGTAGGTTTTGATTTTGTGCAATGTTGTAAAATCTTTGAATTGTCAACCCATTTCATGAAGAAATGAAAATAGAGACAGCTGCCTCTGTCACCAGCTTTACATTATCACAGACTCCAGAATAATCCCTTTGAATGGTATGTTTTGTGAGCAATGCGTAACTCATTTTAAACACTATCAATTGACCTTTCAACTGTTAAAAGCCAATATCGGATATTGTAAATGTTCACCAACATTTTTCTTTGAATCCAGCTTAAGAAAAACATCTGACAGATTTCTAACAAATGTGAAAGTCATGGTTGGAAGCTAATCCTTTCTTCCAGACCTGTACATCATTAATAATTTTTTTGACAATATATTGTGTTGCAATTTGCAGTTGATTTTTTGGAGAGTGCAAATCACTGGCACTCTGAATCGGAACATCAAGAATCAGAGAATCCCTATGGCAGATAGAGGCCACTCAGTCCACTGAGTCCACAACGACCCTTCAAAGACCATCCCACCAAGACCCACTCATCCCAACCCCATCACCCTATGTTTTCCATAGCTAATCCACATAACCTGCATATCCTTGGATACTACAGGACAATATATCAATCTACCTAATACAACTGGAAGTTACATCTAATGATGCTGCACTCAAAGGATCAGCATACCAGTGATACAGCAACGGGTCTTATTACACTCACTTTAGGTATCATTCTTTACTAGGAGTGTGTGATCAGTGTATTTGCTAAATTGTGTTGAATGGGGTTAGAATGAATACTAAACTGCCTCATGTAATTGTGCAGCTGATGAGTAAGTGGTTGACTTACTGCTTAAATGTCTGAGCCTCATTGACCAGAATATCTCACATTCAGTCCCTGGTCTGTCCCCAAGTGATTTCTGCTAGAGTTCTGCTTCAATCATTGCAGTCAACCTCAGGAGGGAGGGGAAGAGAAACATTTCAGTGTCCACATTCTTGATTGTTTTTATTATTGCTGTTTAAAATGTACACTAACATTGACGTGTGGTTAGAACACAATCAGCTCCTTGACAATTTCCACAAATAACCTGTGAACATGCCTTGGCCCAAATGACCAAACAGAAGACTTTATGACAAGGTCCAAGGTGGCTGGAAGTATCTGTGGATCCTTAAGACTGAAAGAGTGTGACTGTGCCTTAAGAGAAAAAAGGAAATCTGAGAGGGTTTTCAGATGCAAAATGTGAGGGGAGATCCAAGATGGCGGAAACCCAGCTAGTCTGAGTCTGTAGTGCTCTGCCCAAGACTCAGGCAAAGTGGGCTGCCTGCCTCCACTACACCTGCCAAACCATTCAAAATAACTTTTATTCAATACAGTTAGTTATTTTGCATCAAACTTGATTAGTTTGGTGCTTTGTGAAAATGACTAAGGGAAAGAATGCCCGCAGCTCGCAGTAGGCAGGAATCCCTCCCCCACTCTCCCCAGCTGCAGCAGAGGTGTCCGCAGCGGCCCCAGGGAACTTATCTATGGCGATGAGCCTTGTTGCAGTAATTACCAAGCTGGAAGAGAAGATCGACGTCTTCATAGAGGAGTCCAGGAGCAGGTGGGAGTCGCTTTCGGCCGTGCTGCAAAAGCACGACTGAAATATTGAAAAAATTGAACATTGAGTTGGAGGGGCAGAGCTAAAGGCCGCAACCTCCAAGGCTACTGCAAAATCGGCCGTGGGTTGGGTTCCGGATTCACTGTTCGAGATATCACATCGACCACTTCGAGAATCGGTCTCGTCGAAAAAATATTCGTTTGCTGGGCCTTCCCAAACAGGAAGAGGAAGGCCAGCTTGCAATGTTTCTGGAGCAGTGGCTCCCTCAAATGTTGAAGCTGGAGTCCTAATCAGGCCAGGTGCGGGTAGAATGGGCCCACCAGGTTGCAATATGCAGGCCCAGGTCGGACCAGCGCCCCCGCCCAGTCCTGTTCCAGCTTCAGTGTTACAGGGAGAAACAAATGCTCCTGGAAGCCTCCAGAACTCACAGGAAAGATCCCCAGACCATGGCATACAAGGGATCTAGGATTATGCTGTTTCATGATTTTTCTCAAATTTTGGTCTGCAAGAGGAGGGCGTTTGATGAAACAAAGAAGCGTCTAAGGGATTTAAAAATTCAGTACTCCCTGCGCTACCCAGCGACACTGCGTTTTAACCATGAAGGGTCCATCTATAAATTTGGATCGCTGGAGAAGGCCAAGGAATTTTTGGACTCTCTTAAATAGATTGTAAGAATTAATTCGTGTGGTTAATGATGCTGTTCTGCAACACCGCCCCCCCCCCCCCCCCCCCAGTTTACCCTTCTTTTTCCCATATTTCGTTTATTGTTTAATACCATCTCTGGGGGGGTGGGGGGCTTATTTGTTCACTACTATGTTATTTTCTTTTTTTTATATATAGGCCGGGCGATTTAGTTGATTTAGGTGAGGGGGGGGGCGGCGTTTGCCTTATCCTACCTTATTTCTTTCTTTTAGAGAGGGGTTGTTTTCCCCTTTTTATTTTGTGTAATTATACTTAATTATTACCTGCTGAGACTATAACTTTATAGTTTTATATATTTATACATGGTATTATCGTTACTAAATGTATCTAGGTGTAGGTGTGGGTGGGGGAGTAGGGTACTCACCGTTAACTTTAGCTTTATTGTACACTTGAATTTTTCTATTTTAATATGGGGTGCCAGGGTTGAGGGTGGGGCACTGGTTGGGAGAGGAAACGATGGGTTTTCAGATAGGAAGCGATGCCCCCAGAAGCAAGGGGGAAAATCTCCTTTTAAATATGTTTTATATATTTTTTAAATTTAGAAATAGTTTTTTTACTATATTGGTGCGAGTGTATTAAAGAATCTCTATTTTTGTGAATTTTCTACTGTCTTTGCTCGGGGTGTTTTGGATGGGGTTCTTCCTCCCACGGGGTCTCGGACTTGCCTGGACGATTATGGTTAGTCAATCGATTTAAGTGGTGCACCTGGAATGTCAGGGGGAGTAATTCACCAATCAAAAGGAAGAAAATACTATCAAACCTCAAAAAAGAAAGGGTTGATATAGCTCTTATAGGAGACACATTTACTGGATAAAGGACACTTGAAATTACAATTTGATCAGGCCTTCTTTTCATCTTTCAGTTCAAAAAGTAGGGGAGTAGTCATTCTCATTCAGAAGAATCTCCCTTTCAAACTCTTAAGATTAGGTTACTTACAGTGTGGAAACAGGCCCTTCGGCCCAACAAGTCCACACTGACTCGCCAAAGCGCAACCCACCCATACCCCTACATTTACCCCTTACCTAACACTATGGGCAATTTAGCTTGGCCAATTCACCTGACCCGCACATCTTTGGACTGTGGGAGGAAACCAGAGCACCTGGAGGAAACCCACGCAGACACGGGGAGAACGTGCAAACTCCACACAGTCAGTCGCCTGAGTCGGGAATTGAACCCGGGTCTCAGGCGCTGTGAGTCAGCAGTGCTAACCACTGTGCCACCGTGCCACCCACTTAAATCAAGTAAAAGATGAATTTGGACGGAACATACTGATTAAAGACCTTATAAATGGAGAAGGATATGGGATTTTGAATCTTCATTGCCCCCCCAATGCATCCTTTCAAATTTACAATGGAAGCTTTCTCAAAACTGATGGTTCTCGGGGCTTATCATACAATTATAGGGGAAGATTTTAATTGCATTATGGACCCGGAGATAGACAGGATACCCAAGAGTACTGCGGATATATCCTCCAGGTCCAGACAATTGGCAGATTTGAATAAAGAGCTAGGATTAGTAGATGTGTGGAGGTGCATTCATCCGCAAGGCAGGGATTTCTTTTTTTTTCTAATCCACATAAGTGTCACACTAGAATTGATATGTTTTTTGCCCCCCTCGACCTTTTTGAATTCCGTATTATCCTGCAAATTAGTAATATAATTTCTGATCATGCAGCAGTGTATATGGAAATCAAGACTAGGACCAATGAGATGGCCCCCCCGACATTGGCGTATGGATTCTTTCTTAATGAAGGATAGTAAATTTGTAAAATATTTCTTCAAGAATTCAAAACTTTTTTTTGGAAATTAATTCAGGTACGGCTAGTAACTCGTCAATGATGTGGGAGACCATTAAGGTTTATGCACTGGGTCTGATAATTTCATACTCGGCGACCTAGAAAAAACTCAAGCGAGAACAACAGCGTCTACTCGAGGCTCGCTTAAAGGCAGCTGAGACAACATACTGTTGCTAAATTACAAAGGATTATGGCCCTTAGGACAGCCCTGAATACCGCGCTTACCCAAACGGCAAAGAGGGAAATATTATTTGCAAAGCAAAGATTATATGAATTTGGCGCTAAGCCTGGTAGATACCTAGCGTTTCTCGCAAGGATAAAGAAGGCCCCTCAAGCTATCACGTCCATCAGGGAAAGTGCTAGTACTCTGACTCACGATCATAAAAGGATCAACACAATCTTCAGAAAGTTTTATTCTGATTTGTATAAATCGCAGGATTGTGAATATCGAGCCAGGAGGATGCAGTCCTTTTATAAAAGACTGGCCTTTCCGGACTTAACCCCGGAACAGGTATCGATCCTGAGTATTCCCCTGACAACCCAGGAAGTACTTGACACAATCAGGCAGCTTCAGAGCGGTAAAGCACCTGTCCCAGATGGATTTCAGGTTGAATTCTACACAGAGTTTACAGGAGTGTTAGCTGGTCCACTTATGAACATGAATAACCACTCATATAGTCAGGGCTGCCTTCTGCCTTTGTTGAGAGAAGCGAATATCTCTCTCATTCTCAAAAAAGAAAGGACCCAGAGGATTGAGCATCATACAGACCAATATCCTTGCTAAATGTAGATTTTAAAATTCTTTCTAAAACATTAGCATTGAGGTTGGAGAGGGTATTGCCATATATCATCAAAGAGGATCAGACTGGGTTTATCAAGGGCTGTAGGTCATCTCATAATATTAGAAGAGTTTTGAATGTGATTCAAGTCTGTCATCAGGAAAGAATACCTGGAATAGTAGTCTCATTGGATGCGGAGAAGGCATTTGACCGGGTTGAATGGTCATACCTGTTCTATACACTGGAGAGGTTTGACATTGGAAAGGTATTTGCTAAATGGGTCTCAACATTGTATAATGACCCCAACACTGTTGTGATCACCAATGATTTAGGCTCGGATAGCCTCAGTGTGGATAGGGGCTGCCGTCAGGGATGTCCTCTCTCACAGTTACTATTCACACTAATAACTGAGCCACTAGCAGAAGCTATACAGGCTGACTCTAATATAACGGCCCTGAGGGTTGGCATGTGTAAACATAAAATTACCCTTTATGCAGATGATGTTCTTCTTTTTCTAAGTAATCCTTTGATGTTTGTGCCCCGCCTGATCCAAGTTATTAATTTATTTAATGCATTCTCAGGTTACAAAATTAATTTCTCAAAATCGGAGGCCATGTGGATGGGTGGTCTCGCTAGTATGTCCCACTTATTGGACGGATCTCACTTTCCCTTTTGCTGGTCTCTGGAGGGTTTCTTGTATTTAGGTATTTTTATCACCCCAGTATTTGGTCAGCCGTACAAGGTCAATTTTGTGCATCTACTGGAAAGGTTAAGGCAAGACCTTCAATGTTGGGGGGATCTTCCAATTTCTTGGCAAGGTAGAATAGCTCTAATTAAAATGAATGTCCTGCCCTGTCTCTTATAGCCTATGAGAATGCTCCCAGTGAGGCTACCGAGGTGGGCACTGTGCAAATTATATAGTTGGCTTGGTTCTTTCATCTGGAATCATAGACACCCCTCATTAAGTTTAAGAAGCTATAGCTTCCACAAGCAAGAGGAGGGCGGGATTTTACAGACTTTAGGAAGTATCAGTTGAGTTCCCTATTAAGCTACATAGCCGATTGCGGGTCAGACGAGACCCATTCAATCTGGCTGGACATCGAGGCTTCTCAAGTAAAGTGCCCACTTATTAACCTCTTGTTTTTAGATAAGATGAAAATCATTATGGACCACTGTAAAAACTCAATAATATTAAACACAATTAAAGCCTGGAAGATAATGTGGCAAAATTAGGGAATTCACATAAAACCTCCCCTTATACTCCGAAACTGGGGGCAGGGGGTTTTCAACTGGGGCTCACAGATGCCACATTCAAATCCTGGAGGTCCAGGGGTATCTCCTGTTTAGGGGATCTGTTTGATGAGGGGGTCTTGATGTCTTTTGAACAGCTGCACCAGAAATTTGGACTACCTAATGGAGACCTCTTTCGATACTTCCAAATTTGAGATTACATACAGAAGAAGACTACATTATTAGATCGCCTTTATAAATCAGATAGAGAACGTAGAGTGTTGAGGCCAATGGGTTTACCCTCGGTCAGCACACTCTATCATTTAGTACATAATGAAGTGTCGAAAGACATGGAATGTTTGCTTAGAACATGGGATCAGGAATTGGGGTTGGAAATATCCACAGAAATGTGGGATGACATCTTGGAAAATGCCAGAAAAATCTGTAATAGAATCCAGGCCATTCAGTTAAAGATACTCCATAGCACCGGAACGATTGGCAAAATTTAGGGCAGGAGCATCTCCAATGTGTCCCAAATGTAAAATAGAGGTGGATATTCTCACACACTGTTTATGGACATGTCATAAGATCTGCAAATACTGGGTCAGAGTATCAAATGCTTTGACAGAAAACTTAGGAACAGAAATTAGAGTAGATCCAATATCTCTTCTCCTGGGCTTTTTGAGCTTGCCTCCCCTGGATGTGCACGGGAGGAAATTATTTTCCATTCTCTCCTTTTGTGCAAAGAAAAATATCTTAGTAAACTGGGTGGCTGAGGGCCGTCCAGGACTTCTGAATTGGCACAGGTTAATCATGGGATGTGTTCCCCTTGACTTCTTTACAAATATGGTGCACCACAAAAACTGAATTATGCTATAAAATATGGCAGCCCTTCCTGAATTATATAGATACAGATATTTCAGCCATTTTGTCAAGGGCTTTCATCTAGTTGTGGTAGTGGTTCTGGCTGGTCCGGGGGGCCCTTGGGGGAAGAATCCCGCATGAATATGGGTTTTATTATGACTCAATGTTAATTCATTCTGAGCATGTACTTCACTATTTTATTACTATGTTATCTTTTTTTTCTCTTGAGTAATGTAAGATATTTTATTATACACTCTGGTTAGGTATAGGTTAGCTTAGTAGTTAGTTGAGTTTTGTTTTCTTTTTTTATCTCTTCTTTTTGTTTGATAGGTTTTGGTTATTATTTATTTAATATTTAATTGTATATTAATGTTTGCATTTGTGTTTTTTATTTTGTAAGTTTGTAAAAACACGTTAAATCTTCAATAAAAATATCTATTAATTTAAAAAATGCAAAATGTGTTCTTCATCTTTTTGTTTTTGCATTTCTTCATCCCCCCGCCCATCCCCATCCCCTAGCTGAGAATCAACACCCTCAGCAGTACTACATCATTCATTCACCTTGTCATAGGTCAAAAGACAACTTAGTCCCCAGTGAATATCTAAAAAGCAAAGGGTCACTTGGCTAATGAAGAAATGATCTAACCTCTTCTTAATTGTCCCCATATGGATAATGAGAACATCCAAACACTGATTTATTTTCACTCAGCTGTCCTGTATCACTCTGGAAAATGTCATGTCACTGCAAGAGTTCGGCTGATGGCAGGCGTTTAATGGTGCGATGTATTCATGTTGGGCCTTTTATGGGAAAGACACATGATGTATGGATGGAAAACTTGAATAAGGATGTTATTTTGGATGTGAATGTGTCCACATGTTTTCTCTGAAATATAATTCCAAAAGCTAAGACCTGCAACTGTCGAAAATCAATATTGGATATTGAAGTTTCAAGTCTTATTTTCAGCTCAAAAAGAGGCCGACGTTGGCTCGCCACAGCAATCCAGTAGCCCTAAAAATATTCTTTTCTTCAGATTATTATTCAATTCCCTTTTGAGGGCCACGACCGAATTTTTCTCGAAAACAAATTGTGCTTTTCAGGTCAAAGCCAGTCACTGCAAATTCCATGTGTCCTGATGGTTCTTTAATCAATCTGCTTAAACCATGATCCCTGGGAACAGTTTCTTGCCATCCAATCTTTGAGTCCCCTCATAATTTTGAATGCATCTATTGAATCCCTCATCTCTCCTCCAAGGAGAACAATTCTATTTTCTTCAATCTAGCTTGGCATCTTTAGTTGCTCATCCCTGCAACCATTTAATGGATCTTTTTATCACCATCTCTGATTGTCCTCAGATCCTTCCAATGATGTGAGTCCAGAATTGAACGTAATGTACCAGTTGAGGTCATGCCAAAGTTTTGTAAAGATTCCTCCTCTCTTCCTTACTTTTGGACTCTGTAGACAAAGTCCAAATAACTGCAAAATTAATTGTGGATAGGGACCATTCAAGGGTCTTGTGGTGTAGTGGTAGCATCCTTGTCTCTGAGCCAGGATTCCCAGATTCAAGTCTCACCACAAGAATTGATAACCAAGGAAAATGTTTTCATATCATGCTCAAAGGTTGAGCAGCAAACTAGAAATCATTCTAACACATCAAAGGCAGGGAAGGGGAGTGGGAGAGATTCCTAATCAGCCAAATGATGGACCTCTACCATGACTATTCATACCTCTGGGTCACAACATACTTGTCAAAGTAAATGTTGCCACAACAACTTGGAACCCTTGCGTTGATGTGCGTATGTCTCTGTCTGTACGTCTCAGTTTACACAGTTGGCTAACTGGGGTTTGCAACCTGCCTCAGTTGGAAATCGCAGGGCTGTAGGTTGGATCCATCTTCAGATGGAGCACACAAGAAAAAGGGACCTTTTGTGGATCCTGATGCCACACTTGTTGGCATTGCACCCACCTCATGTCCTTCAAGGAGGCAGTCTCTCAGTTGGAGAGTTCGTAGCATTGGAAAGTGCCAACTCATCAGCAGAGGTGAAGTAAAGAGAACTTCCCCCATCACTCCCCACTCCACTATCCCACATCCACCACCCCCCCCCCACCCCGTCGCAGAACGTAACGTGAGGTATGCTCTGAAAATGTGTTTAAATACCCATGTCAAAGGCAGAGGGCATTCACATATACAAATTGCTTGCTCACTGCTACCAGGTTTGTAGTCATTGCCGTTAGTCCACTCCATCTGGCAATATTGACCTGAGATACAAATCCAATGGGCTACCAACCCAACAGCCACAAGTCAAACCTACTCCAGTATTGTTGGGACAAATAAGATTCCATCTTGTCTCTGTTTATAAAGTACAGTCCTCTGTCCTCTCTTAACCACTTTCTCAACCTGCCTTATCACCTTTAATGATTTGTGCCAAATATATCTCCAGGTGTCTGTATTCCTGTTTCCTGATTCGGATTGTAGCCTTTTTCCTTTATATTGCATATTCTCATTCATCCTATCAAAATGGATCACTTCATACCCCTCATTAAATCACATCTGCTTTCTGTCCACTTATTCCAGCACCCTGTATCTTTCTGAAATCTATCAACTATCTTACTCACATTTCACTACCAAGTTTTGAGTTACTTGCAAATGTTGAAATTTTACCTTATGTACCTACATCTAGGTTAATCATAGATATTTTAAGGAATAGTCATCCTCATGCTATCTTCTTCTAGCCCGATGAACAGCAATTCATCACTCCTCTGTATTTCTGTCAGGCAATTTGATATCCAAGTTGTCAAAAAACCCCTTTGATTTTACAGGCTTCAGCATAACTACTGAATATATTATGTGGCATTTTTTGTAAGTCTATATACACCACATCTAGCCTCTCTGCTTAAAAAACCCCTCCCTTTCCTCATGAAGTTAATGAAATGTAGTTTGCCCTTCATACATCTGTGCTTGTTTTCCTTAATTAACTCACACCATCAAAGTGACTATTAATTTCATGCCATAAGTCCATAAGATGGACAAGCTGAAGTAAATCATTTTAATCCATCATGACTACTTGAACATTCACTGAAATCATGGCTGATTTGATCATTCTCAACCCCATTTCTCTTTTTTACTTGACTTTTACTTTTACTTTTAATTCCTGTGCATTAATCCTTAATTCCATCATTGATTAAAATTCTGTCCATCCCAGCTTGAATATAATTAAAACACAGCTACATTGGTCCACAGTGGGAAAGACTTCCTCAGAGACCCTACCTTCTGAGAGAATAAATTTCAATCGTCTCTTTCTTAAATTGGTGACCCATGATTCTGAAATTTTACCCTCTGCTCCGAGACTCACCCACAAGGTGATGCAACCTCACAGGATCTACCATTTCAAGCCCCTTTAGAATCTTACATGTTTCATAAGGTTGCATTTCGTTCTTCGAAACTCTAATGGGTACAGGCCCACCTACTCAACCTCCCCTCACACTCACACAGACCGTTTCTCATACACATGCTCTCTCTGACACATACATACACCCTCATACTCACACACATATCACACATGCACCCTCTCACAAGTTTATATCCCACTACACACACACGCATACACATACTCTCTCACAGACACACCCCCACATGCACACACTCACTCGGTCACCCCTGCAGGCACACACATATGTTTGTGGGGTGAATTTGCACTTGCAGAATTACGTTATATTTTGCTCAAAAACTGCATAATTCCATATAAGATTATGTAAATGCAACTTTAGGAATAAAATCAATCTGACCTAACATTCAGACATAAACAGACTTGAACCTTACACCTTCAATGCATTCTCTGAGTTGAGATGGCACCTGTTGTTAAAGCTATCTTGAGAATGTAACTTTTAAAAAGTTCTGGAATATACATATGAAGGAACCAAAACCAACATGATCATTCTAAATGATGAAAGCCTTAAGCTAAATTTATTTGCTGTTGCATTCCATGACACTGCAATCCTATAATTGTTGCTATAAATCCTGTGTCTTACGACTCTGCTCCACAACCACCTGATGAAGCAGCACCTCTCATGTCCCTTTTAAATCTTTCCCTCTCACATTAAACCCATGTCTTCTAATCTTGGATGCCCTGGGAAAAAGAGTTTGACTATTCATCCAATACATGTCCTTCATGATTTTATAAACCTCTACAAAGTCACCCCTTTGCCTCCGGTGATCCAGGGAAAACAGCCCCAGCCTATTAAGCCTCTCTCCATAGCTCAAGCCCTCCAATCCCAGCAACATCCTAACAAATATTTTCTGAGCATTCCAAGTTTAACTTTTCCTATCATGGGAGGCCAGAATTCAATATTGTGTTCGAAAAATGGCATCATCGATGTCCTGTACAGGTGCCATATAGAGTCATAGATTCATAGAGATGTACAGCATGGAAACAGACCCTTCGCTCCAACCTGTTCATGACGACCAGATATCCCAATCCAATTGCTAGTCCCACCTGCCAGCACCTGGCCCATATCCCTCCAAACCCTTCCTATTCATATACCCATCCAAATGCCTCTTAAATGTTGCAATTTTACCAGCCTCCACCACTTCCTTTGGAAGCTCATTTCATGCGTGTACCACTCTTTGTGTGAAAAAGCTTCCCCTTAGGTCTCTTTTATATCTTTTCCCTCTCACCCTAAACCTATGCCCTCTAGTTCTGGACTCCCCAACCCGAGGGAAACGACTTTGCCTATTTACCCTATCCATGCCCCTCATAATTTTGTAAACCTCTATAAGGTCACCCCTCAGCCTCCGACTCTCCAGGGAAAACAGCCCCAGCCTGTTCAGCCTCTCCCTATAGCACAAATCCTACAACCCTGGCAACATCCTTGTAAATCCTTTCTGAACTCTTTCAAGTTTCACAACATCTTTCCAATAGGAAAGAGACCAGAATTGCATGCAATATTCCAACAGTGGCCTAACCAATGTCCTGTACACCTGCAACATGACCTCCCAACTCCTGTACTCCATACTCTGACCAATAAATGAAAGCATACCAAACGCCGCCTTCACTACCCTATCTACCTGCAATTCCACTTTCAAGGAGCTATGAACCTGCACTCCAAGGTCTCTTTGTTCAGCAGCACTCCCTAGGACCTTACCATTAAGTGTATAAGTCCTGCTAAGATTTGCTTTCCCAAAATACAGCACCTCACATTTATCTGAATTAAACTCCATCTGCCACTTCTCAGCCCATTGGCCCATCTGGTCCAGATCCTGTTGAAATCTGAGGTAACCCTCTTCGCTGTCCACTACACCTTCAATTTTGGTGTTATCTGCAAACTTACTAACTGTACCTCTGATGCTTGCATCCAAATAATTTATGTAAATGACAAAAAGTAGAGGGCCCAGCACCGATCCTTGTGGCACTCCACTGGTCACAGGCCTCCAGTCTGAAAAACAACCCTCCACCACCACCCTCTGTCTTCTACCTTTGAGTCAGTTCTGTATCCAAATGGCTAGTTCTCCCTGTATTCCATGAGATCTAACCTTGCTAATCAGTCTCCCATGGGGAACCTTGTCGAATGCCTTATTCAAGTCCATATAGATCACATCAACTGCTCTGCCCTCATCAATCCTCTTTGTTACTTCTTCAAAAACCTCAATCAAGTTTGTGAGACATGATTCCCCACGCACAAAGCCATGTTGACTATCCCGAATCAGTCCTTGCCTTTCCAAATACATGTACATCCTGTCCCTCAGGATTCCCTCCAACAACTTGCCCACCATTGAGGTCAGGCTCACCCTCCAATAACTTGCCCATCACTGAGGCCAGGTTCCCTGGCTTGTCTTTACCGCCCTTATTAAACAGTGGCACCATGTTTGCCAACCTCCAGTCTTCCGGCACCTCACCTGTGACTATCGATGATACAAATAACTCAACAAGAGGCCCAGCAATCATGTTTCTAGCTTCCCACAGTTCTCAAGTACACCTGATCAGGTCTTGGGGATTTATCCACTTTTAACCGTTTCAAGACATCCAGCACTTCCTCCTCTGTAATCTGGACATTTTGCAAGATGTCACCATCTATTTCCCTACAGTCTATATCTTCCATATCCTTTTTCACAGTAAAAACTGATGCAAAATATTCATTTAGTATCTCCCCCATTTTCTGTGGCTCCACACAAAGGCCACATATAACATCTGAACTCCTACACTCAACACACTGATCAATGAAGTCTAGTGTCTGACCTCAAACAATAACAAGACAGAGTACAGGAAATAAATTGGGAGCCTAGCAGCATGTTGTAAAGACAAGAACCTCTCCTTCTATATTAGCAAAGCAAAGCAGCTGGTCATCTACTTCAGGAAGTGGAATTGAGGACTTTCCCTGTCTGTATCAATGTGCTGAGGTGAAGATGGTTGATAGTTTTAACTTTCTAGGAGTAAATATCACCAACAATGTATCCTGGTCCATCTATGTTGATTTCTCTACTTCCTTAGAAGGCTAAAGAAATTCTAGTGACACCAACTGATTTTTATAGATGCATGATAGAAACCATCCTATTCAGATGCATCACAGCTTGGTATGGCAACTGCTCTGCCTAAGACCACAAGAAAGTTAGAGAGAGATGTGATTGCAGCTCTGTCCATCGCAAAAACTAGCCTTCCATCCATTGACTCTATCTATACTTCCCACTGCCTCAGGAAAGCAGCCAACATAATAAAAGACCCCACCCACCCTGGTTATACACTCTTTCATCCTGTTCATCAGGTTGAGGATACAAAAGTTTGAAAACATGTCCCAAACAGAATGAAGAACAGCTTCTTCCCCACTTTTATCAGACTTACGTACAGGACATTGGTCAGGCCACTGTTGGAATATAGCATGCAATTCTGGTGTCCTTCCTATTGGAAAGATGTTGTGAAACTTGAAAGGGTTCAGAAAAGATTTACAAGGATGTTGCCAGGGTTGGAGGATTTGAGCTATAGAGGCTGGACAGGCTGAGGCTGTTTTCCCTGGAGCATCGGAGGTTGAGGGTTGACCTTATCGAGGTTTACAAAATTATGAGGGGCATGGATAGGGTAAATAGGCAAAGTCTTTTCCCTGGGGTCAGGGAGTCCAGAACTAGAGGACATAGGTTTAGGGTGAGAGGGGAAAGATATAAAAGAGACCAATGGGGCAACTTTTTCGCATAGAGGGTGGTACGTGTATGGAATGAGCTGCCAGAGGAAGTGGTGGAGACTGGTACAATTGCAACATTTAAGAGGCATTTGGATGGGTAAATGAATAGGATGGGTTTGGAGGGATATGAGCCACGTGCTGGCAGGTGGGACTAGATTGGGTTGGGATATCTGGTCGGGATGGATGGGTTGGAGCGAAGGGTCTGTTTCCATGCTGTATATCTTTATGACTCTATGACCTCTCATATATTAGAGTTGATCTTCCTCTGCACCTTCTTAATTGCTGTAACACTATTGCTGCACTCTGTTCTACTAATCCTGATATACTTATGATTTGTCTGGATAGCACACAAAGTAATACTTTTCATTGTACTTCAGTACATGTGACAATAATAAATCAAATCACAATTCGCTGGTGCTTGATCCCTCTAAGAGGAAATGTTTCTACCTATTCATCCAATACTGCTGTTCTCATGTTATTTTCCTTCCCTACTGCCTGCTGAATTCAGATGCTAACTTATGTGATTCATGCACAAACACCCCAAATCTTTTTGTGCTATAGCTTTCTGCAGTTTTTCTCTATTTTATAAATATTTGGGGCTTCTTTTCTTCCAAAATAGCCTCACATTCTCACACATAATATTCCATCTGCCAGGTTTTTGCCCATTCATTTCACTGCAGACTCTTCATGTCATCCTCATCACCTGCCTTCCCACCTATTTTTGTTTCTCATGTGAATTTGCTGATAGTACATTGACTTCCCTCAATCAAGATATCAATCTATATTTTAAATACTTGCGCGTGGCACCAGCATCAATTCCTGTGATGTGCCATCCCACTCCATATTTCACTTATCCTGAAAACCCACATTGCTTGTGCTTTTTTAATTCATTCATGGGATTTAGACATCATGTTTGACCCATCGCTAATCGCTCAATCCTAAATACCCTTGAGAAGATGTTGCTGAACACCTTTTTTGAACTGCTCCAATCCATTTGGTTTAGGTAGATTCACAAATGTCAGCAGGAAGGGTGGTCCAGGAATTTGACCCAGAAACACTGAAGGAACAGCAACGTATTTCTAAGTCAAAATGGTCAGTGACTTACGGGGTTACTTGAATTTGTTTAGTGTACCCATGTATCCATTCTTCTTGTCATTTTAAATGGAAGTGGTTGTGTTCTGAGAAGGCCCAGATTAAGGAGCCTTGATGAATTTTTACTGTGTGTTTTGTGGGTGGTACACACTGCTGGTATTGAGCATTGTCGTTGGAGGGAGTGGATGCTTCTTATTGTGACATTATAGCTTTAAGAGGTGTATTTTGTCCTGGTTTTTTTCTTTGAAGAGAGGCTTTTAGCCTTAGGTGCAGAGCAGTCTCTTCCTAACCTATAAGATAAACAGCTTGTGAGGCCTTGTTTTTAAAGTTGGAACAATAGAAGCAGCACAAACAGGTGGAATCAGGCTCCCAGAGAACCAGGATTTTAATTCAACTTTTAATTGTTGTTGGGGCTTTGAATCTGGTCATGGAAGCTGCTACATCTCTCTCTCTCTCTCTCTCTCTCCAATTGTTGTGAAAACCCATCTGGCTCACTAATATCCTTCAGGGAAGGAAATCTTCCATCTGTAGCTGTTCTGGCCTATATGCGACTCCAGACCCACAGCAATGTTGTTGACTCTTAAATACCCAATGGGCAATTATGGATGAATAGGAAATGCTGGTCTAATCAGTGATGTCCACAACTAATGAACCAATTAAAAAAAAAGTAGGTCTTATGTCCAGCCTCCAACAGTGCAGACACCAGAAAATATGGGCCATTTGAAAAGAAGTGAAAAAATGCTCCCAGACTTTTTTCAAAATTACTTTTAATGGTTGATGTACAGTACCTCAATTAAGATTAATCCAGATTACCATGTTCTGTTTTAGCCCCCTATATTCTCTTTTTGTGTGATCTAAAGGCCCTTCCAGGTGTTTAAAGGAGTTCCTCTAGTATGACAGCTAATTTTAAAAGCTTTACTTACCATCATTGGCTTCTTACTGTCGCAAAATATAGATCTTGGAGAGATTTCATTGAGGTTTTCAAAATAATGACCAGAACTAGACTGTTTCTGTAGCTAGATTTTGAATGTGGGAGATCCATGGAATGCACAGTGAAGTTACATCAGCATGGTACTAATTACGTTGGACATCAAGAGGTTCTTAATTTCACCGAGGGACACTGTCCCAAATGTCAATGTGTTGGCTTGTTCAGTGAGTAGGAATTCACTGCCAACAATCAAAAGGGAACTAGGTGAGGTTCTGGCCGTATGTGAATTCAAAAAGTAGACTCATTGTCCCTGTGGTCAGCTGAAATCCAATTTATTCGCCTTTGGATAGTTGAAGAGAAATTATCCTGTAATTACCGTTTCCCTGAAATCAACTGAGAATTTCCTGAAAATCTGTTTATTTGTCTCCCTGTGGAGATTATGTGGCTGTTAGTGGAAGCATTGAGATTATGATGCTTGTTTGAACAAGACTGTATGAAACATGCTTGATAGACCAGCTGATATTTCTGACACATTATTTTGTATATTTATTTTATCAAACAAATGCAAAACAAGTACTTATAAAATGATGATTGTCCTCAAATGGATTTAAATGTTGCACTGATGTCCAGTTGAACTGAAGGAAGTTTAGGTAGAAGTTAATTTTACCTGTTTGGAACAATACATCATAGTGGACAATTTTTCAAATGTGCAATCATATGCAAATTTTCACTGATTCAAATTACATCCCAAAATATTGCAGGTGCACAACTGTCCATGATTGGATAGATGTAGTGCCTTTTCCTCACTTTGCTTATCATTTTTTCATCTGCAGGGTCAGTTGGCTGGTGAGCTGGTTTATGACGCAGAAAGATGCCAACATTATGAGTTCAAATCCCATAGCCACAAAGGACTCCCCTTCTCAACCTTCCTCCACCCTGAGGCATGGTGATCCTCATGTTAAGCTATCACCAATCGTCTCTCTCTCTCTGATGGAACTAAGGTGACTTTACTGTTGTCTATCACGTGTTGCATATTTACACAATTGGTAGTGACATACCTGTTGCAAAAGCAACCTTTCCGAACAAAACACAAGTACAACAGAATCAAAAAGGGGATTTCATACTATGCAAAACACCCTCAGCAATATAAATTGTGTGATGTGTTTGGCCTTCTTGCTTTTGGTGAAGAATTGTCATGGAGGGGCAAGGTCCCAGTGAAGCCATATTCATCTGTCGCTTGGGTTTAATTGCTGATGTGATATTTTAGTTCACTGTACTTGGTCTGAAAAAGTTGAAATTATTTTGCAATATTTATAATTAGGTTAACAGCACTCTTGTTGAAAGTATTGTCAACTCTTTTATGACCTCTGACTTCAACTATTCCAAAGTCCACCCCATCTCTCACTCATCCAAAACTCTGCAGTTCATATCCTAAGCCCCACCAAGACCCATTGATCCATCATCTCTGTGCTTGCTGACCCACACTGATTACTGGTTAAACCCACCTCAATTTTAAACTCCTTAAACTTCTGTGCACATCCATCCAATGGCCTTCACAATGCCTATTTCTATATTTCATCAGTAATTCGTATATTTGAAAGACTCAATCTCAAGCTATTGGCCTTAAGTCATTCCTTAATTGTGGATTTTCAATTTTTCTTTGTTCATTAATTGACCATAAATACTTTTTATTTATAAAATGACTGTCGAACACATCGTTGAAGGAGCATATTGACTGCAAACTTGAGGCAGAGTTAACTCTTATCTTCTATCTTTGTTCTTACTTCTGCTCTCGAGCACTGTGATTGTGCAGGTCATTGATTTATATAAGCATTGTGCTCTAACCAACTTTGTTTAACCTTCTGCCAGATGGTATATAAGACTTCAGAAATTTGCTGTCTGGTAGAAGCACAAATGGAAAAAGCAGTCCAATTTTGGGATTCAGTTGGCTGTAGGAAACTAAAGCATGTGGCTGGTAGCATGGCTGAGTGGTCTAAGGCACTGGATTAAGGACCCAGTCTCTAAGGAGGTGTGGGTTTGAATCCCACCACTACCACTTGCATGGGATGCTTGTGGGTGGCATGGTGGCCAAATGGTTAGCACTGCTGCCTCACAGCACCAGGGACCCAGATTTGATTCCACCTTTGGCGACTGTCTGTGTGGAGTTTGCATGTTCTCTGCATGGGTTTCCTCTCGATGCTCTGGTTTCCTCCCCACAATCCATGGTGAATTGGCCATACTAAATTGCCCTAGTGTTCAGGGGTGTGTAGGTTAAGTGTGTTAGTCAGGAGCAAATATAGGGTAGGGGAATGGGTCTGGGTGGGTTACCTTCAGAGGGTCAGTGTGGACTTGTTGGGCTGAAGAGCCTGTATCCATACTGTAGGGATTCTAATTCATTTCAATGACTATGGTTGAAACATGCTGTCCATTTCATAAAACTGAGTGCATTTGGGCAGAGATAACAATTTGCTGTAGTTTGTCTGTTTGATTGCTATCAATAAATCTTATAAACTAAAACATGGAATTCAGAAGAACTTGCTTTACAAATAGGGTATGGTCAATGAAAGAAGGAATTTTTTTTTTGCAAAGATGCAGACCAGACCTGGATCTTGAATTTTCTTTTAAAGGAATGGGAGATGGAATGAAACAATTTTTTTTTGCAGATAGTTGGAATTATTTAAATGGTGTTATTTAGAATTTTTTGTCATTTTGGAATATTGTAGATTGCCTCAACTGCTGTTGTGGAAGTTTTCACTTTTTGTCATCATTTTGCCAGGAAGGAAATTAGTCCAGGGATATGATAAAACTAGGTAACTATGCATTGCAAAATAGTGCCTAGAGACCTCAGTGATTTCAGTCACCTATTTTGGTACCCTGGGCAAGTGTATAATGCCCCATGGAAGAATAAAACACCAAGTTCAAAAAGATGAGGCACCATTACAAACATTTAGAGGACTGCTTCAAATAAGCCTTTTAAAATGTCATATTGGGTGACATCTACAAGAATTATCAAGTTTAAATCACTCAGTAAGAAATGTCCATTTTTGAAACTGGGTTGCCTTTTGTGTTAATGTACCACTCCCTATTTGATATACATTATACACACAATGTATCGGGACAAAAGAAAGTGATAGACACATGTTCAACCTGGATTTATGTCAAAAGTAAAAATACAGGAGGTACAACCCAAATTCAGAGAAGAAAATTGACATTCTCTAAGGAGTAGTGCATGACGAACTACAGACAAGGCCCACAATAGCAGAAAACTATTAAACATTCATGCAAGTCTTCAAGTTCATTTCAGTGACGGTCACTGCTCTATCAGTGACTCTCAAAGTGACAGGTGCAATCCATTTCTAGGCACCTTAAAGCAATTATTGTGACATTGTCCTATCATCTATGTCCACCAGACTACCTGACTTGATTGATACACTGGTGATGAAGGTTAGTAAAGGCAGTCACTTTCTTTGAACTGCAGGCTTTCAACTACGCAAAGGTGTCCCACATTGCTGAGTTTGACCACGTGGTGAATGTGATGATTCCTCCCTGTACTGAAATGTGAAAGTTTCCATTGCACCCAAAGATGCACATCAACTTCTATTGCCAGTTGTTAGCTAAGCCAGCATGAACACCAAGCGCACATCACTATATCCTGTTTAGTCAAACTTATACTCCTAATAACTTTGAACCACTATATTGTAAGGTCAATGTTTGGGTAGGAATAGGACCAACCTAAAAGCTGAAGTTATGATCCTTTTTATATAAGTATTAATGTTGCCAGCAAGAACTATACACAATCCATTTTAAATAACAATAAATTTTCAACATGCACAAAGAATATTTGTGCTTTCTGAACAGTTCTGAAAATGATCATTTCATATTTAATTAGCCAAAGTGTGCAAGAATATTTGTCGATGTAATTGGGTCGTGAGGGCAGAATTCAGCTCAATCACTCCAAGAATGTGTTTCCTGTCGATGGACAAAAAAGGATGTTGTTCACAGCAACAGAATCTGAGAGTCTGCAGGGGGACCTGTACTGGAATTATAGAATCTACTTTACTGCAAAAGACATCATTCACAACAGATTTTAGGAATCTGTATCATGGTGATGTTAATCAAAGGGAACTTACGAATTGCCACATATTTGTATTTGCTGGTCTATTAAGTACATAACAAAAAAAGCTACAGAAAAGAACCTTAAGGTCCCTCATGCATTGTCCACCATTCAATTCCATCAAGATTATTTATTTGAGCTAGGGTCCCCACATCCCTTTGTTTTACTGAAAGATCAAAAATCCATCAATCTCAGACTTAAATATACTCAGCAGTAGAATATCCATAGCTCTCTGGATAGACCTTTTAGAAGATTCACTGGAAAGAATTGTCTCCTCATCATAGCCCTAAATGATCACTATCTTAACCTGGGCATTGCATCCTAGCAACTAAATTTCCCATCAAGGGATACAACTTCTCACTGTCTATCCTCTCACACCTTTTTAGAATCTTTCATGTTTCATTGCGATTATCTCTGAATTCTTCAAAATTCCAAACAGTATAGGCCAAATTTACTCAGTCTGTCATCCGTGTGGAAAACCATATTATTGCAGGAACAAATCTGAAGAATATTCATTTGAACTTGTGATCTCAACTTTTGTAGTTTATATATATTTTAATATACTTTTTTGTAGGTTTGTGTTTTTTTAGTTCTTGAGCTAATAATGTGGGATTTTTGTGTCTCAAGTCAATAATTAACTTGGAAGTATTTCTGTAGCTATAGTGATTTAATTCAATTCAGTTCTTAGGGCCTGTCTTTAGAATTAATAGAGTTTGTTTGTACCACTAGTGGAATTTTATTTACCTTACATTGCTTTGTGATACAGCCACATAGATTTTTGTTTTATTCTGACTTTTGGATAATCCTTTGAAGTCCTTTAATGATGATAATGACTGTACAAACCAATGATCCTGAGAAAAAGAAGGCATAGTGAAACTAGATTACTTTGGAGTAAACAGTTAGCATTAATTCCAGACCAGAAATGTTGGGATAAAACCCTGGAGATGTTCCTTGAAGCTGAGAACATTTAGGTTCAGGTGTATACTAGCTCAAGGAAGAAGCTGTCTGCAGTTCCAGTCTATAAGGTAGAGTCATAAGTGAATTAACTCCACTGAATGTTAGAAACAGGAACTCTCTGGGAGCATGTATAAGTGGTGTTTTTGTACAAGAGTTTTGTACTGTACCAAGAGTTCCTTTTGTGTACAAAAGTTGTTCTTCTGTCCTTATAAAATGATTTTCTGCAACTTATGAGAGTATAGTTTTAAATGTCTTAAGAATCTTTTAATTTATGTTATAAGTAGATAGTTTGGTTTATTTGATTTCATTTTCATTTCTTGCTTTATTATCAAAACAAGATCTGCAGCTTTGTGTACTTATCACTTTATTAAATCAAAACAAACCATGATGTCTCAAGCCTGGTCTGGGATCTGATATGTCTGGTAATAACATCAGCTTGGATGATAACACTATACAATACAAGGATATTCTTCCTTAAACAAAAGAAAAGGCAAAAACTGCACAAAACTGCTGCAAGTGTGGTCCCACCAAAGTCTTACAAAATTGGAGCAAGTCTTCCTTATTCTTGAACTCCAATCACCATGCAATAAAGGTGAACAAACCATTTGCCTTAATGATTGCAGCTGTCCCTGCTTGTGAAATTACTGTGTTCCTGATTGAAATACAACAAAGTGTCTCTGAATGTTAACATTCAGAAGTGTCATGCATTCCCACACTGAAATACCAGGATAAAACAGTAATACTTGGAAATGTATATCCCTGCAATATTGAAGGCACGTTTTGGGATATACAAGAAGGGTTCAGCTAGTATGTATCAATCTGGTTTTTCCTTCCTGGTTATAAAATTATTTTGCTTTGCTATTCTTGTTCTAAGATTGTCAACTTGAAAATGCTCCCACTTATACCTACTCACTATTTCCTGTTCAGTAACCAATCGTTCACTCATGTTAATATTATACCTGGAGGTCTTGTAGTGCAATGGTAGTGTTCCTACCTCTGGGCCAGAACTTGCGGGTTCAAATCCCACCCTAGCGTTTCATAACCATGGAAGGTGTATCATAGCCCGACCAAACAGGTTGATCATTGATCTTTAAGGCTCCTAAGAGTGGAAGAGTTTTATGGTCAGCCAGACTCTGCAATGGCTGTAGGCAACAGCTTGCCTACATTAAAAGACTCTACCACGGGTCCTTGGCATTAGCAAGCGTCATTTTCATTCTGAAAACTACTCACAAACACATTACCATCCAATCCATGAGGTTTTACCTTTGCATATTAATCTTTTGAGTGCCATTTAATCAAAGGGTTTTTGGAAGCCTAAGTTTACTATCTACCTATAATGGCTTCCATTGAGAACTAGTCAACCCAATTAGTTATATTCTCAGAAAGCTTTATGAGTTCCCTTTTTTTAAAGTTAGGTTGACTTTCTCTGGTCATACTGTGATTTTCCAAATGCGTTGTTAAGACTTCCTTGATAATTAATTCTAACATTTTTATGATGTCAGGCTTAACTGGCTACTAGAACATAGAACATAGAACATAGAAAAATACAGCGCAGTACAGGCCCTTTGGCCCTCGATGTTGCGCCAGCCCAAGCCCACCTAACCTACTCTAGCCCACTATCCTCCATATGCCTATCCAATTCCCGTTTAAATGCCCATAAAAAGGGAGAGTCCACCACTGTTACTGGCAGGGTATTCCAGAACTCACGACTGGCTGAGTAAAGAATCTACCCTGAACATCTGTCCTATACCTACCTCCCCTTAATTTAAAGCTATGCCCCCTCGTAATAGCTGACTCCACACATGGAAAAAGGTTCTCATTGTCAACCCTATCTAAACCCCTAATCGTCTTGTACACCTCTATCAAGTCACCCCAAACCTTCTTTTCTCCAATGAAAACAGCCCCAAGTGCCTCAGCCTTTTCTCATATGATCTTCCTACCACAACCTCGTAAACCTCCTCTACACCCGTTCCAGTGCCTCCACATTCTTCCTATAGTATGGCGACCAAAACTGCACACAATACTCCAGATGCAGCCGCACCAGAGTCTGATACAATTGCACCATGACCTCAGGACTCCGGAACTCAATTTCTCTACCAATAAAAGCCAGTACTCCATATGCCTTCTTCACAGCACTATTTACCTGGGTGGCAACTTTCAGAGATCTATGTACACGGACACCAAGATCCCTCTGCTCATCCACACTACCAAGTATCCAACCATTAGCCCAGTACTCCATCTTTTTGTTACTCTTACCAAAGTGAATCACTTCACACTTACCTACATTGAACTCCATTTGCCACCTTTCCGCCCAGCTCTGCAGTCTATCTATATCCCACTGTAACCTGCCACATCCTTCCTCACTGTCAACAACTCCATCGACTTTCGTATCATCCGCAAACTTGCTCACCCAACCTTCTAGCCCCTCCTCCAGGTCATTTATAAAAATGACAAACAGCAATGGTCCCAAAACAGATCCTTGCGGAACACCGCCAGTAACTTCACTCCAAGATGAACCTTTACCATCAACTATTACCCTCTGTCTTCTTCCAGCCAGCCAATTCCTAATTCAAACCTCTAACGTACCCTCAATGCCATACCTCCGTATTTTTTGCAATACCCTACTATGGGGAACCTTATCAAACGCCTTACTAAAGTCCATATACACCACATCTACCGCTTTACCCTCGTCCACCTCCTTAGTCAACTTCTCAAAGAATTCAATAAGGTTTGTGAGGCACGACCTGCCCTTCACAAAACCATGCTGACTATCCTTGATCACATTATTCCTATCCAGATGTTCATAAATCCTATCCCTTACAATTCTCTCTAAGACTTTGCCCACAACAGAAGTGAGACTCACTGGCCTATAGTTACTAGGGTTATCCCTACACCACTTCTTGAACAAGGAAACCACATTTACTATCCTCCAGTCTTCAGGCACTATTCCTGTAGAGAACGAGGACATAAAAATCAACGTCAATGGCTCTGAAATCTCCTCCCTTGCTTCCCAGAGAATCCTAGGATAAATGCCATCAGCCCAAGGGACTTATCTATTTTCACCCTTTCCAGAATTTCCAACACCTCTTCCCTACATACCTCAAAGCCATCCATTCTAATTAATTGTGACTCAATATTCACATCGGCAACAATGTCCTGTTCCTGAGTGAATACTGACGAAAAGTATTCATTCAGTGTCTCTCCAATCTCTTCAGCCTCCACACACAACTTCCCACCACTATCCTTGACTGGACCTATTCCTACCCTAGTCATCCTTTTATTCCTGACATACCTATAGAAAGCCTTTGGGCTTTCCCTAATCCTACCAACCAAGGACTTTACATGTCCCCTTCTCGCTGCTCTTAGCTCTCTCTTTAGATCCTTCCTGGCTACCTTATAACTCTCAATCACCCCAATTGAACCTTCATGCCTCATCTTTACATAGGCCGCCCTCTTCCCTTTAACAAGGGATTCCAATTCCTTATTAAACTGTCACACGACCCTTTCCTCCCTGCCTGACAGGTACATACTTATCAAGGACACTCAATAGCTGCTCCTTGAACAAGCACCACATATCGATTGTGCCATTCCCTTGAAGCATACTTTTCCAAGCCACACATCCTAAGTCATGCCGCACTGCATCATAATTTCCCTGCCCCCAGCTATAACTCTTGCCACTGCAGTGCACACTTATCCCTCTCCATCACTAGAGTAAAAGTCACTGAATTGCGGTCACTGTCCCCAAAGTGCTCACCTACCTCCAATTCTAACACCTGGCCTGGTTCGTTACCCAGAACCAAATCCAGTATGGCCTCACCTCTTGTTGGCCTGTCTACATATTGTGTCAGGAAACCCTCCTGCACACATTGGTCAAAAACCAATCCATCTAACGTACTCGAGCTATAGCTTTCCAGTCAATGTCTGGAAAGTTAAAGTCCCACATAACAACCATCCTATTACTTTCACTCTTCTCCTGAATCATCCTCGCAATCCTTTCTTCTACATCTCTAGGAATATTAGGAGGCCTGTAGAAAACTCCTAACAGGGTGACCTCACCTTTCCTATTTCTAACCTCAGCCCACACTACTTCAGATGGTGAGTCTTCATCCATCGTCCTTTCCACCGTTGTAATACTATCCTTGACAAGCAATGCCACACCTCCCCCTTTTTTACCCCCACCTCTGACCCATGACTAGCTCCATGTATTCTGTTTCTATCCTTGCTTTAGCAGCACTGTTGCTTTCTCCAACTTCCAACAACGGGGACCATTCTCGAATCTAAGGATTTTAGAAATCATAACCGGTACATTCTCAACCCTGGCAAAACATTTCTTTTAAATCCTTAGACACAGATAATCAGATATCAGGGATTTGTCACCTTTCATTCCTAAAGTGCCTTAAATATTTTACCTCACCTGATGTTGATTATCTTAAGATTCTCACTCTCAACTAGCTCCTAGATTAGTTTATTAGTTAGTTAGAGAAAAGGAATAGGAAGTGACTTCACCACAGGAAATGACATCATCATAGGAAATGACATCACCAACCCAAAGAAACCCAAATATATAAATAGAAAGCAGGAACTTTCAGTATTGCTTCGCATGAGGCCCACTGAAGATGTTACCTAGTAGGATAACGAAATGTCTGGAAATGAACCTTTCAGCTCAGCGAGCAAACCTACATCCAAAACCTCAAACTGGGCTACAAATCTTCTCAAAGCTCATTAGTTTATTTCTTCTATATTGTTTGTGTCTTTATTATGAATACAAACATAATGTACAGTACTTGTTCCATGTCTCAGACTGCCTTTTCTTCATTTCCCAATTGTATTTTCTCCTGTTTTTGTATCTAAGGGATCAATATTTACTTTTTTTAATAACTGTACCAGCTCTTCCAATCTATTTTTTATTATTCTTGGTCAGTTTACTTTCATGCTATTTTGCTTTTCCCTTGACATTTTGTTAGCTGTTTTCTGATTACTAAAATATTCCCAATCCTCAGCCTTACTATAATTCTTTGCAACATTATAAGCCTTGTCTTTTCATCTTGTACAGTACAGCACAGAATTCTTTTATTAAAAAAAAACTAAATCTACAACAGTTCCTTTACTGGTACAAGTACAAACAGTAGAGAACTTTCAAATACAAAGACTAAAAACAGTTTAGTTCAGTACCTCAGCACAGTACTCTTTTAAAGAAAAAATCTTTGTCATGGCCAGTCACTGGATGGGTTTTCTCAACTTCTTCCACATCCAGATGTGATGTCGCTATCTTTTCAGCTCTCAGGTGAAGAGGATTGAACTTAAGTTTATTCACCCAAGTCATTGGTTGGTTTATTTTAAAAGAATCCCTTTTCTTATGAATCTCTTTCTCCCAAATCCAAACGTGCTTCTGTTTTAAATGGAGCCAATTTAACCAGGCTTCTTTAATTATTAAAACGGGTAATTTTATTCATCACTAATGATGAAATAGAATAGAAATGCGACACCCAGACTCTCGGGATTGGAATAATACATGTATCCAAACAGATTTAAGTTTTAAAAAGAAGATTTATAGATCAGTCTCTGCATTGTTCATAAAGAGCGGATAGTTAAACATCGCAGTGATTGCAGTAGATATTACCAGTAGCATGAATCGTTAAACAGTCGATTTCAAGATTCTTGCTTTTGGAGTGCGATTGAAACTCTTCCACACTGGTTCCTTTTGAGAATGGCTGACTTACAGCACTTGGAGTGAAACAGAATTTCTTTCATATTTTCTTTACCTGCATAGCAGGTAATCTTCTCCCAGACTTTGAAGGGGTATACAATTGGCTTCTATTAGAGCTGTGACTTTCACAGCACATTTGTCCACACACTAGGAGAGCAGGTTACTAACACAGACAGACCATGTTTGTACCTCGCTTCTACTTCCTGCCCTTGTGTACTCTTGAAGGGAGGAAAACACAAGTATGTTTCTTACCCAGCCTGCTGTCTTTTTTCTTCAGCACATTCAAAGCTCAAGATATTCCCAGGAGATTACAACCTGAGTTTGGAAAACATCTTCTCTCTTCAAAATTTCTTTGACACTTCTTCATTCCAGAATCCCTCTCTCCAGGCAGCAATTGAATTTGTATTTGCAATCAACTTTTGACTCCATGGCCTTTTTTTAAATAAACATGTAATTCAAACTGCATATGCCCACAAGTGATCTTGTCTAATGATCCATAGACATAACATCTTCAAAGCAGTCTGCAGACTCAATAATGCCAACTCCATCAGCACAACTGGCCACCTTGCACATGAATCAATGGAGCAACTCATATGATTACATGAGAGGCAAATGGCATGGAATACAACCAGGAAGTAAGGGACGTTCAAGTAGAGGAGAGAAGACATCAAAAGGAAGCAACTTTACAGCAAAACATATTTTAAAAGGGTAACTTAGAACAAGTACTCCCTACATTATAATTAACCTCTGCATTATATTGTGAGTGGATCTTTCTTGTTGGTATTTTCTTTTATTGGAGTGTATTTTATCATCTGAACATACATACAAATATATAATTTGCCCTTCATCCCTGTTGTGCTATTCAATAAGTTCATGGCTGATTTATTTGCATATGAATTCCAGATTCCCGTTTCTTCCCGGTAACCTTTGATTCCATTACCTAAAAAGAATCCATTATCTCCACATTCAAAACGTGCAATGATCCTGCCTCCACCATTTTCTGAGGCAAGAAAAACATCTCTCCTCATCTCTGTATTAAAAGACCAATCCTATCTTTTGAAAGGTCACTAAGTCTAATTTCACCCACAAGGAGAGGCATGTTTTCCACGTTCATCTTCTCAAGACCATTCAGGCTCTTATCAAATTCAGCAAAATCATCCTTCTCTCTTCTCAACTCCAGTGAAAACAAGCCCCACAGTCCAAAATTTCATCATAAGACAATCTGTTCATTCTAGGTATCATAGAATCATATAGTACAGAAGAGGTCTTTCAGCCCATTGAGTTTATATCACCAATAGTGTTCAGTAAACTTCCTCTGAACCACCTCCAGTGTATTTGCATCCTTCCCTAATTAAGAAAACCAACACTGCACGCAGTATTTGACATGTGGTCTCACTGTATAACCTAAATAGGAGTTCTGTTGGGTTAGTTGGTTGCTTAGCTGGTTTGTGATGTGGAGTGACTCCAACAGCATGGATTTAATCCCCACCCTGGCAGAGGTTAATATGAAGGACTCTCCTTCTCAACCTCTCCTCTCGCTTGAAGCTTCGTGATCTTCAGGTTAAACAGCCACCAGTCATCTCTCTCAAATAAGAGAGCCATCCTATGGTCTGCTAACACTACGACAACTTTACCTTTATACCTGAAGTTTAACATCTTTATTTTTATTTTAAGAATAGCATTCCATGAGACTTCATGATCACTTGCTGCATCTGAATAGTCATAGAGTCATAGAGATATACAGCACAGAAACAAACCCTTTGGTCCAACTCGTCCATGCCGACCAGCTAACCTAACCTAATCTAGTCCCATTTGCCAGCACTTGGCCCATATCCCTCTAAACCCTTTCTATTCATATACCCATCCAGATGCATTTTAAATGTTGTAATTGTAATAGCCTCCACCACTTCGTCTGGCAGCTCACTCCATACACACATACTCTCTCTGTGAAGAGGTTGCCCCTTAAGTCTCTTTATATCTTTCTCCTCTCACCCTAAACCAGGGAAAAGATCTTGTGTATTTACACTATCCATACCTCTCATGATTTTATAAACCTCTATAATGTCACCCCTCAGCCTCCAATGCTCCAGGGAAAACAGACCCAATCTTTCTCATTGCATATTTTGAATTATATCTTATTCCAAATTTTTCAATCATCAGATTTTAAAAACAGCTTTAATTTTTTTCCCTACTATTCTTTAAATGAACCTTACTGACTAACTACCATTAAATTCTTGTTGCTTCCTGCTTGCCATCATGTGAATCACGACACTGCAAGTAAAAATTTAACTTTTCTCTTCAGCTTTCTAAAACCTACTTCACCTGACACCACCTCTTTACAGTTTATGACGTTACCCACAGCAAGAGATATACAAGTCACCAGCTACAATGCCAACTAGTTTAGGTGGGAGTCATCCCAACAAGCAACTGTCTCATTCTCTGCATTAATGTCACTGCTCCATGAATCAACACTCCTTCTTCCCTCTCCCATTTTTTGAGCCAATCATTTAATTCTCTAATTGGCTTAACCCCATGCCTATTAGTGTATGACTTAGGTAAGAATCCAGAGTTGATTACCTTTAAGATTGCACTGTCCAACTTGAACTAAACCACCACAAAATTCTCCGGCAGAGCACCTTTCTTTGTTCTATTGTGTTCCTATTACAGACCATGATAATTTAATCCTCTTCACAAATTCTCCATTGTCCCAAAAAGATGTCCTTCAGTCAGGCAAAAGAAATAACATTTAGAAATATCCATCCTTATTGCAAAGAACTACACCTAACTCTCGATCATGATCACTATTCACTAGCACTACATTTTAAGAATTTGTATTCAGTTTTTTTAAAAATCTGGAGAAATAAACCTGGCACCATTAGAAATGACCACGGAGCTATTAGTTGTCATGACAACTTGGGTTGTAGATTAATATCCTCCAGTGAAGGAAACTGGCATTTACATCTATTCCAGCTGTTTGCATAAGTCCTACACCAATGAGATTTAATCTTAACTGGCTTTAGTATCACTGAAAACAACCTACATTGCAGGAAAAGTTTAAGCACTACCTTCTTATGTCAACTCAGGAATATCAGCAAGTGGCAGTCTTCCTCGCAATGCCCACGTCCCAAGTACAAACAGACAGAAAGAAAAATGTGGCAGACAACTTGAGCACAGTAAAGACCTAGACATGGAAGTACACTTCCTGTTTTCCAGAGATAAACATCGTCTAAGACACTTGGAAAACCTCATTGTTCATCATCAAACGGTGCTGTGGGATCTTTTACATTCACATGGACAACCTTAAGGCCCTAATTGAACATGTCATGGAAGTGGTAAAAAGCATAATAGTAGTGTCAGTTTGGCCTGGAGGGAAACTCACCCCCATCTTGTCACCTCCCCGATTAAGTCCTGGGTGGGAAAGTTCATGAATAACACACCATCAGGCTCTTAAAGGGCCCAACTCAATACACCCCCAATCACTTGACCTCTGAATGGGTGAGAAAGGTGATTTGATTCCTAACTAGGGACCTTGGCGACATGCCTGCTGTGTTGGATCCCTTGAGGTGTAGGCCTGGAGCGGCAGACTTTAGAACCCAGAAGTTACCGGTCTGTGATTGCCAGCTGTGTCTGCCATTGTGATTCACTGAGAAACTTGCCCATCTTTGCCTGCCAGCTCTTAATGAGCTGACTTGGGGGTGGGCGACTGGATGAGTTTTCTCAGCAGAGATAATTACCACCGAACATCCTCAACCTCACATTTATTAGCAAAGAGAATATTCAGCCAAGTATCTTATTCACACAAAGTGTCATTAAAATTGGAATTCTCCTGAAAATAAATCAAGGTTAGATCAATTTAAAATTGCAAAAGCAAAAGTGAGAGGTTTGTGTCAGGCAAGATTAGACTCATAGAGTCATAGAGATGTACAGCATGGAAACAGACCCTTCGGTCCAACCCGTTCATCCTGACCCAATCTAGTCCCACCAGCCAGCACCTGGCCCATATCCCTCCAAATCCTTCCTATTTATATACCCATCCAAATGCATCTTAAATGTTGCAATTGTACTAGCCTCCACCACATCCTCTGGCAGCTCATTCCATACACGTACCACCCTCTGTGCAAAAAAGTTGCCCCATTGGTCTCTTTTATATCTTTCCCCTCTCACCCTAAACCTATGCCCTCTAGTTCTGGACTCCCCCACCCCAGGGAAAGGACTTTGCCTAAACTATCTATGCCCCTCATAATTTTGTAAACCTCTATAAGGTCACCCCTCAGCCTCCGATGCTCCAAGCCCCAGCCTGTTCAGCCTCTCCCTGTAGCTCAAATCCTCTAATCCTGGCAACATCCTTATAAATCTTTTCTGAACCCTTTCAAGTTTCACAACATCTTTCCAATAGGAAGGAGACTAGAATTGTACGCAATATTCCAACAGTGGCCTAACCAATGTCCTGTACAGCCACAACATGACCTCCCAACTCCTGCACTCAATACTCTGACCAATAAAGGAAAGCATAGTAAATGTCTTCTTCGCTATCCTATCTACCTGTGACTCCACTTTCAAGGAGCCATGAACCTGCATTCCAAGGTCTCTTTGTTCAGCAACACTCCCTAGGACCTTACCATTAGTGTATAAGTCCTGCTAAGATTTGCTTTCCTAAAATGCAGCAGGGGCAAGATAAGTAGATGGAGTTAAGATTGAGATTAGTTGTGACTTAACTGTACAGTTGAGAGGCTTAGGGGGGTGGAACGATAAAGTATAGACCTGATGAAAGGTCCCAACCTGGAACGTTGACTCCCCTGTTCCTCTGATGCTGCATGACCTGCTGTGCTCTTTCCAGTTCCACACTTTATCGACTCTGACTTTCTTGCATCTGCAGTCCTCAGTATCTCCAAGTTAAGGGACTGAATGACTTCCTCCTGTTTCTGCAATGGTGCAGCAACCCCACAGTGTAGAGGTGAAGTGTCTGGCATCAATACACTCGGTGCTCTTACAGTGAAATGTGAACTATGACCTTCTGACTCAGCAGCAGGAGTGTTGCTGGCTGGGACACGCTGACAAAGTGACAGCCAATTATTTCAATACTGCTCTCCGAGTGTCTGATTTCCAATTATTTCACACTACCACACAGTTCTGGCTGTGTGCCGCTTCTGTTACATTGCTTGGAATGGCTGGTCAAGGAGCTGGAGCAATACAGTTCAGTAGCTTCATACAAGTGCATTACTAACTGAACTTGGACACATTCTGCAAGTGCAGAACAAAGTGACAAAGTATTTGAAAGCACTACCACAGGTTAGGAAAGGGAGACATGATTGCAGAGGGCTGTAAAATATTATTTGCCGTCTGTTCTTGCACTCGTAGAACTAAAAAAAATCTGAAACAGTACATGTCCTTTTCTATGGAAATGACATCTATTAGGAGCTGCATTCTGTGTAGCAAGGGAATGCTGGAGTCTCTGAGCAAATAAAAATGTCTCAGCCACTCAAGTGCCACAATGGAGATTATAGTCTGTGAACTATATATGGCCAAGGGACACAAATGTTTGTAAAAAGATGACCACACCTGTACATTGATTATCCTATCTACATGCAGCAAAGAAATTTCCATTGCATGACGTTCACAGCATTGTCAGGCTCTGTTGTTGAACTGTAACCTGTCCTGTCATTGTCAGTTCATTCAGTGCCACCATCTTTTACAATGAGGCCACAATACAGGGAGAGAGGTCATCCTGCTTGGCTTGGCATGCTGCCTCTACCACAGCACGTTCACAGACACCTTGAAGGTTATTAGTGCTTTCAAGATGGGATTACAGGATGAGCCACTGTTCACGGAATAAAAGATAGCACAGGTGATGAAGGGCAAGATAAATGCTGCTGAGTCAAACTCCAAAGAGCCACAGGTAGAACTTAGGGTCCTTCACAAGCAGGAGGTAATGAACAAATCACATGTCACACTGTCTGATATTTTTATAGCCAGTCTAGAAAGGGTTTGTAGATCATGCCATTCTTTGATCAATGCTGTTCAGCAAGAGTGTGTTTTCTGTCAATCTGTCAGCAGGAAACAGCATTAGTATCATTGGGACAAACTCAGACAGGCAGGTGATCAGTGATGAAAAGAGTACATCTTAAGGATGCTCAGAATGACACTGCTCCAAGAAGAATTGCACAAATGATTTGGATATGGGGATCAGAAGTACCATTTTGAAATTTGGGGATTACCCTCAGAAAGAAGATATTATTAAAGTGGATGCACAATTAGAAAGTGAATTCCAATAGATGTGAATGTGAGGTGGTGTATTTTTGCACAATGTTAAGGAGCCCTTGTATTGTTTGAAAATAAATGAGAGAGGGGGGGCGAAGGGATTGATGGGGGGTGGAGGTGGGGATATACATTACCAAAAGGACGATTGTAGGTTCATAAGGCTATAAGAAAAATTTCATCAAGCTATGGGCTTTCTTTCTCAGAAGAGAGAAATGAAAAACAATGAAGTAGTATTTAAACTTGTATCAAACCCAATTAGGTCACATTTGGAACATTTTGAATAACTCTGGTCTCTACCTTACGAAAAGTACAGTTATGCATGGAAAAAGTAGCAAAAAAGGACAGGCAAAAGGTGGTTTGCAATATTTTATCCAGGAAAAGGCAGGCCTAGAGGTGATCCCATTAAGGCTTCAAGAATGTGCATTGACAGATTCTTATTGAGGAGTCTGGAGTCTTGTCAACTGGCTGGAGAACTAGCGACAGGTCCATCCGGACTCTTTATGGTTGAGCTTGCTGGACCTAATGCTATTCAGGTACTGGAGAGGTCAGTGATCAGCCTTGAACTGGAACTCAGATCTGACCCTGGGGATGGAAGTCTCACCCAATGGGAATTACAAGCCTGTCAGCTGCTGTTCCATTAAGAAGCAACCCAAGCAAGGCTGGAGTCGTTTGAAGCAAAGCACTCAGGGTTATGGAGGACCAATGTGTCAGCTCTGGATTTAGTGGGTTGAGGCTTGTTTTGGTGCGTGAGTCACTGGGAAGCAGGAGATCAGGGAGCAGAGAGCAGGACATGGCATAAATTGGATATTCCCTACTCTATGTTCAGTTCCTCAGTAAGGGACAAAGTGTCTTTGAACATAGGATTTCCTCTAGATCCAAGCTTACAAGCTGCCTGTGTAGGTTGGCCTGTCAGACACAGTGCAGACGCAATGTGTCACAGTTGGGGTATGCCATCCCTTGACTAATTAACTGCACTCTCATTTCCAAGTTCATCCCCTTTGGAAGCAAGCGATCGCATCTATCAACGGTTTTAATAGGGTGGGCATTGGGAAAGATTTTGCCCATGTCGAGGGAGACCAATACCAGGGCAGTTCAAGATGAGACATTAATGAATCCAACGTAGAATTCAGGAGAAACACCTTTACTACAGTAGTCATTGCAAATTGTAACTCATTACAAGGAGTCATTGAAGTGAAGAACAGAGCTATTTTTAAGGGAGATTTAAGCTGGAGGGAGAAAGAACAAAAAGGGATACTTCAGTGGAAATAGAGTGGGGGAAACTCATGTGGAGCATAGACTAGCTAGACAGTGACACATTTCCGTGTTTTGTACTTTAAGCAATTGTAATTAACATGCAGCCCTAAATGTGGTGGCAGTAGGATTTGCTAGAGAAAGATGGGAAGGTCATCATTTGGTGCAATGATCCAATGCTGTCTGTATGCATCTGTGCCCCGAGGACCTGATTACCTGGCATTGGCACAGACACACACTAGCACTCAGCAGGCAGGTGCCAACATTTTATTTATAGAACCATCCTTAAGCAAATAAAAGAAGGAATGGAAGGAGACAACGTTTTCTCAGAACTGTCTGTCTGCAACATGTAACAGAAACAACAGAAAGGCACACAGACCCTGAGATAAATCCTTCACTCCTATTTCTTCTATGAGATATGACATAGGAATAGTAAAACAGAAAGAACATAGACAACCCGTACAAATAACATGCAGCTGTACAGTACGACAACATCTCACATGAAAGAGATCCTACATGAAACCCCTTTGTGAGATTAAAAAATGTCTTATTTTGAATTGAAAACATACAGTTTTCTTTCACAACAATTGAAGAAAACATCTTGTGAAACAATGATAAAAGAATCAGAACAAAGTATTTGCAACTTTCTGCTTTTCGCTTGCAGACAGCATCACTTGCAGGACTTGACAGAATGTAAATGCACTGTGGGAGGTCACAATGTATTTCCACTTGAGGCATTGGCTGGTATTCTCAATGTTGACTCACTCACTTCACTGAGTCACGTGGCTTTGGGTTCAGGTCCCACTGCAAATATGTGAGCAATTAGGCTAGTGGCCATTCCAGTGCGTATGGAGAGAAAGCTACATAGTTACAGTTTTCTCCATGTAAATGTTCAAACAAGTCCTAATCTCTCGTCTCACCTGGACTCAAAGGAGCGCAGGGCATTATTTCAAAGAGCATTGGGGTTCCTGCTGTAATCTTGGCTGATGTTAATCAGTTTTGAGAAGATTTGTAGCTCAGGTTGAGGTTCTGGATGTCGGTTTGTTTGCTGAGCTGGAAGGTTCACTTCCAGACTTTTCGTCACCCTACTAAGTAACATCTTCAACGGGCCTCCAGGCGAAACACTGCTGCTGATTCCTGCTTTCTATTTATATGTTTGGGTTTCTTTGGGTTGGTGATATCATTTCCTGTGGGGATGTCATTTCATGTGGTGATGTAACTTCCTGTTCTTTTTCTCAGGGGGTGGTAGATAGGGTCTAATTCGATGTGTTTGTTGATACTCTGAGGGCATGGTACATTGGCGAGACCAAGCAGACGCTGTGACAAAAGATGAATGGACACCGCACAGCGATCAGCAGGCAGGACAGTTCCCTCCCAGTTCAGGAACACTTCAGCAGTCCAGGACATTCAGCCTTGGACCTTTGGATGACCATCCCACAAGGCAGACTTTGGGATAAGAAACAATGCAATATGGCAGAGCAGAAGCTGATAGCAAAGTTCGGTCGCCATGGGAATGGCCTCAACAGGAACCTTGGGTTCATTTCACATGACAGATGACTTACTGCATGATACAAGCTCTATAACACACACACACACACACACACACACACACACACACACACACACACACACACACACTCATAGACACATACCCCATAACACTCACACAATTAACCAAACTTGCACACACGTATATACATAGACACTCTGTCACATGCATTCACACCCATACGCACACACTCACATGCACACTCACTTTACCGCTCCTATGGGCACACACATATAAGTTGATGGGGTGAATTTGTTTTTGCAGGTTTACATTTTATTTTGCTCAAAAACTGCATGAATCTACACCTATTGTTAGAAAAGCTGAGCTTTCTTGAGAATTTAATTTAAAAGCAGTTCTGGGATTTGTATATCAAAGAACAGAAACCAGCATATCCTATACTAAAAGATGAAAGATTTAATCTAAAATTGTTTAATGTATCACATCTCCATGACATTGGACTCCTATGGCTATACATTCTGTGATCATTATCTTCTTCTCCACAAATAAATGATTTGGATGTGAACATAGGATGTATAGTTAGTAAATTTGCAGATGACGTCAAAATTGGAGATGTAGTGGACAGTGAAGGAGGTTACATCAGATTACAGTGGGCTCTTGATCAGATGGGCCAACCGGCTGAGGCGTGGCAGATGGAATTTTGGGAAAGCAAGTCTTAGCAGGACTTACACACTTCATGGTAAGGTCCCAGGGAGTGTTACTGAACACTGCAGGTAGATAGGATAGTGAAGAAGGTGTTTGGCATATTTTCCTTTATTGGTCAGAGTATTGATTATAGGAGTTGGGAGGTCATGTTGAGAGTGAGAGGGGAAAGATATAAAATTTGTCTGCCATCTCCTTACCCTTCAATACTAATTCCCCATACTCATTTTATTCAGTCTCAGGACTTACTTTGTTAACTCCTTTCAATTTGAAAGAACTGAAGAAAAGTTTCCCACATGAATTCCTTCCTGTGTTGCATTTTCCCAACTCTTTGATTCAGCACAATGTCCAAACTTTGTGCCCTGTCTCCCACTATTTAGTTTAAAACACACCCTAGTTATGCATTTTGCAATAACACCAGTCCTAGTATAAAGTTAAAAATCACACAACACCAGGTTATAGTCCAACAGGTTTATAGTGTGCCACTCCTTCTTCAGGTAGTTATTGTCATAGCAGCATAAAGGTGTACAGCATAGAAACAGACATGTTAGTCCAACTTGTCCATGCCAACCTGATATCCCAACATAATCTAGTCCCACTTGCCAGCACCTGGCCCATATCCCTCCAAACCCTTCCTATTCATATACCCATCCAGATGCCTTTTAAATGTTGCAATTGTACTAGCCTCTACCACTTTCTCTGGCAGTTCATTCCATGTATGCACCACCACTGCGTGAAAAGGTTGCCTCTTAGGTCTCTTTTATATCTTTCCCTCTCACCCGAAATTTATGCTTTTTAGTTCTGGACTCCCCCATCCCAGGAAAAAGACTTTGCCTATTTACCCTATCCATGCCCCTCATGATTTTATGAACCTCGATAAGGTCACCCCTCAGCTTCTGATGCTCCAGGAAAACAGTCCAATCTTGCAACGTCCTTGTAAATCTTTTCTGAACCTTTCAAGTTTCACCACATCTTTCCGATAGGAAGGAGACCAGAACTGCATGCAGTATTCCAACAGGGGCCTAACTAATGTCCTGTACTGCCGCAACATGATCTCCCAACTAAACGCAAGAAAATTACAATTACCAACGAAGTAGCAATCAGTAAATAATTGAAACCATGAGTTGACAAGTTCCTGGTTACTATCATATGCCCTTTAATTTTTTTTAACAATTACATATGCCTCAGAGGCCTTCTACAAGTCAATGCCAGGATCGGTGTGCCAACGCTAATTGTCCTGTGCAGAACACCAGAGTTTCAAGTGAACATAGCTTTCATCCTGGAGTAGCTAGTGTGATAGTTGATGCGTTGATATTAATTTTCCAAGCCTCATAAGATTCAGGGAGGTTTCTTTTGATTGGTAAATGCTAATGTAGTCATTTTATTCAAAGGGGGAGGAAGAATGCAGGAAGCTACAGGTCAGTTGGTTTCACAGCTGCCATAGGGAAAACATTAGAAGCTTAGATAAGTTCAAGGTAATCTGGCAAAATTAGTGTGATTTTACCAAATGGAAACTACATTTAACTAATTTACTGGAGTTCTTTAAAGATATAACTTGTGTTATTGATAAAGGGGAACCAGTCAATATTTTGTACTAGATTTTCAGATCGCATTTGATAAAGAGCCGTATCAAACATTATTGTGGAAAATGAAAGCTCATGGTATTGAGGGTAACATATTAGCATCAGACTGGCTTATTAACAACAAGCACTGCTTTTTTTTTCAGGCTGGTAGGAAATCCTAAATGGTGTGTCACAGAGATCGGTGTTGGGTCTTCAACTCTTTACAATTTATATAGCTGATTTGGATGAAGAGACTGAAGATATGGTCGCTAAATTTGCTGATGATGTAAAGATAGAACGGAAAGACAAATAGGAGAAGAGGATATTAGGAGACGATGAAAGGACATAGATAGGTTAAGCGATTGGCAAAGTTCTGGCAATTGGAGTCAAAGTACAAAAATGTGAAACTTACTACTTTGGCAGAAAGACTTTAAAAAACACTTTACCTAAATGGTGAAACATTGTAGAGGTCAGAGTTGCAGAGAGATCTGGGTATCATTGTGCATGATTTATAGAAGGTTAATATGCAGCTACAGCAAGTAGGAAAGCAAATACATTGTTGTGGTTGACTGTGTGAGGACCATTTGATGAAGAAGAGGAGGTTTCACTTCAGATACAGTGCACTGGTGAGACTGCATCTGGAGTAATTTGTCCAGTATTGGCCACTACTTACAGAAGGATGTTAATGCATTGAAGCAGTTCAGAAAAGGTTTACGACACTAATATCTGAAGTGGGCACATTTCCTTCTGAGGAAAGTCTAGACAGGCTAGGTCTGCATCCTCTGGAGTATAGAAGAGAGAGGGGTGACTTAATTGAAATATATAAGGTTCTGAGGGGATTTGACTGAGTGGATGACAAAAGGATACTTCATCTCATGGGAGAATCCAGAATTAGGGGTCACAGTTTAAAAATAAGAGATTATCCATTTTAAATAAAGACAAGAAACATTTGTTCTCTCAGAAAATTGAGAGTCTTTTGCATTTGCTTTGTCAAAAGGCAGTAGATGCAGTATCTTAAATTTTTTTGAAGGCAGAGGTAGATTCTCGATCACCCAAGGGAATGAAATATTGTTGAAGGTATGCAGGCTGTAGCATTGAGGTTAAAATCAGGGCAGACATGATCTTATTAATGGAAGATCAGAATCAAAGGGCTGAGTGTTCTGTTTTTATTCTTGTTTGTATTTGGAATGGGTAATCAATGTTTATCAGCCACTTAGCTTGCATTGGAAATTTATCTTGAACAGTTTGAGAAAACCTGCAATTTCCTGCTTTCATTTTCAACTAATGAATATCTTTATAGTCATTGTCCTTTTATGAGGTAGGACATAACGTTGGGTATAATTAAATCTTTGTGAAAACATGGGTGGCAGGTCGATTCAAAAGCTCTTTTTTGCTGATGCCAAGGCACACATATCAAATAAACTGATGCAAAGTACAAGAGTGCTTCTTAGTTTTTAGTAAAACAACTGTTATCTCTTTTGTTTTGCCTTTATCTGGTCTAGGTTTATTTGCCACATTGACACAATGAATAATGTAAAAGCTGAACATTTCCTAAGAATACATTTGTTAACATAAACCTGTCAGAACTCCTGTTTGGTGTTTTCTTACAAATAAACACAAGACTTCTTATTACAGTTAATTATTTCACAGAAAAGATCGCGAGACTATTTGTATAGGTCTCAAAAAGAGCTTGCCAGACCCATGATTGGTGGAATGGTCTGATGATCCTGTGCAGATGGGTGCACCTAGTTGGTCTGGTGAAAACTCTTTGCTATGAATGTGTAGAGAAAGGTGTAGCTGGCCAGTTGGTCCATCAAGTCTGTTCCAGGCTGACATGGTGTGACATATAGGCATTGCTTCTCCTTTACCTGTCTCTCCAGCATGCTATCCCATTTGTGAAAGAAATCAACCTCAACGAGTTATTCTCTTACCCTGAAAGCAATCAGGCAGTTCTCTGGAAACTGTACAGTGGATTCTCGACTTGCCATCTGGGTATAAATCAGGTGTCGGTGACCAGTAACCCATTCTTGAAACTGCCCAGTTCTTACGTCCACTATGTCATTTGGCTGGTTTCTACAATTGGGGTAGTCACTGACCTTCCTCCTCTTTAACAAATGCTGGCTTCTTCCATGAAATCCTCCAAAAGATTTTTCTCCAGGGGAAAAGGAACACCAGCTGATTGTTTGCAACGTTTGCTGTTTTAAGATTAGATTGCTTACAGTGTGGAAATAGGTCCTTCGGCTCAACAAGTCCACACCGACCCGCCGAAGCGCAACCCACCCATTCCCCTACATTTACCCCTTTACCTAACACTACGGGCAACTTAGTATGGCCAATTCACCTAACCTGCACATCTTTGGAGTGTGGGAGGAAACCGGAGCACCCAGAGGAAACCCACGCAGACACGGGGAGAATGTGCGAACTCCACACAGTCAGTTGCCTGAGTCTGGAATTGAACCCAGGTCTCTAGCGCTGTGAGGCAGCAGTGTTAACCACTGTGTCACCGTGCCACCCCTTTAATTTTTAATTTCCCTTTCACAGGCCTATTCTCTCAAGAAGTCCAGATCATCCAAATGAAGGATGACCTCAGTGCAATACTTCTGGATCAGATCATGACCTATCTTGGCAAGGCAGTGGTATAGTGGTAATGTCACTGGAATGGTAATCCAGAGTTCCAGATTAGCCTGAGGGGGCATAAGTTCAAATCCTACCCCAGTAGATGGCAAAATTTGAATTTAACAAATTCTGGAATAAAAAGAAATTAGTCAATCATTGAAAAAAACCTATCTGTCTCACTCATGTGCTTTAGAGAAGGAAATTTGAATCCTTGTCCAGTCTGGTCTACATATGACTCAAGATCCACACAAGTATCAAGGCAGCCTTTGAGTTCAAGGTCATTTAAGGATAATAAATGATTTAAAAATAATTTGAAGCTTTGCATGTGAATTTGCTACCAGTGACATATTGTTTTAATGTTAGCCATGAGTGCAGGATGATGTATATGAACTTGTAAAAGGCAAATTTATGACTGACGCCAGAGAGCACTTGCTCACAAAAAATATTTTTACACATTTCTTCAAATGGTGATGGCTATCACATGGGGACATAGCTTTAAATTGAGTGGTAACAGATATAGAACAGATGTCAGAGGTAGTTTCTTTACTCTGAGAGTCGTAGTGGTGTGGAACACACTGCCTGCAACAGTAGTAGACTCACCAATCTTAAGGGCATTTAAATGGTCATTGGATAGACATATGGATGAAAATGGAATAGTATAGGATAGATGGGCTTCAGATTGGTTCGGCATGTCAGCGCAACATGAGGACTGAAGGGCCTGTACTGCTCTGTAATGGTCTATGTTCTACACATGTCCAGATAGCCAATTGGAAGCAAAAACTCTGAAATGATACACTGAGAATGTCATAGCTTCTGTGGAAGAATGAACTTGGAAAACTGGGGCTATTTCCTGAGGAAGCTTTCAGGATTATTTAAAAGAGATTATAGCACTTATGAATGGGATAGATTACAGTTGAAAATGACAGCTTCCAGCGATTGAGTTGACTCAATGAGAGGATTAGACAACAGATTAAATGTGACAAATTGAGGAAAGATATGGAATCAGGGTGGGTAAGTGGGACAGAAACCATGTTAAGAATTTAAATTGGGTGTTGCAGGCAAGAGAGATGAAAGGAATTTGGGAACAGGACCCCATTTTAAAAGAGACTATGAAGTTGTAGAGAGTTTTATTTAGAATATCATTCTTGCTGCTTTAAGAATCCAGGCCAGACTGATGACTACAACTTAATAAATGGATAGGTCAGAACTAGTTGAGTGAGTCAGACAACAAACAGACTATACTAATACTTTGATTCCAAGTAAATTGTTCTCTGGACATGACAGTAAGGATCAATGATTCAGAAGGTGACTGCAACTAAGGGCTGAATTTTCCACAGAACAAGAATCTGAGCTATGTTTTAGTCTCAAACTCAACTTGTTGGAAAACTGATTACAGTCAGTATTTTCACATGGTGAGTCCTTAATTGGCATGGAGCTGGTTTTCCTGTCTGTTTAAAGGTGGCCAGCACACTCTGGGTGTTGGAGGAGAATATGGCTGCTGTATAACTGAGAGGGTCCTTGAACAAGAAAGTACCCTCATGACATTTCTGAAGAAGTTTACATCAAAAAACAGGTAAAGTAAAAGCTGGAAAATGTGTTGCTGGAAAAGCGCAGCAGGTCAGGCAGCATCCAAGGAGCAGGAGAATCGATGTTTCGGGCATAAGCCCATCTTCAGATAAAATAAATGGTGAGTCACAACAGTGGGAGAGGATGGGGAGCCGGGAAGTCCA